>NC_061512.1:169350968-169414294 GCF_022539505.1 Lolium rigidum | reverse complement strand
TGTTACTACAGGGCCAAATCAGTGTTACAAGGCCATGTTGTAACACATCTTTAAATGTGTTCCATTAGACCGTGTTACTAACAGACGTCCACTGTCACACATAATAATTGCTACTATATGCTAAATATTGTGTTACAATTATGTTGTAGTAACATGTGTTCTACGTGTTACAAAATATACTAGTAACACGTTTTTGGAACTATAGGAACACATAGTAACATGTTTTCGCTGATGTCAAACATTGGCAGTATCAAATTTTGCCACATATAGTAACACAATTGGTAACATTTAGTTTTGGCTTCAGTAACACAATTAGTAACATAATATTCAAAATATTTTAATACTATAATTGATGGTTGTCAAAACATAGTAACAAATTTGTGTAACTATTGTAACACCATGGGTATCAATATTATATTATATTAGTATCACAACCTAATTAATGTATTTATTTTTTACTAATTGACCAAAAATTAGGAACCCATAAATGCAATATATATTATTTAAATAAAAATCACTGCACGCGATTAATAAATTAATGTAAATTGGTGATCTGACAACATGAAGATAACATACAAAGTGAAGCACACTACCTTCAAAAATCGAAAAGATCAAAATATTACATCATAACATTTACATCAATTCCAACTAAAGAAAGACATATTTGTAAATACTATTACATTTTTTCTATCCATCAATGTTAACTACAATTATTGGTACATGCAAAGTTAAAATATATTGTCTTCTTGATCCAGCTTCTACGGAGAATTCAACTCGAACACAACTCGAACCCATGCACTTTTTCAAATCTGCAAAAGAAAATTTGATGTAATAGTTATGATTAAATGTGCACAAATATGATTCTGTTAAGCTGAAGGCTAGGAAACTAGGATCCCGAAGCAAAAGCATCACCAACATTTTTGCAGGTACTAACTTCTATGATTAACTCCTCACTTTTCAGAACATGATCATCTATGCACATTGAAGCCAACACTATGATAAGAGTTGAGTCATTCCCATTTACATACTTTTGTAGAAGAATGCAATTCATTGTGTGAAGTAGTCGAGAGCAAATAAAGTAACATGTGGATGAGATTAGTGATAGTTATGCATTTGTTATATTTTAAAATCAAGGCAACAGAAAAAGACAACAATACTTGAACGACATACCTTGTTGGTGTGGTGGCCCACCAATTTTCATATGACTACCTTCAGTTATTTCTACTCCTTACTGCCTAATGCCCCGCACGATGACATAACCTATTACATGTATTTTAGCGGGAAAAGATAAGTTAAAGTGTATTGTTTGCTGAAAGTACTACAATAAATCAAACCAAGGAAGAGAATAAGTCTTCTGCTGTACATTTGACGCTTACCTTTATTAGTGGAGATACCATGGAATGCTCCACTTATATTACTAACAGTGACAAAGCAGCTCAAGGCTCGTAAATGGGATTTTATGGCCAATTAAATTTTCAGATCCAGCCGCAACAATCAAGCAATGAGCATTATGTTCTAGTGTTAAGGAACTGTATATCAGACCACCACAACGCCAATGTTTATTAGTTTAAAATTTTGGGACTATAAGTCTGTAATCTATATATTACAGCCCCTAGAACCAAGAGCTTCAGTTTGTATATGAGACAAATGTGCGATTTGCAGTATAGTCTCGATGGGCATGGATTTATAAGGCATGAACTCATACTGCAGTATGAGCAAAATCTGATATACGACACTTAAAGCTGAGGAGAAAATTAGTGAACTGCCTGCTGGTCCAGAACCTACACTTAGCATTCAGTTAGCCGATATGAAAAACAGTGGTTAATCTTGTCCAAAAATAAAGTGATTGGGGAATATCTTGTAAAACAACACACAATGCTCATGGAATGTAGAGTAAGTAATCAGTCGCAACATTTTGTGGGCGAACAATGTTCAAAGTTTCGTAATGGATTCATCCAAACAAACTTAAATAAATTTCAGTTTTATGCTGTTGGTTGTTGACTGTCCAAAAACAGTTATTAAATATTTAAGAGGTATTTTATTCCTTACAAACTTGAAGACTTGGCAAGTTAACAATTCATCAAACATCTCTAGTCCATTGTAAAAGTAAGGAATATTGCATTTAAAATGAAAGGATTGGACCTAGCAGACAAAAGGTTACCTTGATGTGGTCTGGGCAGAGCAACGCAGAGAGTTGATTTCGTCCACACCAAAATTATCAATCTATCGTTTGCCTCACCTCCCTCAATCGTAACAGCCCTCGCGATGGCCTCCGGCAACTGGTTGCGCGCCCCGCCGCGCGTTTGCATGTTACGCCTTGACATGAAAGAACCATACATGACCAACAGGAAATACCCGCCTCTGCAGTTTTCACACGAAACATACGGTTGATTGGAGAATCGGCAAATACCACAGCCTCTGCAGTAGTATGTACAGCAGACATACCATGGATTTTTTTAGGTCTGGCCATCGGCGACGGAGCAGCGCGAGATGCCGAGATGGATCTGATTCCAAACTACGTACGGGACATCACGGGTACCAGCGACTCAACCTGGGCAGACGGCACTGACGAGGGCGTTGATGGATGGGCGACACGGTGAAGCGCGCTGAAGGGCGGAGCATTGGATGTATCGGCGGAGGGCGATAGGATTGTGGAGCAGGTGGACGATGAAGGGCGGCGGCGATCTGAAATTAGACTTGAGATCTAATTTATCGGGATTGGGGTTAGATAAGTGGAGGGAAATTTTAGCGGGATTATTTTCGAGAGCTTTCGCAAATGGGAAAAAACAAATTCGTACCAATTGCTACCATGGATAACTATCGTTAACGTTATGCGTTGGGAAATAATATTCGCTGAACTGTAGGCCTGTACTACATGTGGACCCTTTAACACTTCACAAATAGGTACGATCTCAAGTAAAAAAAAAGGTGACATAAGTAAGTGGACCCACTGTTAGACAATGCGTTGATCAGATGCATCTTGCGACATACAACATGGAGTAACCTTGGTTGGATATTTTCATTTCAAGTCTAAAATAATTTTGAAAGGAAAATCAGCAAGATGATGGATGCCTTACTTAAGAGCATGTCAACATGATGTAAAACAAATATTCTGCTCCCTCTAATACATAATAAGTGTCAGCTCAGATCCATAATAAGTGTTAGGCCTTTAGTTTAAATTTGGACAAAATTAAACTAAATCTCAACTCTTATTTTGGATCAGAGGGTGTACAAAAAACTGAGTTTTAGGGCACGAAAGGCTAAACCTATTTCTCCAGGAGATATCCTATCCTCATTTGGTGATGCAATTTCTTTGGTCATCCCCATAGTTTAGCCTCTTATGCTACATTTGCAGCACAAAAGGGTCGCCCCACATGAATATCAAATGCCAAGCTGAAAAGTCCGCCATGTGATCGTCATTGATGTGCCTCTTCCCTGGCTGCCGCTGGTGACCTAGTTGCCTCATATCGCTTCGCTGGTGTTGTCCCATTGCCCCCGACCCCACTCCACCATTGCATTGCCTTTCATGCAGCATTGGATGGCCACCATTTCCCCTCTACAACGGTGATTCCCGATCCACCGTCGAGCCTATCCGGTCGATTCCGGTCGGCCGCCGCTTGTCCCTATGTGTAAGATAATGGTGATATATACATACAATTGATTTTAATTTTTCTATTTCCACTATAATTAGCTCGCAACACTATGGATGAACACATTATTATGTGTTATTCGCACTCAATTTTGTAACACACTCCGGATAACATGTATATGTGTGTTACTAAGTCAACACACTTGTATCACATTTTCTCCCACACATGTGTATATGTTACAGTGTTGACGTCTCCGTAACACAGTTTTGGACATTATATAGTTTGTGTTACTGTCGGTTGTTGGCACACAAATTATGTGTTACTTTAATTTTACATGTAACACATTTTACGATGTGTTACATGATTGTGTTACCAAAGCTCTGTCTTGTTGTAGTGTATGGAACACTTCCCTAGAAAGAGAATGAAGGTACCTTATGATTCTATTATTAGAACAAATTATGATGTTGATGCTTCATCTCTCGATGTTACTTGAGTTACACTTTCTGCGCCTAGCTAAAAGGCGTTAAAGAAAAGCGCTTATGGGAGACAACCCATGTTTTTACTACAGTGTTTTTGTTCTATATTTGTGTCTTGGAAGTTGTTTACTACTGTAGCAACCTCTCCTTATCTTAGTTTTAAGTTTTGTTGTGCCAAGTAAAGTCTTTGATAGAAAAGTAAGTACTAGATTTGGATTACTGCGCAGTTCCAGATTTCTTTGCTGTCACGAATCTGGGTCTATCTCCCTGTAGGTAGCTCAGAAAATTACGCCAATTTACGAGCATGATCCTCAGATATGTACGCAACTTTCATTCAATTTGAGCATTTTCGTTTGAGCAAGTCTGGTGGCCTAATAAAATCCATCTTTACGGACTGTTCTGTTTTGACAGATTCTGTCTTTTATTTCGCATTGCCTCTTTTGCTATGTTGGATGAATTTCTTTGATCCACTAATGTCCAGTAGCTTTATGCAATGTCCAGAAGTATTAAGAATGATTATGTCACCTCTGAACATGTGAATATTTATTATGCACTAACCCTCTAATGAGTTGTTTCGAGTTTGGTGTGGAGGAAGTTTTCAAGGATCAAGAGAGGAGTATGATGCAATATGATCAAGGAGAGTGAAAGCTCTAAGCTTGGGGATGCCCGGTGGTTCACCCCTGCATATTATAAGAAGACTCAAGCGTCTAAGCTTGGGGATGCCCAAGGCATCCCCTTCTTCATCGACAACATTATCGGGTTCCTCCCCTGAAACTATATTTTTATTCCGTCACATCTTATGTACTTTGCTTGGAGCGTCGGTTTGTTTTTGTTTTTTGTTTTGTTTGAATAAAATGGATCCTAGCATTCACTTTATGGGAGAGAGACACGCTCCGCTGTTGCATATGGACAAATATGTCCTTAGGCTCTACTCATAGTATTCATGGCGAAGTTTCTTCTTCGTTAAATTGTTATATGGTTGGAATTGGAAAATGATACATGTAGTAACTCTAAAATGTCTTGGATAATTTGATACTTGGCAATTGTTGTGCTCATGTTTAAACTCTTGCATCATATACTTTGCACCCATTAATGAAGAAATACTTAGAGCTTGCTAATTTGGTTTGCATATTTGGTTTCTCTAGAGTCTAGATAACATCTAGTATTGAGTTTTGAACAACAAGGAAGACGGTATGGAGTCTTATAATGTTTACCATATGTCTTTTATGTGAGTTTTTGCTGTACCGTTCATCCTTGTGTTTGTTTCAAATAACCTTGCTAGCCTAAACCTTGTATCGAGAGGGAATACTTCTCATGCATCCAAAATACTTGAGCCAACCACTATGCCATTTGTGTCCACCATACCTACCTACTACATGGTATTTATCCTCCATTCCAAAGTAAATTGCTTGAGTGCTACCTTTAAAATTCCATCATTCACCTTTGCAATATATAGCTCATGGGACAAATAGCTTAAAAACTATTGTGGTATTGAATATGTACTTATGCACTTTATCTCTTATTAAGTTGCTTGTTGAGCGATAACCATGTTTCTGGGGACACCATCAACTATTCTTTGTTGGATATCATGTGAGTTGCTATGCATGTCCGTCTTGTCTAAAGTAAGAGAGATCTACCACCTTCATGGTTGGAGCATGCATATTGTTAGAGAAGAACTTTGGGCCGCTAACTAAAGCCATGATTCATGGTGGAAGTTTCGAGTTTTGGACATATATCCTCAATCTCATATGAGAATAATAATTGTTGCCACATGCTTATGCATTAAAGAGGAGTCCATTATCCGTTGTCCATGTTGTCCCGGTATGGATGTCTAAGTTGAGAATAATCAAAAGCGAGAAATCCAAAATGCGAGCTTTCTCCTTAGACCTTTGTACAGGCGACATGGAGGTACCCCATTGTGACACTTGGTCAAAACATGTGCATTGCAAAGATCCGGTAGTCCAAGTTAATTAGGACAAGGTGCGGGCACTATTAGTATACTATGCATGAGACTTGCAACTTGTAAGATATAATGTACATAACTCATATGCTTTATTACTACCGTTGACAAAATTGTTTCATGTTTTCAAAATAAAAGCTCTAGCACAAATATAGCAATCGATGCTTTCCTCTTTGAAGGACCATTCTCTTTACTTTTATGTTGAGTCAGTTCACCTATTTCTCTCCACCTCAAGAAGCAAACACTTGTGTGAACCGTGCATTGATTCCTACATATTTGCATATTGTACTTGTTATATTACTCTATGTTGACAACTATCCATGAGATATACATGTTACAAGTTGAAAGCAACCGCTGAAACTTAATCTTCCTTTGTGTTGCTTCAATACCTTTACTTTGATTTATTGCTTTATGAGTTAACTCTTATGCAAGACTTATTAATACTTGTCTTGAAGTACTATTCATGAAAAGTCTTTGCTTTATGATTCACTTGTTTACTCATGTCATTACCATTGTTTTGATCGCTGCATCCACTACATATGTTTACAAATAGTATGATCAAGGTTATGATGGCATATCACTTCAGAAATTATCTTTGTTATCGTTTTACCCGCTCGGGACGAGAGCAGAACTAAGCTTGGGGATGCTTGATACGTCTCCGACGTATCGATAATTTCTTATGTTCTATGCCATATTATTGATGATACCTACATGTTTTATGCACACTTTATGTCATATTCGTGCATTTTCTCGGAACTAACCTATTAACAAGATGCCGAAGTGCCAGCTCACGTTTCTGCTGTTTTTGGTTTCAGAAATCCTAGTAACGGAATATTCTCGGAATTGGAAGAAACGAAGACCCAGGGGCCTATTTTTCCACGGAGCTTCCAGAAGACCGGAGAACATTCGAAGTGGGGCCACGAGGTGGCGACACCACGTGGCGGCGCGGCCCAGGGGGGCCCGCGCCGCCCTATGGTGTGGCCCCCTCGTCTGGCCCCGACTCTGCCCTTCCGCCTACTTAAAGCCTCCGTCGCGAAACCCCTGATGCGAAAAACCACGATACGGAAAACCTTACTGAGACGCCGCCGCCGCCGATCCCATCTCGGGGGATTCTCGGAGATCTCCTCCGGCACCCCGCCGAGAGGGGATTCATCTCCCGGAGGACTCTACACCGCCATGGTCGCCTCCGGAGTGATGAGTGAGTAGTTCACCCCTGGACTATGGGTCCATAGCAGTAGCTAGATGGTTGTCTTCTCCTCATTGTGCTTCATTGTTGGATCTTGTGAGCTTCCTAACATGATCAAGATCATCTATCTGTAATACTCTATGTTGTGTTTGTCGGGATCCGATGGATAGAGAATACCATGTCATGTTAATTATCAAGTTATTACATATGTGTTGTTTATGATCTTGCATGCTCTCCGTTACTAGTAGAGGCTCGGCCAAGTTTTTACTTTTAACTCCAAGAGGGAGTATTTATGCTCGATAGTGGGTTCATGCCCGCATTGACACCGGGACAGATGACGGAAAGTTCTAAGGTTGTGTTGTGCTCGTTGCCACTAGGGATAAAACATTGGCGCTATGTCCGAGGATGTAGTTGTTGATTACATTACGCACCATACTTAATGCAATTGTCCGTTGTTAGCAACTTAATACTTGGAGGGGTTCGGATGATAACCTGAAGGTGGACTTTTTAGGCATAGATGCAGTTGGATGGCGGTCTATGTACTTTGTCGTAATGCCCAATTAAATCTCACTATACTTATCATGTCATGTATGTGCATTGTTATGCCCTCTCTATTTGTCAATTGCCCGACTGTAATTTGTTCACCCAACATGCTTTTATCTTATGGGAGAGACACCTCTAGTGAACTGTGGACCCCGGTCCATTCTTTTAATACTGAAATACAAATCTGTTGCAATACTTGTTTTTACTGTTTTCTCTGCAAACAATCATCTTCCACACAATACGGTTAATCCTTTGTTACAGCAAGCCGGTGAGATTGACAACCTCACTGTTTCGTTGGGGCAAAGTACTTTGGTTGTGTTGTGCAGGTTCCACGTTGGCGCCGGAATCCCCGGTGTTGCGCCGCACTACATCCCGCCGCCATCAACCTTCAACGTGCTTCTTGGCTCCTCCTGGTTCGATAAACCTTGGTTTCTTTCTGAGGGAAAACTTGCTGCTGTGCGCATCATACCTTCCTCTTGGGGTTGCCCAACGAACGTGTGAAATACACGCCATCAAGCATATTTTTACGGCGCCGTTGTCGGGGAGATCAAGACACGCTGCAAGGGAGTCTCCACTTCCCAATCTCTTTACTTTGTTTTTGTCTTGCTTTATTTTATTTACTACTTTGTTTGCTGCACTTATATCAAAACACAAAAAAATTAGTTGCTAGCTTTACTTTATTTACTTGTCTTGTTTGCTATATCAAAAACACAAAAAAATTAGTTACTTGCATTTGCTTTACTTATTTCATCATGTTTCCTTTTAATTTTACCACAAAGAACATACCGGTAGGACGCGGGTCTATCATTGGGAGAAACAATATAGAAGAATTTTTCACCCATGTTAGTACCGTTGAAGATTTTGAAGATAGACACTTGGTAGAACTTGCTCCTACTTATGAAATTGCTGCTGCTGCTTTAGTTCGCCTGTTGGAAACTAAATTTGTTAATCTTAATCCTATAATCCAACACATGTTTCTTACACTTGGTGATTTGGAAGAGGGGAAAAGAAAGATTTTGTTTTAGAAACCCTTCTTAGAGAATTTGGTGGTCTAGCAAGAGAGGCTAGAAAGGTCTTCGCTAAATTTAATATGCTTGGTTCTCATACTAATTTTGTTAGTCTCCTTGAAAAAATGGACATGGATAGGATAAGGTATACTAATAATGCTAATGATGGTGGGGAGATCAAAGCACCAATACCATGCAAACTCCTAGCTATGAATGATGCACTAGAAAATAACTATGCTTGGCTTGTTCCTGAAAATTTGTTCGATGAGAGTAGCAAGCCCAAGACTAATGAAAAGGGAGACGCTGAAACTTATGTATCCAATATACTATGCATGGTTGAGAAAACGCCAAACCCCGCTGTAGGTGCACCACCCTTCGATGTCACTTGAGATACACTTTCTGCGCCTAGCTGAAAGGCGTTAAAGAAAAGCGCTTATGGGAGACAACCCATGTTTTTACTCCAGTATTTTTGTTTTATATTTGTGTCTTGGAAGTTGTTTACTACTGTAGCAACCTCTCCTTATCTTATTTTTATGTTTTGTTGTGCCAAGTAAAGTCTTTGATAGAAAAGTAAGTACTAGATTTGGATTACTGCGCAGTTCCAGATTTCTTTGTCTGTCACGAATCTGGGTCTATCTCCCTGTAGGTAGCTCAGAAAATTAAGCCAATTTACGAGCATGATCCTCAGATATGTACGCAACTTTCATTCGATTTGAGCATTTTCGTTTGAGCAAGTCTGGTGGCCTAATAAAATCCATCTTCACGGACTGTTCTGTTTTGACAGATTCTGTCTTTTATTTCGCATTGCCTCTTTTACTATGTTGGATGAATTTCTTTGATCCACTAATGTCCAAGTAGCTTTATGCAATGTTCGAAGTGTTAAGAATGATTGTGTCACCTCTGAACATGTTAATTTTTATTATGCACTAACCCTCTAATGAGTTGTTTCGAGTTTGGTGTGGAGGAAGTTTTCAAGGATCAAGAGAGGAGTATGATGCAATATGATCAAGGAGAGTGAAAGCTCTAAGCTTGGGGATGCCCCGGTGGTTCACCCCTGCATATTCTAAGAAGACTCAAGCGTCTAAGCTTGGGGATGCCCAAGGCATCCCCTTCTTCATCGACAACATTATCGGGTTCCTCCCCTGAAACTATATTTTTATTCCGTCACATCTTATGCACTTTGCTTGGAGCGTCGGTTTGTTTTTGTTTTTTGTTTTGTTTGAATAAAATGGATCCTAGCATTCACTTTATGGGAGAGAGACACGCTCCGTTGTAGCATATGGACAAATATGTCCTTAGGCTCTACTCATAGTATTCATGGCGAAGTTTCTTCTTCGTTAAATTGTTATATGGTTGGAATTGGAAAATGCTACATGTAGTAATTCTAAAATGTCTTGGATAATTTGATACTTGACAATTGTTGTGCTCATGTTTAAGCTCTTGCATCATATACTTTGCACCCATTAATGAAGAAATACTTAGAGCTTGCTAATTTGGTTTGCATATTTGGTTTCTCTCGGAGTCTAGATAACATCTAGTATTGAGTTTTGAACAACAAGGAAGACGGTATGGAGTCTTATAATGTTTACCATATGTCTTTTATGTGAGTTTTGCTGTCACTGTTCATCCTTGTATTTGTTTCAAATAACCTTGCTAGCCTAAACCTTGTATCGAGAGGGAATACTTCTCATGCATCCAAAATACTTGAGCCAACCACTATGCCATTTGTGTCCACCATACCTACCTACTACATGGTATTTATTCGCCATTCCAAAGTAAATTGCTTGAGTGCTACCTTTAAAATTCCATCATTCACCTTTGCAATATATAGCTCATGGGACAAATAGCTTAAAAAACTATTGTGGTATTGAATATGTACTTATGCACTTTATCTCTTATTAAGTTGCTTGTTGTGCGATAACCATGTTTCTGGGGACGCCATCAACTGTTCTTTGTTGAATATCATGTGAGTTGATATGCATGTCCGTCTTGTCTGAAGCAAGAGAGATCTACCACCTTCATGGTTGGAGCATGCATATTGTTAGAGAAGAACTTGGGCCGCTAACTAAAGCCATGATTCATGGTGGAAGTTTCAGTTTGGACATATATCCTCAATCTCATATGAGAATAATAATTGTTGCCACATGCTTATGCATTAAAGAGGAGTCCATTATCTGTTGTCCATGTTGTCCCGGTATGGATGTCTAAGTTGAGAATAATCAAAAGCGAGAAATCCAAAATGCGAGCTTTCTCCTTAGACCTTTGTACAGGCGGCATGGAGGTACCCCATTGTGACACTTGGTCAAAACATGTGCATTGCAAAGATCCGGTAGTCCAAGTTAATTAGGACAAGGTGCGGGCACTATTAGTATACTATGCATGAGACTTGCAACTTGTAAGATATAATGTACATAACTCATATGCTTTATTACTACCGTTGACAAAATTGTTTCATGTTTTCAAAATAAAAGCTCTAGCACAAATATAGCAATCGATGCTTTCCTCTTTGAAGGACCATTCTCTTTACTTTTATGTTGAGTCAGTTCACCTATCTCTCTCCACCTCAAGAAGCAAACACTTGTGTGAACTGTGCATTGATTCCTACATACTTGCATATTGTACTTGTTATATTACTCTATGTTGACTATTATCCATGAGATATACATGTTACAAGTTGAAAGCAACCGCTGAAACTTAATCTTCCTTTGTGTTGCTTCAATACCTTTACTTTGATTTATTGCTTTATGAGTTAACTCTTATGCAAGACTTATTAATACTTGTCTTGAAGTACTATTCATGAAAAGTCTTTGCCTTATGATTCACTTGTTTACTCATGTCATTACCATTGTTTTGATCGCTGCATTCACTACATATGTTTACAAATAGTATGATCAAGGTTATGATGGCATATCACTTCAGAAATTATCTTTGTTATCGTTTTACCCGCTCGGGACGAGCAGTAACTAAGCTTGGGGATGCTTGATACGTCTCCGACGTATCGATAATTTCTTATGTTCTATGCCATATTATTGATGATACCTACATGTTTTATGCACACTTTATGTCATATTCGTGCATTTTCCGGAACTAACCTATTAACAAGATGCCGAAGTGCCGGTTCCTGTTTTACTGCTGTTTTTGGTTTCAGAAATCCTAGTAACGAAATATTCTCGGAATTGGACGAAACGAAGACCCGGGGGCCTATTTTTCCACGGAGCTTCCGGAAGACCGAAGAACATACGAAGTGGGGCCACGAGGTGGCGACACCACAAGGCGGCGCGGCCAAGGGGGGCCCGCGCCGCCCTGTGGTGTGGGCCCCTCGTCAGCCCCCCGACTCTGCCCTTCCGCCTACTTAAAGCCTCCGTCGCGAAACCCCTGAGGCGAAAAACCACGATACGGAAAACCTTACTGAGACGCCGTCGCCGCCGATCCCATCTCGGGGGATTCTGGAGATCTCCTCCGGCACCCTGCCGGAGAGGGGATTCATCTCCCGGAGGACTCTACACCGCCATGGTCGCCTCCGGAGTGATGAGTGAGTAGTTCACCCCTGGACTATGGGTCCATAGCAGTAGCTAGATGGTTGTCTTCTCCTCATTGTGCTTCATTGTTGGATCTTGTGAGCTGCCTAACATGATCAAGATCATCTATCTGTAATACTCTATGTTGTGTTTGTCGGGATCCGATGGATAGAGAATACCATGTCATGTTAATTATCAAGTTATTACATATGTGTTGTTTATGATCTTTCATGCTCTCCGTTACTAGTAGAGGCTCTGGCCAAGTTTTTACTTTTAACTCCAAGAGGGAGTATTTATGCTCGATAGTGGGTTCATGCCGCATTGACACACGGGACGAGTGACGAAAGTTCTAAGGTTGTGTTGTGCTGTTACCACTAGGGATAAAACATTGGCGCTATGTCCGAGGATGTAGTTGTTGATTACATTACGCACCATACTTAATGCAATTGTCTGTTGTTAGCAACTTAATACCGGAGGGGGTTCGGATGATAACCTGAAGGTGGACTTTTTAGGCATAGATGCAGTTGGATGGCGGTCTATGTACTTTGTCGTAATGCCCAATTAAATCTCACTATACTTATCATGTCATGTATGTGCATTGTTATGCCCTCTCTATTTGTCAATTGCCCGACCGTAATTTGTTCACCCAACATGCTTTTATCTTATGGGAGAGACACCTCTAGTGAACTGTGGACCCCGGTCCATTCTTTTAATACTGAAATACAAATCTGTTGCAATACTTGTTTTTACTGTTTTCTCTGCAAACAATCATCTTCCACACAATACGGTTAATCCTTTGTTACAGCAAGCCGGTGAGATTGACAACCTCACTGTTTCGTTGGGGAAAAGTACTTTGGTTGTGTTGTGCAGGTTCCACGTTGGCGCCGGAATCCCTGGTGTTGCGCCGCACTACATCCCGCCGCCATCAACCTTCAACGTGCTTCTTGGCTCCTCCTGGTTCGATAAACCTTGGTTTCTTTCTGAGGGAAAACTTGCTGCTGTGCGCATCATACCTTCCTCTTGGGGTTGCCCAACGAACGTGTGAAATACACGCCATCAGTGGCATGAGATCAAAAGAAAAAGGCAGGTGACCAAATATGAGGAGCCAAAAATAATTCAAGAAAAGAAAGTTCTATAGTACATAGAGGATGACATGCGGGTCCCATTTAGCAGCAGCGGTATCACCGTTTGAGAGGCGGCAGGGGATCAAAAGAAAAAAGAAATTGCCAAAAATCAGAGGGTGAAAAAAAACCAAGAAAATGAACTTTTATAGTACATAGAGGATGACATGCGGGTCCCACGAGCCTGCAGGGTTCCTCAACGTTTCAAACGTGGCATGAGATCGAAAGAAAAAGGCAAGTGAAAAAATATCAGGAGCCAAAAATAATTCAAGAAAAGAAAGTTTTATAGTACATAGAGGATGACATGCGGGTCCCATTTAGCAGCAGCGGTATCACCGTTTGAGAGGCGACAGGGGATCGAAAGAAAAAGGCAAGTGAAAAAATATGAGGAGCCAAAAATAATTCAAGAAAAGAAAGTTTTATAGTACATAGAGGATGACATGCGGGTCCCATTTAGCAACAGCGGTATCACCGTTTGAGAGGCGGCAGGGGATCGAAAGAAAAAGGTAAGTGACCAAATATGAGGTGCCAAAAATAATTCAAGAAAAGAAAGTTTTATAGTACATAGAGGATGACATGCGGGTCCCAGTTAGCAGCAGCGGTATCGCCGTTTGGGAGGTGGCAGGGGATCGAAAGAAAAAGGCAAGTGACCAAATTTGTGGTGCCAAAAAAAACTCCAAGAAAAGAAAGTTGATTGCACATAGAGGATGATATGCGGGTCCCATTTAGCAGCAGTGGTCTCAACGTTTCCAAGGCGGCAAGGGATCAAAAGAAAAAGGAAGTAGCCAGAAATTAGGGGGTCAAAAAAAATCCAAGAATAGAAAGAATTTTGGTTCATAGAGGATGACATGCGGGACCCATGATCCTGCATCGTAAACGGCTCGATCGGAGAACGTTGAACGAGATGGCGCGATCGAGAAAACAAACAATGCCAGAGAGGCTGCCATCTGGGCCCTACATCCCTTGGCGGTGCAGATTTGCGTTGACTCGGCCGGCGAACCCGAGATTTCGAGATGCACCACGTCCCGGGCCACCATACGCGACGTTTTGGCCGCTTTCGTCGGGCTAGGTGGCCTCAAAAACGAGAAAAAAAGTTTTGACATGCACCACGGAGGGACCAAAAATCGTCGGCCATGGTACACCAGCAACCACGGCGCGACTTCAACTTCGTCGGCCATGGCAACTTTTCTTGTAGTGCCATTATTCCCACGTCGCGCGAAAATCGAGGAAACGCCTCGGTCGCTGCGCGTGCACTGGTCAAAACCTAAAAACTTCCTGCGCAGAACTAGGGTGGGCCCGGGAGGTCAAGTCTTGTCAATCAGGTCACAACATCGGCGTGTCATCAGTGACGTCATGGGCACCGTTGATTACATACGAAGAGATAAGAAAGTATCGGGTGTTCAACTTGAGCCTATGCACGGATTACGAGCATCCGCACCTAGGCTCGGGGGCTACTCCCATCGGGAGCGCTGAACGCGCACCCGATAAAACTTTTTTCTCACTCCAGGATCATGCCCGGGGACTTGATTCTGTGTAGGGTAACGTTGTTTTGCCATCAGAAGTTAACCAACAAAAGTTGGGCACGTTATTCGTTATCCCTTGCATAAAGAAAATGTATCGGATGGTCTACAAAGACTTGCAGGAAAAACTTCGGCAGAAGAAGATGTTCGAGTAGAACAACTTGAGTCTATGCACGGATTGCAAGCATCCGTACCTAGACTCGGGGGCTACTCCCATCGGGAGCGCTGACGCGCACCCGATAGAAGGCAAGAATAATCGAGGAGAAGAACTTCGGAAGAGGACATGCTTTAGTCTCTACCCGAACTATGTTCGGCTAGACACTCGGGGGCTACTGACGTGGGCATTACCCTTCGGGTAACCAATGTTGCTCTACCCTACACGGTCCAACTGGAGGCCCATGAAGGTACCTGATGGCAAGATGGGCCACTAGGGGGGTGCGGCGGAAGATTACTTGAAGTACAATACACGGAAGAAGCCAAGCAAGGAAAGATTGGAGATAGATCTATTGTAAACCTACTCGTACTCGAATAGACCTCTCGGGACCTGGCCACCTATATAAAGGCCAGGAGAGGGGCTATCGAGGGACACAATCAATCTTAGCAATCTTAGCCAACAGAAGCTTAGAACTAGATTACCCAGGCAATTAGCCATCTCGACGAGATCACAGCCGAACTATTCGGCACCCCATTGTAACCTGTTTACATCATAATCAAGAACAGACAAGCAGGACGTAAGGGTTTTACCTCATCGAGGGCCCCGAACCTGGGTAAATCGCTCTCCCCGCTTGTCTGTGAACCGATGTCTCGTGTCAGCTTGCAGGATTCCATCAACCCTAAGCCCCTATCGGAGGGCATTGCCGAGGAGCACCCTCGACATCATCGTTGAATATGTGGGAGCCATTATGGATCTCCAGATCCCGCTATTGGTTATTGGTCGGAGAGAGTACTCAACCATGTCCACATAGTTCACGAACCGTAGGGTGACACACTTAAGGTTTGATGTTGAAATGGTAGTATTTGAATATGGAATGGAGTTCGAAGATTTGTTCGAAGTCCCGGATGAGATCCCGGACATCACGAGGAGTTCTGGAATGGTCCGGAGAATAAGATTCATATATAGGAAGTCGTTTTATGTGTTTGAAAATGATCCGGTGCATTTATGGAAGGTTCTAGAAGGTTCTAGAATATTCCGGAAGAAAGTCACTTTGGAAGGCGGAGTCCCGAAGGGACTCCACCACCATGGCCGGCCAACCCTAAGGGGTGGAGTCCCAGGTGGACTCCACCTAAGGTGGCCGGCCACCCCCCCCAAGGGAAGGTGGGAATCCCACCTCTAGTGGGAGTCCTAGCTTGGGTAGGTTTCATGTCATATGGAAGGTTTTGGTTTGGGGTCTTATTCGAAGACTTGTAGACCAACTCTTGGGTGTTCCACCTATATAATGAGGGATAAGGGGAGGGGGCCGGCCACCCCAACACAACAAGGTGGCCGCACCACCTAGATGGCCGGCGCCCCCTCTCCCCAAACCCTAGCCGCCCCACTCCTCCTTCTTCCCCGCACGCTTAGCGAAGCTCCGCCGGGATTCTCCACCGCCACCGACACCACGCCGTCGTGCTGTCGGATTCAAGAGGAGCTACTACTTCCGCTGCCCGCCGGAACGGGGAGGTGGACGTCGTCTTCATCAACAACCGAACGTGTGACCGAGTACGGAGGTGCTGCCCGTTCGTGGCGCCGTGATCAAGATCTTCTACGCGCTTTTGCAAGCGGCAAGTGAACGTCTACCGCAGCAACAAGAGCCTCATCTTGTAGGCTTTGGAAATCTTCAAGGGTGAGTCTCGATCTTCCCCTCGTTGCTACCGTCTTCTAGATTGCATCTTGGCTTGGATTGCGTGTTTGCGGTAGGAAAATTTTTGTTTTCTATGCAACGTTATCCTACATAAATATGGAACACATGCCTATTGATTGATTAGTACTTGGATACCATTTTATTATTATTTGCAAATGCCCTACCTTGATTGTTAGATGAGTTTCTCTCATCCATGCAACGCCCGTTCATCCATCCCTGTGCCTACAGTATTTTAATCCTGCTGTTTACTATAATCACTACTGCTGTCTTTGTTACTCTGCTGCTGATATTTCACTATCGCTATCGCTATAAAACTGTTACTATCGATAAACTCTTGCGAGCAAGTCTGTTTCCAGGTGCAGCTGAATTGACAACTCCGCTGTTAAGGCTTTCAAGTATTCTTTGTCTCCCTTGTGTCGAATCAATAAATTGGGTTTTACTTCCCGCGAAGACTGTTGCGATCCCCTATACTTGTGGGTCATCAAGACTATTTTCTGGCGCCGTTGCCGGGGAGCATAGCTTTATTTGGAAGTTCACTTGGATTGATATTGTTCGCTGCAAATTCTCCATCATGGGTAAACCTCGCGATTCTAAAGTCGCCATATTACCATCCACTACAAGAAAAGGTACAACTCTGAGTACCTCTCGCTGCTCTTGATTCACCATCTCGTGATAGATAAACTTGTTTCACCACCACAAGCTTCACATGCTGGTACTTTGCTGAATCTGAAAATTCCTCTTATAATTTTGATGATGCTTCTGCTGTGCTTGATAATGATGGTTCGTTAGGATCTTTTCTAGATGCTACAATTGCTAGGTCTAGACAAATTGAAAATACTGAAACTCCTAATGAAAATGTTGCTACACCTGTCAATTCACCTGAGTCTGTTGAATACTCTAGTGATGATCTTGATGAGGATTATGTGGAACTTGACGATGATTTTATTGTTAAATACAATGCTACTACTGATGCAAGTAAAATTAAAAAGTTTCTTGCACAACATACTGTTAGATATAAACTGTCTCCTGATCCTAAATTTGCCACATCTCCTATAAATATTAAGGATAAGGATTATGATTTTTCTCTTGATCTATCTCATATAGCTATTGTTGAGAAAACACCCTTTTGTGGTACTGAAAAAGAAAGTGATGTAGAACACATGAATGAGCTTTCTACACATGAATGAGCTTTCTACTTTGAGTAACTTGTTTTCTGATGATGTCAAGTTGCGTACTTATTTTGTTGCTAAAAATTTTCCTTTCTCATTAAAGGATGATGTTAAAACTTGGTATAATAGTTTGCCTCCTGGTTCTATTGATAGTCCAAGTGGTTTGCTTGATGTTTTCTTTCGGAAATACTTTCCTGCTAGTGCTCAACATATTGCTTTGCGTAAAATTTATAGCTTTGACCAGGAAGATGGAGAGAAATTGCCTGAAGCTTGGGCAAGATTTTGCTCTCTTATCAGAGCTCGACCTGGACATGATTTGGAAAAGCATGATTTACTTGATATATTTTATACTGGACTAACCATTGAGTCTAGGGCATACCTGGATAGTTGTGCTGGTTGTGTTTTCGAGAAAAGAACTCCAGCACGAAGTCGAAGAATTATTGGCTAGAATAGGCCGGAATCATGATGATTGGTCTACACCTGAACCAACCCCGACACCGATATTGAAGAAGAGGGGTATGATTAAATTAAATGATGAAGATATGAGGGAAGCCAAGAAGTCTCTTAAGGAGAAAGGTATTAAATCCGAAGATGTGAAGAATTTACCTCCCATAGAAGATTTATGCAAGATAACTCCCCCTTCATCCATGATTGAGGTACACTCTCTTCAACGCTTTACTAGGGACGATATTCCGTATTCAAAACCTCCTGCTCAATGCTTAGATGAGTTTGATAATTATATTGTTAAGCAAGAAAATTTTAATATGAGAGTAGAGAATCATTTAATGGAAAATTCTCGAGCTATTAGTGAATTGCATGGTATTGTGGAGAGAACCTCCAATGATGTTAAGATGCTTGTTAAACACTTTCATATGGTTCAAACTCAAATTGATCAACTCACTAAAGTGCAAAATGACTTGTTAAAAAATAATTCTAAAGGAAAACATGCTTATGAAGTAACAACTAGAGGTGGTGTTTCTACCCAGGATCCTCTATATCCTGAAGGGCATCCCAAAAGAGTTGAACAGGATTCTCAACGAACTGAAACTAGTGCTCCTTCTAAGAAAAAGAAGAAGAAACATAAAAATGTTGTAGAATCCTCTCGAACCCGTTAATGATCCTAATAGTATTTCTATTTCGATGCCGATATCGAAAGTGGTAATGAACATGATAAATATAATGATAAGAATGATGCTTCTGATAAAGAAGAGGTTGAAGATGAACCTGAAAAGCATGCTAAAAATAAAAAGTATACCAAAGAAGATTTTATTGCTAAGAAACATGGTAATGAAAGAGAACCTTGGGTTCAAAAGCAAATGCCTTTTCCTGCTAAGATACTGAAATCAAAGGAAGAAGAACACTATAATAAATTTTGTGATTGGATGAAACCTTTATTCCTGCAAATCCCTTTGACTGATGCTATTAAATTGCCTCCTTATTCAAAGTATATGAAAGATATTGTCACTAACAAAAGGAAAATTCCTAATGAGGATATTTCCACTATGCTTGCTAATTACTCTTTCAATGGCAAGGTTCCAAAGAAGCTTGGCGACCTAGGTATACCGACTATTCCTTGTTCTATTAAGAATAATTATGTTAGAACTGCTCTATGTGATTTGGGAGCAGGTGTTAGTGTTATGCCTTTTTTCTCTTTATAAGAGACTTTATTTAGATAAGTTGATACCAACTGATATATCTTTGCAAATGGCTGATAAATCTACTATTATTCCTGTTGGTATATGTGAGGATGTTCCTGTTCAAGTTACTCAAAACTGCTTAATATTAACGGATTTTGTTGTGTTGGAAATGCCTGAAGATGATAATATGTCTATTATTCTTGGGAGACCTTTTCTTAACACCACAGGGGCTGTTATTGATTGCAATAAAGGAAAAGTCACTTTCAATTTTTATGACAAGGAGCATACTATTTATTTTCCCAAGAAGATCGATAAAATATGTGGAGTTAATACAATTTCTAATTTGAGATCTATCAAAGTGGGAGATATTGATTGTCCAATATATGAGCCTAAAGAAGAATATCAAACTCTTGTGATTGGATCCGTATCAATAGAATACAAGGTAACATGATTGATTTGAGGTTTAATTCTTCTTATGTTATGTAAAATTTATTTGGTGGCAAGACTTGATCACCCTTGTTAACAAATATATTTTATATGCATAGAGGAGCTAAACGACATTTCTTTCTTCCTCCACTTGTTTTACTTGCTGTAGCACTTTTGTTTTGTAAAGTTCTTTAATTAATTAGAGATTTCAAAATGTTTTTCTGCCCAGTAATAATAAATTAATACCCAGAAATGTGCATTTTTTAAAGTTTTCAAAAATTCACAAAAAATATACCGTTGGTCTTATTTTTCGAAGAGGCACCTTGGAACACCTGGGGATGACCAGAGGGGCACCCCAGGGTGGCACCCCACAGGCCGGCGCGGCCTGGAAGGGGGGCGCGCCACCCTGTTGTGTGGGGCCCTCCTTGCCCCACTTCATCATATTTTCCACTCATTGCACTCTCTCCCCCGAAAAAACTCGTACTCACTTTCTCTCACTCACGTTTCTGCTCAAGAGCTCAAGATTTCTCGATCTCTTTGCTCAGCCCAGATTTCTGTCTGAAATTTGGCACATTTGCTCTCCGGTATGTGACTCCTTCGATTATCCAAATAGAATTTCGTTTGGCTGAGTATATCTTGAATATTTTGCTGCTGTAGGTAACATGTTTAGTGAGCTTGCATGCTTGTTCTAAGTGGTAAAAACTAGTTTTGATGCATGTTTAGTACTCTAGCAAGATCCTATAGTAGTTTCCCTCAATTATATGTCACCAAATCAAATTTTATAATGTTTGTTGAAAAATTTCAGAAAAGGAAGATGGATAACTATAACTTTGGAGAAGTGTTTGAAGGACAGACGACAAGCACGGGGAGACCCTCAAGGGAAGCCACTCGGATTAGACGATCCTATAATGAGGATGTCATCGCACCGAGCTTCGAAGTTGAAGAGGATAATGGAGTCCCTAATGCTTCATCTTTTCCATGCTATAATTTTTTAAGTAATGCAGGGTTGCTTGATGATTTCCTGGTCCTTATCAATAATGTGGGCTTAACCGCCTATATGGAAGATGAGAGGGATCAATACTACATGCTAACTAAAATCTTTGTTGACAGCTTTCAGTTCAACAATAAGCACTACCAACCATCAGTTGCATTCAGGATTTATGGTGATCCTATTACTATGAAGTTGAAGAATTTTTGTACTGCATTGGATGTTGCCCCTGTAGGTACAGCGAAGAAGATTGAGAACAATCCCAAGGCTTTGCTGGAGCTCTATCGAGGAATCACCAATGATGATTGCCGCACCATTCAGCGTGGCAAGATAAGAAACATTCAACTCCCTGCCATTAAATATTTCGCTTACTATCTTGCTACTAGCATTCTTGGTAGGGAGAACACTAGCAATATCTCTAGTTATCATCTTGCTTTCCTAGTTGCTGCACTCACTGGAGAGACGCCTTATCATCTTGGTGCTCTTGTTGCTCGTCGTTTGTCTAACAATGGGCCTACTTTTGGAGGAATTGTTGCATCACACATTTTGGCATATTTAAATCTTCCTCTTGACCCTACGGATGTGAAATTAACTCCTATAAGTCTTGATATTGCTGCTATGAAGAGTCACCAATTTGTTACAAATGACTCTAGCTTAGATAATATTGTCTATAGAATGTTGTTTGCTGACGGGGAAGAAAGGGAAATCCCTTTGCCGCAGCCAGATTTGTTCAGTATTCACAGGAAACCATGGTCGCGCTCTAAGGAGGAGGTGGATGAGCAGCTGAAGATACATGGCTTCCACCAGCAGCATGACTCCGAGGATGCCGAGCCCTCCTACGACTACACCGTCACGTATCCTGGTGCGTCTTCCAGCACATACCCAGAATAGGATCCATCTTCGTCGTACTACGGAGGTGCTACTTCATGGGCACCATGGGATTGATCTCCACTTAGGCCAAAAGCCTAAGCTTGGGGGGAGGTATACCGGCATCACTCATTCTTTGCATATTATGGTTGCTGGATACTTGTACATACTTGTTTAGCTCCTTAAAGTGGTTTTCTAATAAGAGGGAGATGATGTTTGGGGAGGTGCTGATTGAAAACAGATTCTGGACTGATACCAAAAAAATTCTCAAAAACAGCCGGAACGTTATTTTGCGAAGCCAATTTTTTTGCATGTTCCCAGTGTTGTTATCTAACTTTCATTAGTTGAACACTTTTCGAGCTGAGCAGCGGAAGAATTTCTTAAAAATCGATTATTGTACTGCTTGTCAAGTTTGACGAATTCTCGTCGCTTTGTGTTTATGTGACTCTTCTAGTTTTCATTTTCTTGTTTTTGCTTTGTTTCTTTCCTAAAACACAAAAGACCAAAAATATTTCTGTTGTTTCTCTTTACCATTTGTTTATTTTGGTTTCTTGCTTTCATTTTGCTTTATTTGCTATCGTTGGTTTGCTATAAGAAAATCCAAAAAGATTTTGCTTTGTTTGCTTGTTTCCTTTTGTTCTTGTTTCCAATTCGAAAACACCAAAAATATTTGCTGTTCTTCTTTGGTTTTGTAAAGTTCATTTTGGAGTTCAGTGGTCTTCGGTGGTTGGAGCTTGGTTTTCATTCCATATTATTCAAGCTACACAAGTAAAAAGGCAATAATGACAATCTACGACAATCCGACTGTGGTGAGAGGCTTGTATGAACTCTATTTGTTTTCATTTTTGTACATATACTCATCCATGTGAGCATGCTTAGTTGGTTCATGTGAGGTATATGTCATTTAAGAGAGTCTCGTAGTTCATGATCTCTCATGATTAGCTCCAATTTGTTAATATGAGTAGCATGTCATAAATATTTGCTTGCATTGCTTTATTCATTTATATCAACTTGGCACATGCTCACGCATGCATATGACTGAACAAAAGTCAATTAAGCCTCGATGATTTACTTTACCTCAGAGTTCTTGTATCACTTTTATGCCTCCGTTAATTTATTTTGTCGCAAGCATGATTATGACGATGCATCGCTCTCTTGATTGTCGCTTCCCAGCCTATTGCTAGCCCTCACTTGTACCGAGCGGGAACGCTGCTCGTGCTTCCAAACCCCTGAAAACCAAGTTATTCCAGAGTGTCCACCATAAATACCTATGCATGGCATTTCAAACCATTCCAAGTAAATTCTCATGTGCTACCTTTAAAACCTTCAAAATGCTTCTCAATTTGTGTTAATGTTTTATAGCTCATGAGGAAGTATGTGGTGTTTATCTTCCAATCTTGTCATTTACTCCGGACGGACTTTCACCAATGGACTAGTGGCACATCCGCTTATCCAATAATTTTGCAAAAAGAGCTGGCAACGGGGTTCCCAGCCCCAATTAATTAACTTTCATCAATAATTCTCTTCACATGCTTTGCCCTGATTTATTAGTAAGAAACTTAATTTGCAAATAGACACTCCTCCATGGTATGAGAATGTTGGAAGGCACCCGAGGATTCGGTTAGCCATGGTTTGTGTAAGAAAAAGGTTGGGGGAGTGTCATCCATAATGAAACTAAATACATGTGTAAACAAAAGAGAAGAGGGATGATCTACCTTGCTGGTAGAGATAACGTCCTTCATGGGAGCCGCTCTTGAAAGTCTGGTTGACGAGGTAGTTAGAGTACCCACTATCAGTCGTTGACAACAACAAACACCTCTCAAAATAATTTTACTCCTGTTTTACAAATGAAAAGCTCTAGCACATGTTAATCCCTGCTTCCCTCTGCGAAGGGCCAATCTTTTACTTTTACATTGAGTCTCCATCCTTTCTTTGAGCACTTTCTTGAGAGCACAACGGTCATTCTTAGTATAATATGCTTGTCCCAAAATGTGATTAATTGTGGTATAACTATGATGCTTTTATCTTTGACAATCTCCACTTGCATTCTTTCCATGAACTTCAAAGGTGCCTGAGCATTTATGTTTTGTTGTACAAATACTGGCAAGCGAGATACCACTTTATCATATCCTTTTATGAACATTGCAATCCTGCTGATAGACATGATTCATGATGCTTATTGTTAATTTGTTGGTACCTTTTCCATGATTGACATAGCTGTTAGATGATTTTATTTGCATGTATCTTATTATGAACTGCTTAAGTACTTGCCATATCACGAGAATATTTACATCATATGAACAAATGTGTTCATGAAAGTTCTTTTATCGCACTCAGTTGTTAACTGAATTGCTTGAGGACAAGCAATAAGCTAAGCTTGGGAGGAGTTGATACGTCCAAAACGTATCTACTTTCCCGAACACTTTTGCTATTGTTTTGCCTCTAATTTGTGTATTTTGGATACAACTAACACGGACTAACGCTGTTTTCAGCAGAATTGATCTGGTGTCTCGTTTTTGTGCAGAAATTCAACTTTCAGGAAAACCCTCGGAATTAATGTCGAAGGGCTTATTTTTCCAGAAGAATCACGGAGCCAGAAGGGCAGGCCTGGGGGAGGCCCAGCCCCCGCACACTAGACCGGCACGGCCTGTAGGGGGGCGCGCCGCCCTAGCGTGTGCCCCCCTCGGCCAGCCTCTGACGGCCCCCTCTGGACTACTTAAGGGTTTCGATCTAAAAACGCGAGACGAGAAGTCGAAGTCGCCAGAAACCATCCAGTACGCCACCACCATCGTGAAACTCCGTCTCGGGACCAGAAACTCCGTTCTGCCACCCCGCCGGGACGGGGAATTGGAGGAGATCATCGCCATCATCACCACCGATGCCTCTCCATCGACCAGCCATGTTTCCCCCATCCAGGTGTGAGTAATTCCCCCGCTGTAGGCTGAAGGGGATGGTAGGGATTGGATGAGATTGTTCATGTAATAGCATAAGATTGTTAGGGCATAGTGCCTAGTGTCCGTAATTGGTACTTTTATGATATTGTTGCAACTTGTTATGCTTAATGCTTGTCACTAGGGCCCGAGTGCCATGATCTCAGATCTGAACATGTTATTGTTTCATGATGATATGCATTGTTTTATGATCTTACCTGCAAGTTGTATACACATGTTGCCGTCCGAACCCGAGGCCCCAAAGTGACAGAAATTGGGACAACCGAAGGGGAAGGCGGTGATATGAGGATCACATGTGTTCACGGAGTGTTAATGCTTTGCTCCGGTGCTCTATTAAAAGGAGTACCTTAATTTCCAGATAGATTCCCTAGAGGCCCGGCTGCCACCGGCTGGTAGGACAAAAGATGTTGTGCAAGTTTCTCATTGCGAGCACGTACGACTAAATATGGAACACATGCCTATTGATTGATTAGTACTTGGATACCATTTTATTATTATTTGCAAATGCCCTACCTTGATTGTTACATGAGTTTCTCTCGTCCATGCAACGCCCATTCATCCATCCCTGTGCCTACAGTATTTTAATCCTGCTGTTTACTATAATCACTACTGCTGTCTTTGTTACTCTGCTCGCCGATATTTCACTATCGCTATCGCTATAAAACTGTTACTACTCGATAAACTCTTGCGAGCAAGTCTGTTTCCAGTGCGGCTGAATTGACAACTCCGCTGTTAAGGCTTTCAAGTATTCTTTGTCTCCCCTTGTGTCAAATCAATAAATTGGGTTTTACTTCCCGCGAAGACTGTTGCGATCCCCTATACTTGTGGGTCATCACTGTCACTCCCTGTTCCGGGATTTTGGAACTGGGAACGCTGCCGGAAAGGAACTCCATGAAGTTCTAGTAAACCGATGAAGGCTGACGGACATAGTTCTTCTGAATAAAAGCAACCTCTTGAAGAAATGTTTATCAAAACCTGCATTGGTATTAGACTTTCTTGTCTGATATCGTAGCTAGTGCATTAAACACCTCTTTTCTATAATGAACTTGTTGAGTACGCTCGTACTCATACCACTCTTAAATCCCCTGCTTAGATTGTCTGTATCGACTGGAGGAGGACAACGACGACTGACGTGGGCATTACCCTTCGGGTAACCGACATTGCCCTAGCCTATACGATCTAGCTGGAGGCCCATGAAGGTATTCGATGACAAGACGAGCCACTTGGATGGCGAAGCGGAAGATTCCTTGACAGGCAAGGCAAGGAAGGAGCCGAACAAGGAAGGTTTAAAGATAGAACTACTGTAAATCTAGTCATACTCGGTTAGATCTCTTGAGACCTGGCCTCCTATATAAAGGCCAGGAGAGGGGCTGCCGAGGGACACGTACAATCTTAGCAATCTTAGCCACCAGAAGTCTAGAGCTAGGTCGCCCAAGCACTTAGCCTCTCGACGAGATCTCAGTCGAACCCTTCGGCACCCCATTGTAACCCAATATTCTCATAATCAAGATCAGACAGGCAGGACGTAAGGGTTTTACCTCATCGAGGGCCCCGAACCTGGGTAAATCGCTCTCCCCGCTTGTCTGAGAACCGATGTCTCGTGTCAGCTTACAAGATTCCATCAACCCTAAGCCCCTATCGGAGGGCATTGCCGAGGAGCAGCCTCGACAATTGGCGCCGTCTGTGGGAAACCTGTCGGCACAAGGCAGGTCATCGGCAGTACCAGTCACGTCTGCAGCGTTCTTACTTGAGTCACCAACACCATCAGATCTGAAAGACTCGGTCCGCTGCGGATCCTTTGAGTTCGTACCACATCCCGAGCCGCCGCACTCGATCCCTACAGAATCGTGCGACGGCATGAACCCAACTTTTGGCGGTGTCCACTTTATCATCGACTCCGGAGGCTTTCTTCGCCTCCCTAGGACAAGTGCATCTGGCCCGAGGACCTCAGTTTAGGCAGGTGTCACTCCGGCAACAACCCTGGAAGTTCCATCCAGAAACATGCGAGAAGGCAGCCGAGGAAGTTTCGACCTCACAACGGGGCGAAGGAAAAGACGAAGGGTCTCGCGCCGTGAAGAGGAAGAACGTACAGCAACTCGCCCTCATCAAGTCGAACGAGGATGGCAGGACACGCAGCCGATCCATGGCCGCACTCGCTCACCGTATCTATCGGCTACGGAGCAGCTCGAGGCACCATGTTACCTTCACTCTTACATTGATCCGAAGGATGGTCGAGAAAAATCCAGTCACCTGCTAAGGAACTGCCGACACTTCCTGGAGATTCGACAGTTCTGTGACGACCTCAGAGCCGAAGCCATGTCAAGAGTTCACATAATGGAGAAAAGGGCAGGATCTTACAGTTATCCGCCAGAACCATACGTACTAGAGCCATACGAGCCAGCAGAAGGAGACAAGTATGTACCAACCGAGGTGTTCCCGGAGCCATGTGGGCAGGTCAACATGATCCATAAAACCAGCTTTTCGAAAAGGGAAATCAAAAAATTCTCACGAGAAGTGAAATATGCGGAAGTTGCTATGGTTGACACACCCGAATTCATCGACTGGTCAGAACAGAGCATCTCCTTCAGCAGGGCAGATCATCCGAAGGCCGTTCCCAGACCAGGTCATGCAGCCCTTGTCCTTGAGGCGCAGATCGGAGGGTACAATATGAGCAAAGTATTCATGGACGGAGGAAGTGGTTTGAACCTGTTATTCCCTAACACGATGAAAGCAATGGGTTTAACAGTCGACATGCTAAGAGAGTCTGATACAGGATTCCATGGCATTATACCGACTCGACCCGCTTATTCCCTAGGCAAAACATCACTGTATGTAGTTTTTGGCACGCCTAGCAACTTCAGGAAGGAAAAAATCGAGTTTGAAGTAGTCGACTGGGAATCTCAGTACCACGCCATCCTCGACAGGCCTGCCTTTGCCAAATTTATGGCCGTACCTCATTACGCGTACCTGAAACTGAAGATGCCTGGCAAGAATGGGACTCCAATAACCGTTCATGGAAGCTTTACCCGTTCAGACAATTGCGACAGAGAATTCCAGAAGATCGCCTCAAGGTTCGGAGCAAAGGAAGAACTCAACGCTATCAACACCGTCGCGGATCATACACAGCCACCAGCCGACAATCGAAACGTAAGGGCCGACAAATTTGACGCTGCGAAGGAAGCAAAGAAGCTGCAGGTGCACCCCACCGACCCGAAGAACACGGTCAATACATCGGCAGACCTCACTGATGCATAGGAAGGCGCGCTCATCGAGTTCCTCTGTGAGCGCTGGGAGATATTCGCATGGGAACCATCCGACATGCCAGGTATCCCCAGGGAACTCGCTGAGCACGCCCTCAATGTTGACCCGACAGTCAAACCAATACAACAGTCGATGCGCCGATTTTCTGAGCCGAAGAGAAGAGCAATTGGCGAAGAAGTTAGTCGACTCCGCAAGGTAGGATTCATTCGAGAGCTTAAGGAAGCTGAATGGGTGGCTTATCCTGTTATGGTACCGAAAAAAGACACAACCGCTCTCCGCATGTGCATCGATTACACCGGCCTTAATAAGCACTGCCCAAAAGACCACTTCCCGCTGCCCCGTATAGACCAGATAGTGGACTCCACAGCTGGATGCGACCGCCTCTCCTTCCTGGATGCATACTCCGGGTATAACCAGATCAAGCTCAAGAAAGAAGACCAGGAGTTAACTGCGTTCATCACCCCACACGGCGTTTTCTGCTACAACGTCATGACCTTCGGGTTGAAGAATGCAGGGGCAACTTACCAACGGTGCATGCAAGCTTGCCTTGGAAAACATATCGGGAGTAACATCGAAGTCTACATCGACGATATTGTGGTAAAAACGAAGCACGCCACCACTCTCATCGACGATTTGCGGGAAACCTTCGACAACCTAGACAAGTACAAAATTAAGCTGAACCCGAAGAAATGCATCTTCGGGGTGCCAGGGGGACAAGTGCTCGGCTACTTCATCTCAGCTAGAGGAATAGAAGCTAACCCTTTGAACATCAAATCTATCCTCGACATGGAGCCGCCAAAGAATCTGCACCAAGTGCAGCAATTGGCAGGACGATTGGCAGCACTTAGCAGATTCATCGCCAAACTAGGGGAAAAAGCTTTGCCCTTCTACAACTTGATGAAAAAGTCAGAAAAATTCGAGTGGACGAATGAGGTGCAGGAGTCTTTCGACAATCTGAAGAGAATCTTATCGACATCCCCAGTCCTCGTAACTCCCCGCGAGAAAGAAACACTGCTTATGCATATAGCTGCAACGGCCCAAGTCTTTAGCAGCGTTTTGGTCGTCGAACGAGAAGAAGCAGGGAGGGTTCACGGTGTGTAGAGGCCTGTTTATTACCTCAGTGAAGTGCTCACGCCTGCAAGGCAGAGGTACCCCCATCATCAGAAGCTGGCATACGCAGTATGGAGGTCAGCTCGCAAGCTACGGCACTACTTCACAGAGCACCCGATTATCGTCGTAAGCGAAGCGCCATTGAAGAACATAATGACTAACCCAGAGGCCACGGGTCGAGTGTCTCAATGGGCCATCGAAATAGCACCACACGACATAACTTACGTTAATCGAACGGCGATAAAATCCCAAATCCTCCCAGATTTCGTGGCAGATTGGATTCAATCACAGACACCAGCAGCACCCGACATGTCGGGGTCATGGACAATGTACTTCGACGGGTCGAAACGGAGAATAGGCGCAGGGGCAGGGGTGGTACTAATATCACCACAAGGAGACAAGATGAAGTACATACTACGTATGAATTTCTCCCTGCCAACAAATAACGAGGCAGAGTATGAGGCGTTGTTGCACGGAATGAAGATGGCGAAGGCATGTGGGGCAACTCGCCTGGAAATTAATGGAGACTCAAACCTGGTAGTACAACAGTCGATGAACCTATGTGACGCGGTCAGTGACAACATGATCGCCTGCCGACAGTTGTACCAAAATATGGAAGCCAAGTTTGAAGGGTGCGAACTTAAACATATCGGCAGAGCCAGCAATGAGGAAGCCGACTCTCTGGCAAACATCGGGTCCACGTGCTCCCCCATTCCAGACGGAGTGTTTTACGAAGTGATCGCTCAGCGATCGATAAAAGAGAAAGTGTCGGCACCTCCAAAGCCGTCGGCTGACGAATCGGGGGCGAGCCCGCAGCAAGCTGCCGAAGAATCTCCGACCCCGTTTGCGGAACAGGTCCTCCTCCTTGAGCCACTATGGACCAAACCATTCCTAGCGTATCTAACAAAGCAGGAGTTGCCGGAGGATCCAGTAGAAGCATGACGAGTCGTCAGACGATCGAAAGCCTTCACCGTGGTGAATGGTGAACTCTACAAGCGCAGCATTTCTGGTATTTTCCAAAGGTGTATTGCCATTGACGATGGAAAAGCACTGCTGCGCGAGATACACGAAGGAACTTGCGGACACCACGCAGGAAGCAGGGCCCTTGTGGTGAAAGCCTTCAGGGCAGGATTTTACTGGCCAACGGCGGCATCGGATGCTCGAGATATGGTCATGAAGTGCAACCCCTGCCAGCGTTTTTCACCAAAACCGCACGCCCCTGCGATAGATCTGATGACAATACCTCTGGCGTGGCCCTTCGCTCAATGGGGACTCGACCAAGTTGGACCACTGCCAAGGTCATCACCTGGAGGACACACGTACCTACTGGTCGCAGTGGACAAATTCACCAAGTGGATCGAGGCAGTACCGGTACGAAACCAGAAAGCTGAAACAGCAGTTCAATTCTTCAGGGGAATAACCTGTCGATTTGGTATGCCTCACAGTATCGTCACAGACAACGGAACTAACTTTGACTCCAAAGAGTTTCGAAAATTTTGTGATGAAGGAGGAATCAAACTGAAATTTGCATCAGTGGCCCACCCACAGACCAACGGCCAGGAGGAAAGGATCAATGGTCTAATAGGGGATGGCCTCAAGAAACGCCTTACAGGTGCGGCTGGAGCTTGGGTCGAGGAGTTACCATATGTACTTTGGAGCTTGCGTACCACACCTAACAGGTCGACTCAATACACCCCGTTCTTCTTGGTACATGGAGCCGAAGCAGTTCTGCCAGCCGACGTTCGGTTCGAAGCTCCTCGAGTGACAGCATACACAGAATCCTCTTCCAACATCGCGCTGCAGGATGCTGTAGACCTCCTTGACGAAGCTCGAGACATTGCTTTGGCAAGAACTACGGTATACCAGCAGGCGTTGAGAAATTATCACAGCCGACGAATACGCAGTCGAAGCTTTAATGTTGGAGATATGGTACTTCGTCTGAAGCAAGAGAGACCCTTGAAACTTGAGTCTCCATGGGAAGGACCATATATCGTCACTGAAGTGATACCAGGAGGAGCATATCGGCTCAAAAACCCAACTTCGGGAAAATACGTTGGGAATCCATGGAACATTGCACAGCTGCGACGGTTCTACACATAGGACACAATTGTTTTTTACTTAACAGCCTTTAAGGTCGCTTTTGCATTATGATTAAAATTCTAATCAGATTTTCCACCCCTTTTTCTAGATCCAGGCCTCATCATCCGAATAAATCGTTCGGGGCCCCTGTCGTTGGCTCTTACTCCCATCGGGAGCGCTGGCCAAAAACATGCTCGCACAGTGTCGTTAATTAAATACTCTCAACGAGAGCTAAGGTTAATGACACACAACACAACCAATCCAAGCCTCGAGAAAATATGCGAGTGCTGCAGTCGATGGTTACACTATCATAAAATGAGGCTCAAACCGGTGCACCGTGTGACGAAGCCAAGCGTCTAATTCCCTCGATTAAGTCGACGGGTATCGCTCCTACAAAACTTACATATCGACTTCGCAATAAAATTGCAAATTACAACGAAGTCGTCGGGAGAGCAGGTTGAATTGATCACTCAGCCGCCCTCGACAATGAATTACCAATCGAATTAACAAATCCACCAGGATTACATGATGTGCAACGCACACGTTGAATTTACATAAAACAACCTTGTGCAGGTACAAAAGTTATTACATTCACGACGGCGCTCCTTGGTTCCCTTGGGCCCTCAGCTCTCTCTCAATACCTATCTCCATCCGCGAGATGATGGTATATGCAGGACCTCTAGCGATATCATAATATTGGCTTAAACTTCTCTCGGTGTTCGCTATGGCCTTCAAGTCTAAAGATGGATGACATGCCAATACTGAAGCAAAGGCGAGTTTAGCGCCAGCCAGGAGTTCTTTCCGCACCAGCAGTCGAATCCTCTCCGGAGATTTGAATCGAGTAAACAAAGCAGACAAAGTTTCGGGTGCTTGATCCAGAGGGAACAAAGTCTTCCAAACCATCGTGAGATGAGCATGGAATTTATCAAAGTAGTAGTGCACCTTCTCTGCCCGATGCTCGAACTTCACCACGATAACAGCTTTCGGGCGATGCAACCATAAATCATGTTTCGGGTGAGCAACGTCAGTCATCGCCTCGACCTTTTCATGGATCTTCTTGTTTTCCTCAGATTTATCGTGAGATACGACTGAAAAGGAACAAATATCAGTTAAGGGAACATCTAGGCTACGTCAGAAATCAAAAGAAGGGTTAGCACTTACAGCCCAAACTTTTGGTAGCAACATGAAGAGGATCGAGAGCATGTTGTTCAATAGCAGTCGCTATCTCACTCTTCTTCTTCAACAACGCTGCCATCGCGTGAAGGGAGGTAATATCTTTATTCAGACGAGACACTTGGTCGCGTAAAGAACGAACAAGGCCAGATTCATCGCTAGCCGAAGAATTTGAAAAATGTTCGACGCGAGAGGAAGATGAAGGAATCTGCATTACAACTTCCAGATCAGAATAGCACTAACATAAACCTCCCATCGGGAGCACTGGAGTGTATGTGTTACATTCAAAAGATTGTTCGAACTGACTACAGAGCCAAAATAAAATGGGACCAACTCAAATTGCATCAGGTCTTAATTACAATTAATAAAGCAAGCATTCAAGGAAGTGCCGACGACGACCTAGGAGCAGCTTCAGGTGCAGACTTGGACTAGGCTTCATCAACCAATTTGAGGAGCTGATTGGCACATGCCACCGCCGATCGTTTGAAGGGTTCAAGGTCAACTAGGCGATTGTCGTCGTCCACAGGCAATGCTTTGGTCAACTTCTCTAAGTCAGACCCCATCCCATGGCCCATGAGCAGTTGGAAAGTAAGAACCGCCCCAAACAAGCGGTTACGGCGTTTCAATACCTCCACAGGCTCAGAAGAGTCGACGAGGAAAGCATCTGCCATCTCGCCGAGAGTCTTGTCCTGCTTCACCTTTGGGAAAATCATCGAGTATAGCCTCGACAATGCTCCTTTAGTCCTCTGCAGAAGCCCAAGAACTTGGACTTTGGACTCAACGGCGAGAGAAAGGGCGTCAGACGTAGAGTCCTCCCGAAACATGCGCGCCCGAGTGATGGTTATATCGGCAGCCTCTGAAAGAGGACAGATCAGTAACCCAAAAGGAAATATTACAAAATGAGCTATGTGTCAAGAACTTTACCCAATAAATTCGTGATGGACTCACGAAGGACGCCTTCCTTTTCGTCGGCTGCGGCTGCAACTTTGCGCTTGGCATCTTGTTCATCCTTCATCTGTCGCTTCAGCTTCTTCAACTCCTCCTTCAGCAAGACATTTTCGTTTTTGGCATCGGTGGCAAGCCTGTTGGCCTCCAGCACCTGATCAGCCGAAGTTTTAACGGTCTTCCGAAGCTGAGTGTTTTCAGACTCCAGTCGAGTGAACTGCTCGGCAAAGTCTACCACCGCATCAACTGTGGCCTAAATCGGCTACAACAAAGAAAACCAAGAAGATTCAGTTAGATGAAAAAGCTTTGTGAGGCAAGAAAAGAAATCAAGACAAGTAAAACACTTACGTGATCGCGGGCAGCCGATGAGGTGGGAACGTCGCCAGAAGGTATAACCTTCGACATTGGAATCTTCTCTACAGCCGTTCGCGAGGGCGGCGTCGATTTGGCGGGAGAAGGATTCGACTCCTTAGCTGATACCGTCCTCCCGAAGGATAATTTGGTCCTCTTCGTGAGAGGAACATCATCATCATCATCAGAGCTACTTAAGAAGAGTGCACAATTAGCATACAAAGCAATAGAGAATAAGTCAAAGAAGGGGTATAGATGCTCACAGGTCCAGGTCATCTTCGGCAGCGAAAAAACCTGTCGAACTTTTCTTGGCAAGAGGGGGGAGTAATTCCACCGGCATCATTATCTTGTCCGCTAGGACTTGATTCAGCCATTGTAATAAAATCATCGTTTACCTGCTTACGTCGCCTGCTCCTGATGAAGGCATCATCCTCGACAGCTTCTTCCTCTTGGACATCGCTGTCCTCAAGGGCATGCTGGACGTCCTCGGTCTCCTCGGAGTCGTCATCGTCATCCACTGGCTCCACGCCGCTTTCAGGCGTAGGAGGATAGCATTGAGCAACAGCGGGGGCCTGTCGGGAGAAGAGAATTTGTAAAGCACAATGAAGGAAGAATCAACAACAACAAACAAGAAACAATAAAGAATTACCTTAGTCGGAAGATGGTGTAGATCATAAGGGGGACGAGCCGATGTCAAGACAATGTTGTCCTTCATACTGAGGCATGTCAAACGGCGGACTTCATCTCGGAGTTCATCGGCCGAAAGGTCGGCAGAGCTGACCCTAGACTTGTCGCCCTTGCCAGTGTAAAGCCACAGTTGGTGGGGTCGAGACATTAGCGGCTGCACTCGACGTTGCAGGAACACTGAGACTACCTCAGTGCCGCACATCGTCAAGCCTCCCGCATTCTTCAGAACGACAACCTGGTCGAACAGCCTGTCAGCTGTCACTCTCTCTTTGGGAGAAAGGGTGTTTCGCCAGGACTTCTTCGGCTGAGCTATCAGTTTATCTTCGAAAGGAGGGAGATTCGAGCGCCGCCCAGGCACCAAAGGGTCTCGCAGATAAAACCATTTGTTGCGCCAGCCTTGGACGGATTCCTTCATCGGGTAGTCGAGATAGTCGACTTCCTTCCTGACAACAAAGCCAACGCCACCTACGACGGGGGGGCATTGCTGTCGTTGTGACGCTTAACATAGAAGATCTTCCTCCGGAGACCCCAGTGGGGGTCAATGCCAAGGAAAAGGCTTCACAAACAGTGATAAAGATAGAGAGATGGAGAATGGAATTAGGGGTCAGCTGCCAGAGCTGAATCTCGTAGAAGAAAAGAAGGGAACGGAGAAACTCGTGGGCAGGAAGAGAGAGACCACGGAATAAGAAAGCAGTGAACATAACGGTGAAACCCTTCGGAGGCCTTGGGCGAGAAACGACACCTGGAAGACGGATGTCATCCTCAGATGTGGAGATAAGGCCGAGGGCTCGCAGCTTGTTCACATCACGGTTGGAAATGGCGGAGGCGCTCCAGTCACGACTGACTTTGGCCGCATCTGAGGCGCTGACGCCCTTCTTCTTGCCCATGGCGCGTGAAGCTCTTGAGGGAAGAACAGAGGTGACAGGAAAGGACGGGCGAGAAGATGAGCAGTGGGAGGCGTAAAAAAGTAAAAGCAGGAAGGCCCTCTATTTATGTCGTAAAAATTGAAGCAAGATCGTGGCCATAACTTCGCAGGCATCGTGAGAAGTGGATCAGATCTGGCTGTACACGTGGCGTCTAAGAGGAGAACGAAACCAGCGGCCCATTATTCCCACGACGCGCGAAAATCCAGGAGATGCCTCGGTCGATGCGCGTGCGCTGGTCGCTCCCTAAAAACTACTCGCGCAGAACTAGGATGGGCCCGTCAGGTCAAGTCTTGTCAGTCACACCATAGCAGCAATACGTCATCAATGACATCATGGAGGATGTTGAGAGCAGTCGAAGGAAAATAGAGAATCATCGGATGTTCAGGCTTGAGTCTGCACCCGGTCAAAAGCGCTCGTGTCCAGACTCGGGGGCTACTCCCATCGGGAGCGCTTGACGCGCACCTGATAAAAAGAGAGTTCAAAGACATTCCTGAGAAAAAACTTGAAGTCTACGCATGGATTGCAAGCGTCCGTACCTAGACTCGGGGGCTACTCCCATCGGGAGCGCTGGATGCGCAGCCGACAGAACTTTTTTGCACTCCGGGATCATGCCCGGGGACTTGATTCTGTGTAGGGTGACGATTTTTTGCCATCGGCAGATAACCAGCAAAAGTTAGGCACATTACTCATTATCCCTTACGCACGGAAAACTTATCGAAGAAAACAAGCCTTGGTACAAATGTATCGGATGATCCATGAAGACTTGCAGCAAAACTTCGGCAGAGGAAAATGTTTGAGTGGTACAACTTGAGTCTATGCACGGATTGCAAGCATCCGTACCTAGACTCGGGGGCTACTCCCATCGGGAGCGCTTGACGCGCACCCGATAGAAGAAGACGATGCTGATACAAGATGGACAAAAACAATCCGGGAGAAGAACATTAGGTGGAGGCATGCTTTAGTCTCTACCCGAACTATCTTCGGCTAGACACTCGGGGGCTACTGACGTGGGCATTACCCTTCGGGTAACCGACATTGCCCTACCCTATACGATCTAGCTGGAGGCCCATGAAGGTATTCGATGACAAGACGAGCCACTTGGATGGTGAAGCGGAAGACAGGCAAGGCAAGGAAGGAGCCGAACAAGGAAGGTTTAAAGATAGAACTACTGTAAATCTAGTCATACTCGGTTAGATCTCTTGAGACATGGCCTCCTATATAAAGGCCAGGAGAGGGGCTGCCGAGGGACACGTACAATCTTAGCAATCTTAGCCACCATAAGTCTAGAGCTAGGTCACCGCAGCACTTAGCCTCTCGACGAGATCTCAGCCGAACCCTTCGGCACCCCATTGTAACCCAATATTCTCATAATCAAGATCAGACAGGCATGACGTAAGGGTTTTACCTCATCGAGGGCCCCGAACCTGGGTAAATCGCTCTCCCCGCTTGTCTGAGAACCGATGTCTCGTGTCAGCTTACAGGATTCCATCAACCCTAAGCCCCTATCGGAGGGCATTGCCGAGGACCACCCTCGACAACGACCCTGAAGGAGCCGAAGTCATCGGCTATGAAGAACCAGACCTCTCTGGAGGTATCGAAGGAGTAGACTACCTCATAGTCTACGGAACCGGGGAGGGTGATACGTCTCCAACGTATCGATAATTTCTTATGTTCCATGCCACATTATTGATGTTATCTACATGTTTTATGCACACTTTATGTCATATTCGTGCATTTTCTGGAACTAACCTATTAACAAGATGCCGAAGTGCCAGTTCTCGTTTTCTGCTGTTTTTGGTTTCAGAAATCCTAGTAACGAAATATTCTCGGAATCGGACGAAATCAACGCCCGGGTTCCTATTTTTCCCGGAACCATCCGGAACACCCGAGAGCCGCCGGAGGGGAGCCTCGGGGGCCCCACACCACACCCCGGCGCGGCCGGAGGGGGGCCGCGCCGCCCTATGGTGTGGGCCCCCGTAAGCCCTCATGCGCCGCCTCTTCGCCTATATAAAGCCCCTGGATCGAAAACCCTGATACGTTCGACGAAAACCACAGAAACCTTCCAGAGCCGCCGCCATCGCGAAGCCAAGATCTGGGGGACAGGAGTCTCTGTTCCGGCACGCCGCCGGGACGGGGAAGTGCCCCCGGAAGGCTTCTCCATCGACACCGCTGCCATCTCCACCGCCATCTTCATCACCGTTGCTGCTCCCATGAGGAGGGAGTAGTTCTCCATCGAGGCTCGGGGCTGTACCGGTAGCTATGTGGTTCATCTCTCTCATATGTGCTTCAATACAATAATCTCATGAGCTGCTTTACATGATTGAGATTCATATGATGATGCTTGTAATCTAGATGTCATTATGCTAGTCAAGTGAGTTTTACTTATGTGATCTCCGGAGACTCCTTGTCCCACGTGTGTAAAGGTGACGAGTGTGTGCACCGTGTGGGTCTCTTAGGCTATATTTCACAGAATACTTATTCACCGTTGAATGGCATAGTGAGGTGCTTATTTATATCTCTTTATGATTGCAATGTGTTTGTATCACAATTTATCTATGTGCTACTCTAGCAATGTTATTAAAGTAGTTTATTCCTCCTGCACGTGTGCAAAGGTGACAGTGTGTGCATCCGTGTTAGTACTTGGTTTATGCTATGATCATGATCTCTTGTAGATTGCGAAGTTAACTATTGCTATGATAGTATTGAGGTGTACTATTCCTCCTACATATGCATGAAGGTGACAGTGTGCATGCTATGTTAGTACTTGGTTTAGTCTTTTGATCTATCTTACACTATAAGGTTACTAAAATATGAACATTAATTGTGGAGCTTGTTAACTCCGGCATTGAGGGTTCGTGTAATCCTACGCAATGTGTTCATCATCCAACAAAAGTGTAGAGTATGCATTTATCTATTCTGTTATGTGATCAATATTGAGAGTGTCCACTAGTGAAAGTGTAATCCCTAGGCCTTGTTCCTAAATACTGCTATCGCTGCTTGGTTACTGTTTTACTGTGTTACTACTGCTGCAATACTAACCACCATCAACTACACTCCAGCAAGCTATTTTCTGGCACCGTTGCTACTGCTCATACTTATTCATACCACCTGTATTTCACTATCTCTTCGCCGAACTAGTGCACCTATTTGGTGTGTTGGGGACACAAGAGACTTCTTGCTTTGTGGTTGCGGTGGTTGCATGAGAGGGATATCTTTGACCTCTTCCTCCCTGAGTTCGATAAACCTTGGGTGATCCACTTAAGGGAAAACTTGCTGCTGTTCTACAAACCTCTGCTCTTGGAGGCCCAACACTGTCTACAGGAAAAGGAGGGGGAAGTAGACATCAGAGGGTTCCGGAGGAGAGCAAGCTTAGACCTACCGAGTAGTAGTAGTATCCGAGCAGTACGAACTCTTAGTACTCAACTTCTCGAGGAGAATAAATGTATAACCTAGTAAGACTTTTATATTGTAAGTTAAGTTGGGTTCGCCTCGAACCCAGGAGTATCCCTCTTAGGACCCAAGAGGAGCTCCGAGATGATATGTACATGTTGCTTGTAATAATAAATGAATGAGTTATGGACCTGCTATGTTCTGTTGTACTACTCTGAGGGATGTAATATTTGCGGATTGGTACTTCGTGAATGTTATATCAACGACTGGCATACTACAACATGCAGTGGTATGCAGGGTCACCACAGTTGGTATCAGAGCAAAAGCTTTGACCTTAGGTCGGAACCTAGTAAATGGGACGGAACGTTAGGAGTCAAATAGGATTAGTAAAGAATTATCTAAAAATATGGTGTATATTGACTTGAGAATAAAACAATCATATCTTTTAGTGCGATAATTCTTTATTATCTCTATTATGATGCATCATTACTAATATTATATTCTTTCTATTCTACAGCCAACTATGGCAAGTTCATGTTCGGGACGTAACGTGAAAGTGAAGGAATCAAACCTGAGTGAATATGACGGAGGACTCGCGGACATTCTTCGTGCTATGTTGCTTGAATTTGGGTGCGATTCCCAAATCCAAGTAATGAAATACATGTACTACGATGGTACAGTATTAGCGAAGTGTAGGGTAGGACTAAGACTTCCAGAATCCCTAGGAATGAGTGTATTGATGCCAGCAGGTGAGGCTAGAACTATCCAAACAGCCTACCACATAGCCATAATGAGAGCCATCACTGATATTCGGGAACATAAGACTAAGGAGCTTATTGGTTCCGAATTCTCACATATTCCTCATATGGAGGAGGAAGATGATCCTATGCTTAACCACTTCAAGTTTGCAAAACGCAAACCAGCAGAAGCCGCTAAGTACATGGATAATAGTCGCAACCTACTGACATTGTTCTTTCAGTTGAACCAACATTTGTCGGGAGCAATTGACACAATGTTGGAAGAATTCACTGAGCCCAATGAGGAGACAAAGGAAAAGGAACCAATGGAGGGTGAGGTTCACACACCAGTTTATTCAGCTCGTGACTTCATTAGTATTGACCATCCAGAGCAACAAACCACACCTATTACACCTAGGTACTTTCCTAGTAGTTCCTATGGAGGATATGAGGGTGGAGAGGAATCCGGAAACCATCAGCGTTCCGAGACTCCTATAGAGAACACAACAGGTTGGCGTTGGGGATCATACATGGGAACCTATAGCGATCCAGTCAGGTGTAATCCTAAGATGGATGAGGACGCCACAACCCAGTTCCAGAACCATCAGTATAGTAGAGGAGACTATGAGGAGTATCCTATACTGATTGAGTCGGATGCAGATGGTGGGAATACCTATGGCGGAGTCACAGGGGAGTACAACCCCGGGGTGGATTATGCTGCATTGAATAACCAGTTCATGAACACAGATTTCTCCCTGGGATCATCCTCTGATTCTGACTATCAGCCGACTGGAAGGCCCTATGTTCCAGATTCTGTCAGGAGGACTACACGTTCGACCGGATGGAAGCCTGGGATGTACCGGGAGTGAAGCACGACTAGAGACCACCATGGGAGGCGAGACTACAATACAGTCGTACCACATGTATTGTAGTATGTAATATTTGTAGAAATTTGTACATATACTTAAATAAGTGAGTTTGCATACTCACATCGCTACTGAGTATTGTAATAAACCACTTAAGTATGTATATACATGGTATATGTTTTTGTATGATCTGGATTTGCTTCTTGATTTCCATTGCATGACTAGTTCTGTGCACAAAGTTGAGCTCAGAAAACTTGCGCATGGAGAAACTATGAGTACCACTTTGTGTTGCAGAACTAGGGGAATATGTCGGGAGCGACGGGTGAGGAGAGTGAAGCACAGCGCCTCGAGCGCGAGGCTAAGCAGAAGGAGGAGGCTGATGAAGTAGCCAGAAACCAGTTTCCACCACCACCACCCATGACACAGCAGAACTTCCTCCAATACATGCAAATGTTGGAGGAGAGGCAACGCATGACTATGGAGCAGCAGAACAAGTTCTTTCAGGAGCTGCTACAGCAGAACAGGGTGGAGAGGCCAAAAAATCAGGGAGTCACTTTATCGGACTTCCAGAATACCAAGCCAATATCCTTCGCATACGCGCTCGAACCCATGGACGCGGAGGATTGGTTGATGGACACTGAGCGTAAGCTCAACACTGTTGGATGCAACGACCTGGAGAAGGTCAGGTACGCAACACACTTGTTGTGTGGACCCGCCGCATCTTGGTGGGATAACATAGTAGCCGTTTATCCGGCTGAGAAGGTGTTTACATGGGAAGAGATAGGAATGGATTTCATCACCGGACTACCCATGACTAATAAAAAGAAGGACATGATATGGGTAATCGTGGACCGGTTGACGAAGAGTGCACACTTCTTAGCAGTAAACCAGCAGGACAAAGGAGAGAAACTCATCGATCTTTATATCAAAGAGATTGTGAGTAAACATGGAGTACCCAAGAAGATAGTGTCAGATCGAGGATCCGTATTCACATCTGCATTTTGGAGACAACTACATGAAGCTTTAGGATCCAAGTTAGCCTATCATCCTCAGACGGGAGGACAGACAGAGAAGACAAACCAGATATTGGAAGATATGCTTAGGGCTTGTGCCCTAGACTTCGGAGGATCATGGGAGGAGCACTTACCACTAGCAGAGTTTTCATACAATAATAGCTATCAAAGCAGCATCAAGATGGCACCATTTGAAGCTCTGTATGGAAGGAAGTGTAGATCACCGATATGTTGGTATGAGGTAGGATCAAGCAAGGAGTTCAATCCAGACTATGTCAAGGAAAAGCAGCAGATCATCGACATTATAAGGGATAGACTCAAAATAGCTCAAAGTCGACAAAAGAGTTATGTTGATCAAAAGAGAAGAACATGGGAGCCACAAGTTGGAGACATGGTGTACCTTAAGGTAAGTCCGATGAAAGGTCTTCAGAGATTCAGAGTAAAGGGGGAGCTTAGCCCTAGATACATCAGACCTTTCAAGATACTGAGTCAAAACCGAGGGTTAGCTTTTGAATTGGATCTACCGGGAAGGTTAGCTCAAGTTCACAATGTATTCCATGTGTCTCAATGATACGTCTCCAACGTATCGATAATTTCTTGTGTTCCATGCCACATTATTGATGTTATCTACATGTCATATGCACACTTTATGTCATATTCGTGCATTTTCTGGAACTAACCTATTAACAAGATGCCGAAGTGCCAGTTCTCGTTTTCTCGCTGTTTTTGGTTTCGTAAATCCTAGTAACGAAATATTCTCGAATCGGACGAAATCAACGCCTGTGTTCCTATTTTACCCGGAAGCATCCGTAACACACGAGAACCGCCAGAGAAGGGGGCAGGGCCACCACACCACACCCGGCGCGGCCAAGGGGGGCGGCGCCCCCAGGGTGTGGGCCCCCCAGAAGCCCTCCTGCGCCGCCTCTCCGCCTATATAAAGCCCCCGACCTAAAAACCTCGGGGCGTTCGACGAAAACCACGTAAACCTTCCGCAGCCGCCGCCATCGCGAAGCCAAGATCCGGGGGACAGGAGTCTCCGTTCCGGCACCCTGCCGGAGCGGGGAAGTGCCCCCGAAGGCTTCTCCATCGACACCGCTGCCATCTCCACCGCCATCTTCATCACCGCTGCTGCTCCCATGAGGAGGGAGTAGTTCTCCATCGAGGCTCGGGGCTGTACCGGTAGCTATGTGGTTCATCTCTCTCCTATGTGCTTCAATACAATAATCTCATGAGCTGCCTTACATGATTGAGATTCATATGATGATGCTTGTAATCTAGATGTCATTATGCTAGTCAAGTGAGTTTTACTTATGTGATCTCCGGAGACTCCTTGTCCCACGTGTGTAAAGGTGACAGTGTGTGCACCGTGTGGGTCTCTTAGGCCATATTTCACAGAATACTTACTCAATGTTGAATGGCATAGTGAGGTGCTTATTTATATCTCTTTATGATTGCAACATGTTTTGTATCACAATTTATCTATGTGCTACTCTAGTGATTTGTTATTAAAGTAGTTTATTCCTCCCGCACGTGTGCAAAGGTGACAGTGTGTGCACCGTGTTAGTACTTGGTTTATGCTATGATCATGATCTCTTGTAGATTGCGAAGTTAACTATTGCTATGATAATATTGATGTGATCTATTCCTCCTACATATGCATGAAGGTGACAAGTGTGCATGCTATGCTAGTACTTGGTTTAGTCTATTGATCTATCTTACACTATAAGGTTACTTAAACATGAGCATTATTGTGGAGCTTGTTAACTCCGGCATTGAGGGTTCGTGTAATCCTACGCAATGTGTTCATCATCCAACAAAAGTGTAGAGTATGCATTTATCTATTCTGTTATGTGATCAATGTTGAGAGTGTCCACTAGTGAAAGTGTAATCCCTAGGCCTTGTTCCTAAATATCGCTATCGCTGCTTGTTTACCGTTTTACTGCGTTACTACCTGCGTTACTACTGCCGCGTTACTACCGCTTGTTTACCGTTCCGGGCAAAGCACTTTTCCGGTGCCGTTGCTACTACTTATTCATACCACCTGTATTTCACTATCTCTTCGCCGAACTAGTGCACCTATTAGGTGTGTTGGGGACACAAGAGACTTCTTGCTTTGTGGTTGCAGGGTTGCATGAGAGGGATATCTTTGACCTCTTCCTCCCCGAGTTCGATAAACCTTGGGTGATCCACTTAAGGGAAACTTGCTGCTGTTCTACAAACCTCTGCTCTTGGAGGCCCAACACCGTCTACAAGAATAGAAGCTCCCGTAGACATCAAGCACTTTTCCGGCGCCGTTGCCGGGAGGAAAGGTAAAAGGCACTCATACTACGGTCTCGGGTAAAGTATTTTTCTGGCGCTCGTCGTGTGTGTGCTCGAAGCTATTTCCTTTAGATCCTGCAATTGCATCTTTTTGTTTCTTGTCTACACTAGTTTGGCATAATGTACAAGAGTGAGCTTCTTATTCTATTTCCTGATTTAAAACATGGATTGTTTGATGCGAAAATTAAAAAACCTATGAAATCTTATTTGCATGCTGGTAGTAATATTAGTATGAACGCTTTGAACACCATTGTTGATAATGATATAGAAAGTTCTAAGCTTGGGGAAGCTGGTTTTCATGATATTTTTAGTCCCCCAAGCATTGAGGAGAAAATTTTCTTTGATGATACTTTGCCTCCTATTTGTGATGATTATAATAGTGGTCTTTTGGCGCCACCTACTATGGAGAGTAAATTTTGTTGTGATTATACTATGCCTCCTACACTTGATGAGAATAATAATGATAGCTACTTTGTTGAATTTTCTCCCACTACAACTAATAAACTTGACTATGCTTATGTGGAGAGTAATAATTTTATGCATGAGACTCATGATAAGAATGCTTTATGTGATAGTTATATTGTTGAGTTTGCTCATGTTGCTACTGAAAGTTATTATGAGAGAGGAAAATATGGTTGTAGAAGTTTTCATGTTACTAAAACACCTCTCTATGTGCTGAAATTTTTAAAGCTATACTTGTTTTATCTTCCTATGCTTGTTACTTTGCTCCTCATGAACTTGTTTATTTACAAGATTCCTATGCATAGGAAGCATGTTAGACTTAAATGTGTTTTGAATTTGCCTCTTGATGCTCTCTTTTGCTTCACATACTATCTTTTGCGAGTGCATCATTAAAACTCGCTGAGCCCATCTTAATGGCTAAAAAGAAAGAACTTCTTGGGAGATAACCCATGTGTTATTTTGCTACAGTACTTTGTTTTATATTTGTGTCTTGGAAGTTGTTTACTACTGTAGCAACCTCTCCTTATCTTAGTTTTGTGTTTTGTTGTGCCAAGTAAAGTCTTTGATAGTAAAGTAAGTACTAGATTTGGATTACTGCGCAGTTTCAGAATTCTTTGCTGTCACGAATCTGGGTCTATCTCCCTGTAGGTAGCTCAGAAAATTATGCCAATTTACGAGCATGATCCTCAGATATGTACGCAACTTTCATTCAATTTGAGAATTTTCGTTTGAGCAAGTCTGGTGGCCTAATAAAATCCATCTTTACGGACTGTTCTGTTTTGACAGATTCTGTCTTTTATTTCGCATTGCCTCTTTTGCTATGTTGGATGAATTTCTTTGATCCATTAATGTCCAGTAGCTTTATGCAATGTCCAGAAGTGTTAAGAATGATTGTGTCACCTCTGAACATGTTAATTTTTATTGTCCACTAACCCTCTAATGAGTTGTTTCGAGTTTGGTGTGGAGGAAGTTTTCAAGGGTCAAGAGAGGAGGATGATATACTACGATCAAGAAGAGTGAAAAGTCTAAGCTTGGGGATGCCCCGGTGGTTCATCCCTGCATATATCAAGAAGACTCAAGCGTCTAAGCTTGGGGATGCCCAAGGCATCCCCTTCTTCATCGATAAATTATCGAGTTCCTTCTCTTGAAACTATATTTTTATTCGGTCACATCTTATGTGCTTTACTTGGAGCGTCTGTGTGCTTTTGTTTTTGTTTTTGTTTGAATAAATTGGATTACATCATGCTTGTGTGGGAGAGAGACACGCTCCGCTGGTTCATATGAACACATGTGTTCTTAGCTCATAATATTCATGGCGAAGTTTCCTCTTCGTTAAATTGTTATATGGTTGGAATTGGAAAATGATACATGTAGTAATTGCTATAATGTCTTGGGTAATGTGATACTTGGCAATTGTTGTGCTCATGTTTAAGCTCTTGCATCATATACTTTGCACCTATTAGTGAAGAATACATAGAGCATGCTAAAATTTGGTTTGCATAATTGGTCTCTCTAAAGTCTAGATAATTTCTAGTATTGAGTTTTGAACAACAAGGAAGACGGTGTAGAGTCTTATAATGTTTTCAATATGTCTTTTATGTGAGTTTTGCTGCACCAGTTCATCCTTGTGTTTGTTTCAAATAACCTTGCTAGCCTAAACCTTGTATCGAGAGGGAATACTTCTCATGCATCCAAAATCCTTGAGCCAACCACTATGCCATTTGTGTCCACCATACCTACCTACTACATGGTATTTATCCGCCATTCCAAAGTAAATTGCTTGAGTGCTACCTTTAAAATTCCATCATTCACCTTTGCAATATATAGCTCATGGGACAAATAGCTTAAAAACTATTGTGGTATTGAATATGTACTTATGCACTTTATCTCTTATTAAGTTGCTTGTTGAGCGATAACCATGTTTCGGGGACGCCATCAACTATTCTTTGTTGGATATCATGTGAGTTGCTATGCATGTCCGTCTTGTCCGAAGCAAGAGAGATCTACCACCTTCATGGTTGGAGCATGCATATTGTTAGAGAAGAACTTTGGGCCGCTAACTAAAGCCATGATTCATGGTGGAAGTTTCAGCTTTGGACATATATCCTCAATCTCATATGAGAATAATAATTGTTGCCACATGCTTATGCATTAAAGAGGAGTCCATTATCTCGTTGTCCATGTTGTCCCGGTATGGATGTCTAAGTTGAGAATAATCAAAAGCGAGAAATCCAAAATGCGAGCTTTCTCCTTAGACCTTTGTACAAGGCGGCATGGAGGTACCCCATTGTGACACTTGGTCAAAACATGTGCATTGCAAAGATCCGGTAGTCCAAGTTAATTAGGACAAGGTGCGGGCACTATTAGTATACTATGCATGAGACTTGCAACTTGTAAGATATAATGTACATAACTCATATGCTTTATTACTACCGTTGACAAAATTGTTTCGTGTTTTCAAAATCAAAGCTCTAGCACAAATATAGCAATCGATGCTTTTCCTCTATGGAGGACCATTCTTTTACTTTCATTGTTGAGTCAGCTCACCTATTTCTCTCCATCTCAAGAAGCAAACACTTGTGTGAACTGTGCATTGATTCTTACATATTTGCATATTGCATTTGTTATATTGCTTTGCATTGACAATTATCCATGAGATATACATGTTATAAGTTGAAAGCAACCGCTGAAACTTCATCTTCCTTTGTGTTGCTTCAATACCTTTACTTTGAATTATTACTTTATGAGTTAACTCTTATGCAAGACTTATTGATGCTTGTCTTGAAGTGCTATTCATGAAAAGTCTTTGCTTTATGATTCAGCTTGTTTACCCATGTCATATACATTGTTTTGATCGCTGCATTCACTACATATGCTTTACAAATAGTATGATCAAGTTTATGATGGCATGTCACTCCGTAAATTATCTTTGTTATCGTTTTACCCGCTTCGGGACGAGCGTAACTAAGCTTGGGGATGCTGATACGTCTCCAACGTATCGATAATTTCTTGTGTTCCATGCCACATTATTGATGTTATCTACATGTTATATGCACACTTTATGTCATATTCGTGCATTTTATGGAACTAACCTATTAACAAGATGCCGAAGTGCCAGTTCCTGTTTTCTGCTGTTTTTGGTTTCAGAAATCCTAGTAACGAAATATTCTCGGAATCGGACGAAATCAACGCCCGTGTGCCTATTTTACCCGGAAGCATCCAGAACACACGAGAACCGCCGGAGAAGGGGGCAGGGCCACCACACCACACCCCGGCGCGGCCAAGGGGGGCGCCCCCTAGGGTGTGGGCCCCCGTAAGCCCTCCTCGCGCCGCCTCTCCGCCAATATAAAGCCCCTGACCTAAAAACCTCGGGGCGTTCGACGAAAACCACGTAAACCTTCCGAGCCGCCGCCATCGCGAAGCCAAGATCCGGGGGACAGAGTCTCTGTTCCGGCACCCCGCCGGAGCGGGGAAGTGCCCCCGAAGGCTTCTCCATCGACACCGTTGCCATCTCCACCGCCATCTTCATCACCGCTGCTGCTCCCATGAGGAGGGAGTAGTTCTCCATCGAGGCTCGGGGCTGTACCGGTAGCTATGTGGTTCATCTCTCTCCTATGTGCTTCAATACAATAATCTCATGAGCTGCCTTACATGATTGAGATTCATATGATGATGCTTGTAATCTAGATGTCATTATGCTAGTCAAGTGAGTTTTACTTATGTGATCTCCGGAGACTCCTTGTCCCACGTGTGTAAAGGTGACAAGGTGTGCACCTGTGGGTCTCTTAGGCCATATTTCACGTAATACTTACTCAATGTTGAATGGCATAGTGAGGTGCTTATTTATATCTCTTTATGATTGCAACATGTTTTGTATCACAATTTATCTATGTGCTACTCTAGTGATTTGTTATTAAAGTAGTTTATTCCTCCCGCACGTGTGCAAAGGTGACAGTGTGTGCACCGTGTTAGTACTTGGTTTATGCTATGATCATGATCTCTTGTAGATTGCGAAGTTAACTATTGCTATGATAATATTGATGTGATCTATTCCTCCTACATATGCATGAAGGTGACAAGTGTGCATGCTATGCTAGTACTTGGTTTAGTCTATTGATCTATCTTACACTATAAGGTTACTTAAACATGAGCATTATTGTGGAGCTTGTTAACTCCGGCATTGAGGGTTCGTGTAATCCTACGCAATGTGTTCATCATCCAACAAAAGTGTAGAGTATGCATTTATCTATTCTGTTATGTGATCAATGTTGAGAGTGTCCACTAGTGAAAGTGTAATCCCTAGGCCTTGTTCCTAAATATCGCTATCGCTGCTTGTTTATTGTTTTATCGCGTTACTACCGTCGCGTTACTACCGCTGCGTTACTACCGCTTGTTTACCGTTCCGGGCAAAGCACTTTTCCGGTGCCGTTGCTACTACTTATTCATACCACCCGTATTTCACTATCTCTTCGCCGAACTAGTGCACCTATTAGGTGTGTTGGGGACACAAGAGACTTCTTGCTTTGTGGTTGCAGGGGTTGCATGAGAGGGATATCTTTGACCTCTTCCTCCCCGAGTTCGATAAACCTTGGGTGATCCACTTAAGGGAAACTTGCTGCTGTTCTACAAACCTCTGCTCTTGGAGGCCCAACACTGTATACAAGAATAGAAGCTCCCGTAGACATCACTCAACTCAGGAAGTGTTTAATGACCCCAGACGAGCCAGTATCACATGATGAGCTAGAGTTACAACCAGACTTGACCTATATCGAGAAGCCAGCCAAGATTCTTGAGGAGAATTGGAAACAACTCAGGAATAGAGCCATTAAGTACTGCAAGATTCAATGGAAGCATCACCCCGAGAGGGAAGCCACCTGGGAAAAGGAAGAAGACTCGAGGAAATCATACCCGAACTCGTTCGGGTATTACAACCACAACTTCGGGACGAAGTTTTCTTTAAGGGGGAAATGCTGTAATGTCCCAGGTTTAGAGACGATCGAGGGGTAGATTTTAGAAAGGGATGTGCATTGCATCGTAAATTCTAGGGAAATTTCGCGCTTTTAAAAGAAAATTACATCGAAGGGGGACAAGTTTCTCTCTCGACACCTTACAGGGTTAGGGTTTTGAGAGTGCGATAAACTTGTATCTCACTTAACTAAATTAGGGTTTTGAGAAGAGAGGAGAGTTAGTACATTACAACTTTAAGTTGCATGATTGAATTCAAACAAACTTGTGTTTGAATTTCAAATTTAAACATCATATGAATATCTCATAATTCAAAATTGAGGAAATTCATTAAACAAATTATAAATAATCAAGAATATAAATACTACAACTATTATACAAAGCTCATTAAGGAAAATTGGAGCTTTATTGATAATCACACATGATACATTGTCATTTACAATATCCAGAATTGAATTATGAAATAGTACAACACATTACAAGAATTGTAGAAATATAAAAAGAAAAAGGAAAATTACAAGTTAATGAAATGTCCTAAACTACATTGTTGATCATCATGAAATCCTTGATCAAGATGATCTTGATCTTCATCTTGATCATCTCAAAGTTCCCTGCACACAAACAAAGATCAAACAGGTTAGTAAGAAAATGGTAAATTGAGAGGATATGACCATGATCAGCCGAGCTGATCCACAGCACACAAGTCCCAAACAGGCACAGTGCAAGCAGCTCACAAGGTGAGGTGCATGCTCACCAGCACACTCACACACAGGAAGAGTCATCACACACACAACACCTTGCTGTCGACCCAGGAGAAGAGCACATGGGGTATAATAACTTTTCAGTCACCAAACCCTAGTCATTTCATCGACACAAGCATCAGGGTAAGAACAGCAAGAACATATCAAGAACAGCTAGAACAGGTGTCCAGCAAGAGCTGCTCCACCTATTCCAGCAACCACCAGAAACCAACCAAGATTCACAAGTCTGCAAGGAGGAGCAGGGCAAGCAAACCAAACCAACCAGAAGCAATCCTCTACACCAACAACTCATTCTAGGAGCTGGAGTGAGGTATACAACGATGAACATGAGCAAGCCAAGGTTTTGCTCATAAAATAAGCATATGCATAATCACGACGACAGAAAAGGGTAGAAACCCTGTGTGAGTCATCATATGGCTAACAGCCAATTGGTGCAAGTAAAAAGGAGAGAAACCAATAGGAAGGCACCCTGGGAACATTGATTATGCCAAACCAGTGGCATAATGAAAGATATCCAGCAAGGAAATGATCCTATATAGCTAGCCAGAATTACTTAGCACCTATGACCACTACACCATCAGACAGATAGACAAATTGTGTCTATTTTTGTTTGTCAATATTAAAAGCTACTGGCAATCCAACAAAAGGATCACCCAGAGAGCATCTAGTGAGCCACAACAAGCCAACAAGAGGGGAGCTACGCAAAAGCAGTATATGATTACTGCTAGGGTCACCTCAACCACAGAAATAACCCAAACCATTAAGCCTTGCACAGTTATCATCACCCAGATGGGTTCAAAAGGAGGGCTAGGGTACACAACCAAGTGTTGGCATCCATCTAGCCCTGCCACAGTTAATAGAATGATCACAACTGCAAGCAGTTCACATCACTTATCCATTTCAGTAAATCCAGGCAATATAGATAAGTGAACCATACAAGTAATCAAAGCACCAGAGCCTTGCAGATGATCCAATGGATCATTGCAAGCAACAACAACATCTTGAGCCAGCACCAGCACACACCAGTACATGTCTGTGACCCACACACATCACAAATTGAGCAGCAGTAAGGCACAGTAATAAGCACAACAGCTTTTACAAGCAACTGATGATCACAAGATCATCAGAAGCTTGCTAGAGCATGCTACAACATGCTAGAATCAACTCTAGCATCAATACAATGACTATATTAATTAAACAGTCACATTTCTTAATGAATTGCATCACAGAGAAGCTAATGAGCTAAACACAATTGTATCCAGAAGCACACCATCACTGGATGGTGATGTTTAGTCAACAACAATGCCCAATGGGCAGTTCCAGGAATTATAGCACAGAGATAACACACCAGGAGCACTGGCACTTGCCAAATGCAAGGATCATGCATCATGATCAAGCCAGGGGCAAGCAATTGCACACACAAGAGAGGCGGGAGTAATATAGCAACAACAGGAACAACTAAATAGAGCATAGCATCACAGTATGCTCATGAGCAAGAGCTCATGAGTTACAACAGCAAGTTATAGAGAAGAACAGTAGCACAACAGCAGCATACACATAGCACCAGCACAGCAGCTTGGATTCATGGCAGCAGCACAGCACAGCAGCATACGCGCATCCATGGCAAGCACAACAGCAATAGCACAGCAGCAGCATCATGGCATGGCCAGCATCTCCACGAGGGGAAGCAAGACCAGTAGCCAGAGCTAGACAAAGAGGAGAAGGAGAGAAGGAAGAAGACGGAGGCGAACATACCTGGAGCAGAGCACCACCGCGTCACCGTGGCGGCACGGCGGCACAGCCTGGCCCCGGCAGCGCCAAGCCAGGTGTTCGCCGAGCGCAGCGGCTCCAGCGCAACCACGGCGAGGCACACGGCCACGCCACGGCGCCAGGATCGTCGACGGGCGACGAATCGCCGCGAATCACCATGGCTGTGTCGCAGAGGCGTTGGGGGCGAGCGGTGGCGGCGAAGAAACACAAATCGGCGCAGACCGATCGGTGCGCCGTCGTGCGGCCGTTCGTCTGCGACCGTTCTCGCCGGCGGGGATGGCCGGAAGCGGCCGGAATAAAGCGGCGACGGCGCAGGCGACCACGGCGTCGCGGGAGAGGAGAGAGCTAGGGTTTCGCGAGAGGGCAGAGGAAGAGAGCGACTGAGTCCGACCGAGCCGGTTGGAGCGGCTCGGGTTAGACTCAGCCCGCTGGGCCACCCTGACAAGTGGGCCCAGGGGCATTTTTGACTTTTCACAAGTTCATTTAAACCTGAAACTTTGAAGATGCATAGAAAATGGTAAATAGCTCTAAAAAAATAATTAAAAATATGAAAACTACTCAGTATAAAATTCTCTATCATAATAAAATATGAAATGGAATTTTTGAAGAGAAACAAGATTAAGTCCAAATTTGATGATTAAAATAATCATTTAAATCACACCTTATATTTTCAATAATGGAAATAAGTCCATAATGCTTTTGGACTTTAAAAACACCTTGACAACATTTCAAGGTTGTATTTTACCCTAAACAGAGTATCCCTAAATCATTCTTAGTATTAACCTCTCACATGAAATGATAAAAAACACCGGAAGGAGGGGAACAACCCTAAAAGCTGAATCATGCATAATTGCTTCTTTAACCATTGCCCTTATCGGACAATGATGCTATTTTTCAGCAACAGAGGACAAGGGTCAGTCCACACCATCCAACTGCAACACTTTGTAGTGTTCAGGCAAGTTCATCACTTGCTCATGTCATTTGAGTATTTTTACCAAATTACTTGCAAAGTATTATGTTTATCACTATTGCATAAAAAGCAAAACCACTATTTTCATAACTATGAATATGACTATGTGGTGGGCAATGGAACCATGGATTGTGTTGATATGGTGGAGGTTCCATTGCAAGGGTTTATATCCATCTAGGATTAAACAACAAATGTCGTCCAGTGATTCTTGTGCCGTAATACCCGTGTTAACCCTAAGATCTGAAGTGGGACGGAATAGTCAATCGTATTTCCACCTCTTGTACATCAACGGACGCGCTTTACCGTAGACACTTGTAATCCAAGGGGGCAAGCGGTAGGCTGGGGAAGCCAAAAGTTCCCCACGGCATTGTCCGTAGACACTTGTCGCTCGAGGAGCAAGCGGTAGGCTGGGGAAGCCAAAAGTTCCCCACGGTTATTGCGGTCTATGATGGGTTGCAGCTACCGGCGAAGGAGTTTATGGTAAGAGCCCAGAACTGTTGTCGTGGTCGGGGTCCATCCTTAATTGGTATAAGAGGACCGGCGAGGACCCAGGGTCGGGGTATGCAACAAAGGGTGGGTGTGCGAGGTAGCGGAGGAATATGATTGGCTATGACCTTATACCGGGCCTCACACCGAAGGAAGTGTGGACGGGAAAGCTGCCCGGTTGGCACCAAGGTTAAGATCTCTTATGGGTAAAGCAACACACCTCTGCAGAGTGTAATGAATCGTGACCTGTCACTCCCTGTTCCGGGATTTGGAACTGCGAACGCTGCTGGAAAGGAACTCCATGAAGTTCTAGTAAACCGGTGAAGGCTGACGGACATAGTTCTTCTAAATAAAAGCAACCTCTTGAAGAAATGTTTATCAAAAACTGCATTGGTATTAGACTTTCTGGTCTGATATCGTAGCTAGTGCATTAAACACCTTTTTTCTATAATGAACTAGTTGAGTACGATCGTGCTCATACCACTCTTAAATCCCCGGCTTAGATTGTCTGAATCGACTGGAGGAGGACAACGACTACCCTGAAGGAGCCGAAGTCATCGGCTATGAAGAACCAGACCTCTCTGGAGGTATCGAAGGAGTAGACTACCTCATAGTCTACGGAACCGGGGAGGGTTCCGGAGGAGAGCAAGCTTAGACCTACCGAGTAGTAGTAGTATCCGAGCAGTACGAACTCTTAGTACTCAACTGCTCGAGGAGAATAAATGTATAACCTAGTAAGTCTTTTATATTGTAAGTTAAGTTGGGTTCGCCTCGAACCCAGGAGTATCCCTCTTAGGACCCAAGAGGAGCTCCGAGATGATATGTACATGTTGCTTGTAATAATAAATGAATGAGTTATGGACCTGCTATGTTCTGTTGTACTACTCTGAGGGGTGTAATATTTGCGGATTGGTACTTCGTGAATGTTATATCAACGACTGGCATACTACAACATGCAGTGGTATGCAGGGTCACCACAGCGGGCCTGGCCGAGCAATGCCCAGGCATCGGCGTCCTCGACCGCGTGTCGGGCCTCCTCCTCCATCGCGGAGGTGCGGATCACCGCCGCGAGATGCGGCCACTTGGCCTCCTCCTCCGCCTTGGACAGCGCCAAAGCGGCGCGCATGTCTGGGTCGTCGTCGTCCTCCGGCTTCGGCACCGGCGGCGCGGGTTGCGCCAATGCCGCACCGACGCGGTGGCCTCTCCGATGTAGAGACCGTCACGGTGTCCGGCCGCCCTCAACTCCGGCGGAGGATGGCTGCTGCGGCTGGCCTCGCCGTCGTTGGCGCTAGGAGCAAAAGCCCTCTTCGGGGCCATGGCGGCGGTTGCGAGCGCGTGGGGAGGTGGACTACGGAGTGGGGAAGTGGACTGGACAGGGACAGTCCCCTCCCAATCCACATTTAATAATATTCGCGCCCCCACCGGCAGCTGGGCCCAGGGAGGCGAGCAGGCTGACGCGCGAGGACGCCACGTGCCATCCGCGGCCACGCAAATCTGGCCCAGATTTGGGTTGGGTTTGGGTCGTCCCGGACACCGTGACATCCGCATTTGCGATGCGTGGCCGCGTTGGACCGTGGTTTTGTCCGTTTTGACACATCCGGACGCACGGACGCGGGATGGGTCGCCGCATTGGAGATGCCCTTAGATTTGCCCTCAATTAGTTTGATCTCTTCTTTGCCACTGTATATTATTTACATTATTTATTTATTTTCTTTCTTTAAAGGATTTCCAGAGACCTTTTTCCTCTCATACAAATCTCCTCCTATAATAGTTGGGGATTAATCGTAAGCCACTAAGCCTTGTATTCATCGTCCATATATATATAGCATTACAAGTGTCCTTCCTCGTCCTACAAATCGCATACATCCATATCTATATACAGTTGAGAACGGAGGAAGTAGCCCATAAGGGCATGGCGTTTCTACACCCGGGCTCAGATGAGCTTGTTTTCTAGTTTTGGAATCCCTGTGCTACAGGACACGAAGAAATAAATGTTGCAGCACGATACATGTATGACAAGTGCAGTAGGCTACAGCATCGATCCATTCTGTGACCTCCATCTGTACCGAGAGTAGAGAACAACAATGTTCGTGTTAAATGCGTTGGCAGTTCTAGGCCATGTGAGTGGCAGAGGTTTGAATAGAAAATAATTTCCCATAGGAATACAACGGGAGCACACAAATCTTGGCGAGAATGAAGCGCAATGATACCGAGAGCAGCTGTGCACGGGATCAGAAACGCATTTTCGCTATATTCATAAAAGAAAACATCTATCTAAAGGTATAATAGATGCCACCCCACGGGGATCTCAGGTAAATCAGATTTGACTGGCCATTGATTTTTACCACCGACAAATCTGAACCTATCATTTTTTTTACCACAGTGATATAAAATGTGAATCCCATGGAGGAAACCTAGCCGCCGGCCTCCAATCCACTCGGGAGCTTCTTCTCCCCAATCACCTCCCCGTGAGACAAAAGCGCCGCCCAGAAGGAAACCTAGTCAATCCCCACCTAGCCCCACGTCTCCTTCCCATGTTCCTCTCCACGTGCGGCCTCCGGCGAGGATCCGCTGCTCAACCGCTCCCTTTTTTCCTGGGCAGGGGAGCAGAAGGCAGGCACGAGAGCACGCTGCCGTCCACCGCCGTCGCCACGACATGAGCATGCGGGAGCAGCGCCGCCGTCCGCCGCCTCGCTGGGCCACCGATGCCATGCCGCTTCTGCGCTCTTCCTCACCTCTGCCCCGAGTTCGTCTTCTGTTCACGGTGGCTCGTGTCGGCAGAGCTCATGGTGGTCCGCGGTCCTAGCAACGTGTGGAGGTAACCTCGTCATCCCTTGGTATACAACTTCCCTATTTTTCTTTCCCCAACCCTGACCATCCTCTCTCTCCCCAAGCTCTACATGTTTGTTTATTACGAGATTGCAGTTTTGTTTGTGTGAAGAAGCTGCTTGTGCAAATGACTGTGGGCAAAGACTACCCATGCAAGATGACCATGTGTGTGTATCTTTTATTCAGGTTCATCTTCATTTTCTATATTGTTGCTTGTATCAGTATGCTCAGGTTGTAGCTTAACATCAGAACTGAAGGCATGCCATAGTTTTTCTTAAAATATCACATTACTAAGATTCATTAAAGATGATGATTAGAAAATTAATTTACCTCCTGCTAGCCTCTGAAAAATATTTGATTGGATGTCTTTGTTGCTGCTGCCTCGTCATCGCCATCGCTGCGATAAGCACTGCCTCGCGCTCATGTTGTTGTCGTTGGGAGAAGCGTCGCCTCACGCCGTTGAGCCCGCAGGCATGCCTAGATTTCTTCATACATGGCTTGCATTGGCCCAAAAGTGCTAGGTAAAAGTTTGTCCTTCTATCATTTGTTCATCTCTAGACCCACTCCGTCAGGCAATAATTCCCCTGCAGCCCAATATTTATTTCATAAAATGATGCCTCACATTTGTCTGTTTTCACCGTTGTTGTTAATGATTTACTGCTGGAACAATTCAGCCTTGTGGTCTTGATTTACAGTTTTGGGATTTTTTTAAGCCAGCTATAGATTTTTGGGTGCTCCAAAGGAAAGATTGTAGAGACTCAAGTTTTTAGGGTTCTACTGAGTGTGCTCTTGATATGGTATTCCATCGTATGAGGGATTAGCTTTTGCTCCGATTTCGTGTTGTAAAATAACCAAATACTTATGTTATTGTTTACTAGTTGTTAAGATCTGCTTATATGTAAGGAACCGTGGATCAAGATGTGTGAGTGTGCTCTTGATATGATATTCCATCATATGAGGGATTAGCTTTTGCTCCGATTTCTTGTTGTAAAATAACCAAATACTTATATTATTGTTTACTAGATTTTAAGATCTGCTTATATGTAAGGAACCGTGGATCAAGGTGTGTGTATGCCTGTGTGCCTTCAGGTACAACTAAATTTGGTACACAAAAAGCATGGACAAGTAACCTTTTTTACCTTTGGGTGGTAGTTTTGATGGATCTGTTTTGTTGCATTTCCAGTAGTGATCTTAATTAAAATTTTACATTTTATTTAATATAACAAGATAGCACATCAAAATCTGTTTTTAGATTGTATTTCTTACTATTGTATTTATGTTCCTACATACATCATTTCGGGTTCATGCTGATGTTGTTCCTAATTTCTTTACAGGTTACCTCTTTTTCATTGTTGTTGCTCAATGCCCTGGCCATTACAAAAATGTGATAACTAGGAAGTAGTGCCCATCGATTTAATTACAGCGGAGGTGAGGACTGTAAATGCTATCAATTGCAGGCCACTAACATCTTGGGTGACTTCTCAATTTAATTATTGTGTTTTCTACTACCTACTTAATTTTCTTAACTCTTTTTGTATCTATTAAATAGTTGCGGTCTAAATATTAAATTATCTACCATTTCAGGGTCAACTCCATATATAGGATGCAGCAGCTGACATATATATGATGTTTCTGTTAGAGCAACTGTCCAAGAAATTGGCATGGGATTTACATATGGACCGGCCATTTGTTCATGTGCTTTAAAACTCTGGGTTGGAAGACACCTAATTGCTTGTGGGAAAGCTGATGGTTTCCCCATCAAGTATTGTCTGTACCTAATATATTATACCTGATTTGTAGTGGCCTGAACTAGGAAGCTACAAACTTCTATTCATTTGAGCAAAGGAGGGTTGCTGCTTATAGACTATGAGATGATAAACCGTTTAACTGTAAACACCAATCTTGAAGGGACCAGCATACGCCAAGTGTAGGGGAACAGCGAATTCAGAAACATGCACTTCAGTTGTCTCTCACGTCCTGGTTAAGAATAATGATAACTTGATTCCACTTCTTAGAAGTTGACCTAGCAATAAGCATTATGTGTTTCAGCAAGGTTGACCTCTATGTTTTTTTTTCTATTTGTATTGATGCACATCTGTTAGAATCACAGTTCCTAGCTTGATCTGCTGCTCCTTTTTCTGTTGAGGCACATATAAATGACATTAATTGTAATGTGATATTGTTATGGTGCATCACTTAAAGTAGCTGACACATTCTCTTTCTTTTTACTACTCCTGCAGGTAGAAAACAGGCACACAAGTTCATTCATGTGAACTTCTGCAGGAACAGTAGAATATTTCATTTTATTTTATTGATGCGCCATGCTTATAAAGGGCATTCTCCGGCAAAGAGGACTGCCTGAGATTAGTGTGTCCAAGATGCAGCATCAACAAAAGATGAAATGGGGGGTATGCATCAGGTGTATATACTGGAATGTATATCAAAACAATGAGGAAAGTCTGATTTCTTATCAATGTAGTTTCACGTTCCTTATGAATATTATTTTATCGATTGATTTCAATTCTTACCATGAGTCATGTTCTAGCGAAGTGTCAGTCACTGGCGTAAAATATAACTTTCTCCATGAGTCAACGTGTAAACATCTAGGTCCTTACATGCCTCCTTATATATATTTCCATTGAAATATTCTCATCTGGTTTGTAATGTAAACATATTACCAATAAATAAAATGTTTTACCTGGCAGTTGACAGCGAACCATTGGTTGAGGGCATCCGATGATATATTTTCCTACTGTTTCTCCGGTTATATATAAACCTTTGTTTCTCTGTTTATAATTTATTGTGATTCGAAAGGTTTTCTAAAAGTAAAAATATTATTGTTATTGCCTTCTATATACGGGATTTACAGGATTGTGCGTCAAGGCGCACCACAAATCTTTGACATATCAATGGCCAGTCAAATCCTTGATATGTATGATTTATCCTATATACGGGATTTGATTGTCATTTTAGCATATAGATTGCTTGGCCTGAATGTGACACAGCTCCATCCTTGATATGTATGATTTACCCTGCCCGCAAAATTGTCATGCCTCTTATTCTGATTTTTTGGGATAGATTGGTCTAGAAGGTAATGAGTAGGAAAAAACATTTGTGACTCAAGGATTGGCTCAGTTTATTTGAGAAGGCAGAACAATTCAATAGAAGACATATATTTAGTCATGAGATTAGCCATTGGTGTTCTCTTGCTGTGGTTCTGATATTGTCCAGACAATTTCCTTTACTTTTTCTTGAAAGGTAATTTTATTTGCCTATATTTCATATGTTGTTGTTGTTCCTCAGATCACACATTTCATTGATTTTCTTTGCAGTATGGATTTACTTTGCTGTCATAATATTCAGCTAATTGTTTGATAGATGCTAGCTATTATTTTGGTTATATGAAGCAGCAAGTTGTTTCTCTGGATGTTCTCCACATGAATACAATGTGCTTGATTTTAATCATGCTATGGCTATTCTTTTCAGTTATGTACATGTTTTGTTGTATAAGAAAAAAACAAATCTTTTAGTTTGTTCATGCGATTATTACCAGGTATGGATGCTATTTAATATGTGGTCTGGAAATATTGTTTTATTATTATGGTTCTACAAGCCAGCACATTTTTCTTCCTTTAACAAGTCAGGGATAAACTAACTGTATTTTATATGGTTGGCTTAAATCCCAAGTCGAAAAGCTTTTTTTTCATCTCTTTCTGATTTTACTGATATTTTCTTTCGAAAGTCTTATACCATGTTGTGCTCTGATGGATGGATATGCGAAAAAGATAAAAGATAACCTTATGTATTTTTTGGTTGTTTCCTATTTTACCTGATTAATTAAGTTGTAAAATATTGTGGCCCTGTAGCCTCGAGTCTCTACAAGTGCTTTATGTCTTTTGCTTCAGGGATCCTGTGCATCCTATCGTCGTGGAGCTCCTCTGCCTCCATGATGTCTCTCTTCGTCGTGTGTGGTGGCCAGAAGGCTCGCTTTACTTGCAGTGATATACACAAAGAGGCAAAGCCACCTGCGCAGTCGTTGCCTACGTCATGCACGACAGACGGACGAGGAGTTACCCCTCCTCACTATTAACTTCTTTTGCATCATTGCATGTAGTGCATGTGTACAACTAATAATAAATAATGGTCTTCCAATCACGGATCACTTCAAATAGCGTATTGCGTCACATAGATTTAGTGAAGGCATCACCCTCGGGGGCTTCATCACCTTGGATGTCGCTGTCTTCAAGAATGTGCTGATCATCTTCAGTCTCTTCCGAAGCATTGATACGTCCCAAACGTATCTATAATTTCTTATGTTCCATGCTACTTTTATGATGATACTCACATGTTTTATACACATTATATGTCATTATTATGCATTTTCCGGCACTAACCTATTGACGAGATGCCGAAGAGCCAGTTGCTGTTTTCTGTTTTTGGTTTCGGAAATCCTACAAAGGAAATATTCTCGGAATTGGACGAAATCAACGCCCAGGGTCCTATTTTTCCACGAAGCTTCCAGAAGTCCAAAGAGGAAACGAAGTGGGGCAACGGGGCAACCGTTACCTCTTCTTTGCCAATACCACCACCATCAACTACACGCCAAACACTTTCAGCAACACGTGGTGCTCTTGCTCATACTTATTTCCTGCTACACTGTATTTCACTATCTCTTGGCCGAACTAAGTGCACCTATTAGGTGTGTTGGGGACACAAGAGACTTCTTGCTTTGTGGTTGCGAGGGTTGCATGAGAGGGATATCTTTGACCTCTTCCTCCACGAGTTCGATAAACCTTGGGTATCCACTTAAGGAAACTTACTGCTGTTCTACAAACCTCTGCTCTTGGAGGCCCAACACTGTCTACAAGAATAGAAGCTCCACGTAGACATCAAGCACTTTTACAGCGCCGTTCTGCGGGGAGGAAAGGTAAAGGCTCTCATACTACGGTCTCAGGGTAAAGTATTTTTAAGGCGCCGTTGTGTGTGTGCTCGAAGCTATTTCCTTTAGATCCTGCAATTGCATCTTGTTGTTTCTTGTTTACACTAGTTTGGCATAATGGACAAGAGTGAGCTTCTTATTCTATTTCACGATTTAAAACATGGATTGTTTGATGCGAAAATTAAAAAACCTATGAAATCTTGTTTGCATCTTTGGTAGTAATATTAGTATGAACGCTTTGAACACCATTGTTGATAATGATATAGAAAGTTCTAAGCTTGGGGAAGCTGGTTTTCATGATCTTTTTAGTCCCCAAGCATTGAGGAGAAAATTTTCTTTGATGATACTTTGCCTCCTATTTATGATGATTATAATGATAGTGGTCTTTTGAGTGCCACCTACTATGGAGAGTAAATTTTGTTGTGATTATACTATGCCTCCTACACTTGATGAGAATAATAATGATAGCTACTTTGTTGAATTTGCTCCCACTACAACTAATAAAATTGATTATGCTTATGTTTGGAGTAGTAATAATTTTATGCATGAGACTCATGATAAGAATGCTTTATGTGATAGTTATATTGTTGAGTTTGCTCATGATGCTACTGAAAGTTATTATGAGAGAGGAAAATATGGTTGTAGAAATTTTCATGTTACTAAAATACCTCTCTATGTGCTTGAAATTTTTGAAGCTACACTTGTTTTATCTTCCTATGCTTGTTACTTTGCTCTTCATGAACTTGTTTATTTACAAGATTCCTATGCATAGGAAGCATGTTAGACTTAAATGTGTTTTGAATTTGCCTCTTGATGCTCTCTTTTGCTTCAAATACTATTTCTTGCGAGTGCATCATTAAAGCTGCTGAGCCCATCTTAATGGCTATAAAGAAAGAACTTCTTGGGAGATAACCCATGTGTTATTTTGCTACAGTACTTTGTTTTATATTTGTGTCTTGGAAGTTGTTTACTACTGTAGCAACCTCTCCTTATCTTAGTTTTGTGTTTTGTTGTGCCAAGTTAAAGTCGTTGATAGAAAAGTAAGTACTAGATTTGGATTACTGCGCAGTTCCAGATTTCTTTGCTGTCACGAATCTGAGCCCACTGCCCTGCAGGAAGCTCAGAAAATTATGCCAATTACGTGCATGATCCTCAGATATGTACGCAACTTTCATTCAATTTGAGCATTTTCATTTGAGCAAGTCTGGTGCCATTTTAAAATTCGTCTTTACGGACTGTTCTGTTTTGACAGATTCTGCCTTTTATTTCGCATTGCCTCTTTTGCTATGTTGGATGAATTTCTTTGATCCATTAATGTCCAGTAGCTTTATGCAATGTCCAGAAGTGTTAAGAATGATTGTGTCACCTCTGAACATGTCAATTTATATTGTGCACTAACCCTCTAATGAGTTGTTTCGAGTTTGGTGTGGAGGAAGTTTTCAAGGGTCAAGAGAGGAGGATGATATACTATGATCAAGGAGAGTGAAAGCTCTAAGCTTGGGGATGCACCCGGTGGTTCACCCCTGCATATATCAAGAAGACTCAAGCGTCTAAGCTTGGGGATGCCCAAGGCATCCCCTTCTTCATCGACAACATTATCGAGGTTCCTCCCTGAAACTATATTTTTATTCCATCACATCTTATGTGCTTTTTCTTGGAGCGTCTGTTTGTTTGCTTTTGTTTTTGTTTGTGTTTGAATAAATTGGATTACATCATGCTTGTGTGGGAGAGAGACACGCTCCGCTGGTTCATATGAACACATGTGTTCTTAGCTCATAATATTCATGGCGAAGTTTCCTCTTCGTTAAATTGTTATATGGTTGGAATTGGAAAATGATACATGTAGTAATTGCTATAATGTCTTGGGTAATGTGATACTTGGCAATTGTTGTGCTCATGTTTAAGCTCTTGCATCATATACTTTGCACCTATTAGTGAAGAAATACATAGAGCATGCTAAAATTTGGTTTGCATAATTGGTTTCTCTAAGGTCTAGATAATTTCTAGTATTGAGTTTGAACAACAAGGAAGACGATGTAGAGTCTTATAATGTTTGCAATATGTCTTTTATGTGAGTTTTGCTGTACTAGTTCATCCTTGTGTTTGCCTCAAACAACCTTGCTAGCCTAAACCTTGTATCGAGAGGAATACTTCTCATGCATCCAAATACTTGAGCCAACCACTATGCCATTTGTGTCCACCATACCTACCTACTACATGGTATTTCCCGCCATTCCAAAGTAAATTGCTTGAGTGCTACCTTTAAACAATTCAAAATTTATCACCTCTGATTTGTGTCAATGTTTTATAGCTCATGAGGAAGTATGTGGTGTTTATCTTTCAATCTTGTTGGGCAACTTTCACCAATGGACTAGTGGCTTCATCCGCTTATCCAATAATTTTGCAAAAAGAGCTGGCAATGGGATTCCCGGTCCCAAATTAATTAACAAAAATAGACACTCCTCCATGGTATGTGATTGTTGGACG
>NC_061512.1:169200484-169350868 GCF_022539505.1 Lolium rigidum | reverse complement strand
TCTTCCCGACCTTAAGCCGATTGGTGTTCCCGAATCTCGGTATGAGGGGAGGCTGACCGGAAAAGGCACACTAGGAAGGAAAACAACGGTGTGGAGGGACAAGATTTCTTTCAATCAAGCGCACTACACAGTTCTATACAATTCCAGCTTGGTGGCTCCGTACATCGAGAAACATAAGAATGTTTTACGAGAAATAAACCCGGCCAGCCCGAGTCCTTGATTACACGTCAACACATGAATACCTTCGGCAGTTGGTTGCAAAGACATCTCATTAATGACCCATCTGCGGTGGAGCAGTCTGTACTTGTTGGCCAGAGTTACCATCTTCAAACATATGTACATTCCAAGGGTACGAGATAAATGGGAATACATTTTACACGATCGACCAAGATAAAAAGAGCACCAACCAAAACAGCGGTGTCCGCTTCGATGCAACGAGACGAGAATGGGCAGACCACCACATATTATGGATACATAGAGGAGATATGGGAACTTGACTATGGTCCCACTTTTAAGGTCCCTTTGTTTCGGTGCAAATGGGTGAAGCTCAGCGCTATACATGTTGACGATAAGTACGGTATGATAACAAGTGGATCCCAACAATCTTGCGTACCCGGACGAGCCTTTTGTCCTAGCCAGCGAGGTGGCTCAAGTTTTCTACGTGAAGGACATGTCTAGCAAATCAAGAAAAAGAAATCAACAAAAGAATACATCAATCGAGGAGCCAAAGCGCCACATAGTTCTTTCGGGGAAAAGAAACATCGTGGGAGTGGATGACAAGACAGTACATGTCGAAGATTATAATAAGTTTAAAGAAATTCCGCCCTTCACGGTGAAAATTGACCCAAGCATCTTGCTAAATGATGAAGATTCTCCATGGCTACGGCGTAGAAGATCACAACACTAGATGGCGATGTAATAATGTATTCTTCATATATAGTTCCCAAGACAATCTCTACATTTATGTAATAATGAAGATTAAACCGTGCTTGGCTTGTTGATCTGCTTGGCAAGGCGTATCGATGCTCCTTTTATAGGCACGGCACCGCTTGTACTTTGTCTTATTCCTTCGACGTGCACCGTCGTGCGCTACATGCTTTATCTCATCGAGCAAGTGCGTCCACCCACGCGTCCTTATCCTCGCCGACAGCCTTTAGTCGCGGTTGCAGCCACCAACCGTGACAAAAGGTTACCGACACATCCTTATTATCCTCGCCGACATCTTTAGTCGCGGTTGCAGCCACCAACCGTGACAAAAGGCCCTCCTAGATAAGCCTCCCCGCCTTTTGTCGCGGTTTGAGCCTCCACCCGGGATGAAAGTTTCGCGCGCCACTTCGTTCCCCGCCTATTTTCTTCCCGCATTCCCGCCATTTTTCCACTATATATATGTAGGCTTGGACTCTCATATCTCGCAAACCTCATCACTCTCTCCCACGCGCGCCACTTCGTTCCCGCCTATTTTCTTCCCGCATTCCCGCCATTTTTCCACTATATATATGTAGGCTTGGACTCTCATATCTGCAAACCTCATCACTCTCTCCCATGGCTTCCATCGTATGTCTAACACCCCGGGAGGCGGAGGCGCTTTGCGCCCGAACTACCCCTCGCCCGCCCGGCTACCGCGTCCCGACCGGCTGGTTGCCGAGCGTCGGAGGCGTACCGGTCCCTCCTATCCCCGTAGGTGTGCCACGCGAGATGGCCATCACGAACCACTACTATTTCGAGCTCACGCCCGAGCAGCCGGAGGAATCCCCGGTGGCATCCCGACTACAGCCCGACTTGGGACAGCTTCTTCATCAATCGGCGTGAGAGGGCGGTTGCCGGTACGAGGAGGACGGCCCTCCTCCTTCGAACTTCAACGAGGCCGGCCGTCGGATGTGGTGGCGCGGCCGGACTCTCCAGAGCGTCCCGGCCTATCGTGGCCCCCGCCTCGCGCTACCCTCAATCCCAGCCCACGCGTGGTCATCCGCCGAGGTTCGACAACCGCGACCCCGATGCTAGCGACGATGACGTCGGCGACTTTGATGACTACAAAGTGGCGACGTGTATAGGACTAGGCACGACTATGATTGAATGGCTCCAACATTCGAATCCGGCCATGTATCTTATTTTTCAGTTGAGCTCGTACTTTAATTTCAGTTCAATCGTAATAAATTTCGTGTCAACCACTTTATTGAACAAAAACAACCGACAACGACTTTATAAACTAAATTTAAACTAATAGAACCGACAACGACTTTATTGAAATTACAATAAAATAGATAAATTACTAGTCTAGTCTCTACTCGTCGTCGGAGGTTGTCTCCGTCCAAAGGTCATCCCACCGAGGGTCGTTTTCGGTCCAAGTTGTATTCGAGTTCTCGAGCTCGAAGGCGGCGACGGCCCGACGGTGCCGCCTCGTTGGACCTGCGTTGTGCCCTAAGGTTAGCAAAGAACGCGTCGGGGGACCGCGCCCTCCACCGGCGCATCAACCGCTCGTCGCGCTCGGCGATGGCGATCCTGCGCCGCACTCGGCGATGCCGGCGACGGTCCTCGTCGGTGACGAGGCACGGCAGTGGCGCGAGGAACTCCGCCTCCTCTAGCGATTCAACATCCGGGAAGTTCATGTCGTGCCCCGGCCGCCGAAAGCGCCACGCCGCCGCGTCGTAAGCGCGCGCCGCCTCTTCCGGCGTGTTGTACGTGCCGAGGGTGAGGCGGAAGCCACCGGCGCGTATCTCGGCGGTGAACCTACCGCTCGGATGCACTCGAACGCCACGGAAACCGGACGCCCTCGACGACATGGAGGCATCCCGGAGATGAATGAGCGGAGGCGGTGGCGACGTGTGGTTGCGCCCGCACTCGTCGCTCTATATAGTGCCCGCGGGGCATGGCACGTGTCGGCCGGTGGCTACACGCCGCACGCCGGCGTCGGCGGGGTGAGGCACGTGTCGGCGGTGGCTACATCGTCGCACGCCGGCGGCGGCATGTGGCGAGGCACGTGTAAGCTACGGGTACACACGTCGCACGCGGGCAGCGACGACGGGGCGAGGCACGTGGAAGCGGCGGCGACACGTGGCGAGGCACGTGTAAGCCACGGCTACACACGTCGCACGCCGGCAGCCGACGGAGCGAGGCGCGTGGAAGAGGCGGCGACACGTGGAAGAGGCGGCGACGCGTGGAAGATGCAACTAGTTATATGGATGTCATATTCATGTTCATTGTATTTTTCTCGACAAATTTTCATATATAACACTTTTCTATTTGATTTACCATTTAAAAGTTATTGAAATAAGAAAAAACAAAAAAGGAAAAAAAGAAAAAAGAAAAAATAACAGTAGCTGATCCGTGTCCAACCGCTCCAGGCCGTTGGATTCAAACGGCCGGAGCCGTTGGATGCGGAGTGCCACGGATCGGCCAAGGGCCTTTAGTCGCGGGCGGTGGCTCAACCCGCGACAAAAGACCCCCTTTGTCGCGGGTGGTAGCTCAACCCGCGATTAAGGGGGCCTTTTGTCGCGGGTTGAGCCACCACCCGCGACAAAAGGGGTGGAGGTATAAAAACCTCCGCGCGTCGCGGGCGAAGCCACAACCCGCAACTGGAGGCCAACCCTAGCTACACCCTTGCCGCCGAGCCGCCGAAATTTGGAGCGCCGCCGCCGCCGCCAACGCCGACGCGCCGCCGCGCCTCGACGTCCTCCTCGACGTCCTCCTCCGCCGCGCGCTCGACGTCCCTCCTTCGCCACCGCCGCGCTCTTGGCCGCCGCCGCGCCGCGCGCGCTCGCCCTCGGCCGCCGCCGCCAACGCCGACGCGCCGCCGCGCCCTCGACGTCCTCCTCGACGTCCTCCTCGCCGCCGCGCCCTCGACGTCCTCTCCTCGCCACCGCCGCGCCTTGGCCGCCGCCGCGCTCGCCGCTCGCCGCCGCGCTCGCCTCGCCCTCGGCCGCCGCGCTCGCCTCGCCCTCGGCCGCCGCCGCCGCTCGCATCGCCCTCGGCCGCCGCCGCCACCTCGCCTCGCCGTCGGTCGCCCCTACGGAGAGGTAGCGCCCCGGCCGCCGCCTCTCGGGCACTTTTTTTCTTTTTTTTAATTACTATAATTTTGTTTTAGTTTATAAATTTTTGTAATTGTTTTAGTTTTAGTTTTTATGTAATAATTAGTAGTTAGTTTAATAGTTAGTTTAATAGTTTTTAGGTTTTACTTGTTTTAGTTCTTTTAGTTTTTATGTAATAATTAGTAGTTAGTTTAATAGTTTTTAGGTTTTAGTTGTTTTAGTTTTTTCCTTACGCGACGTGCCGTATCAATATAGGTGGGTATATATACATGGGCTCGATATGGGTTTCGATGGACCCAACACAAAGAAAAACAAATATGCCCCCTCAACTTAGTTTAGGGGGAGCACCGGAGCAACCCTCTTTAGTTAGTTATTTAGTGTATTTAGTTAGTTATTTAGTGTATTTAGTTAGTTATTTAATGTATTTAGTTATATGTATTTAGCCATAGTGGACGACTCCCTCTCGCGAACACCCCCGACGCCGACACCCTCTCCTCTCCCTCCCTCTCGCGCTCGTCCCGTGCTCCCTCTCCCTCTCGCGATCACTCGACGCCGCAACTCCCTCTCTCTCCCTCTCCTCTACCTCTCGCGAACACCCCCGACGCCGACACCGGCCCTCTCCTCTCCCTCTCGCGTAATCGCCCTCGTCCCGTGCTCCCTCTCCCTCTCGCGATCACTCGACGCTGCAACTCCCCTCTCTCTCCCTCTCCTCTACCTCTCGCGAACACCCGAGCCTCTCGCAAACACGCGTCGCCGACACCCTCTCCCTCTCGCAAACACGTGTCAGCGATTAAGGTTAGGGTTTGGTTTGTGTTTGATTAGGGTTAGGGTTTGGTTTGTGTTTGATTAGGGTTAGGGTTTGGTTTGTGTTTGAACATGTACTTATCGATTTAATTCTTTTGCGTAAACAATGGATCAATTCGAACGGGACTTGGAACAGGAAGACATATTCGCGGACATAATCCGCGATGGTACAGAAGCCGACCGAGCCGACTCCGGTGATGGAGAAGCCCGCGGCTCCGGTCATGGAGAAGCCGACGGCTCCGGTCACGGAGAAGCCGACGACGGCTCCGGTGACGGAGAAGCTGACGGCTCCGATCATGACGAGGTATTGATGGAATTCTATATGTACATATGTATTGAGGCATTAGTATAGAGGCATTAATGCAATTCTATATGTATTCTCTTAGGCCTCCGAAGATAAGATAGAGAAACGAGGCCCGGCAAAGAAGTTGACCAAGAAAGACCACTTCACAATTGAAGCTATATCACCGGAAGGCCAACCGGTGGTACCCGAGAATGTCGGAGTGAAGTTCAAAAATCAGTGCGGAGTTGTGGTTAGAGATCGTGTCCCGATCACCGTCGGAGAATGGAACAAGACGAAGAATGTGTCCGAAAATCAGGTTGCCGATAGGTACAAAGACACACTTTTCGTAGACCCGATGGCACATTTCACTTTGCCAGATTTGGGATCGGAGTCCGAGAATGCTAAGCAGCGAGAGCTAGTGAAGAAATGGGCTCTTAAGAAGATGGGGGAACTTTTCCCGGCGTATAAGAACCGGTTATGGAAAAATTATAAGAAAGACAAGAAGCCTCCATTATTCGAGAACTACCTAGCGAAGCAGGAGCATAACTCGGGAAGAATTTGTGAGGTACAAAGAATCGGAGGAGGCCGTGAACCCGTCAGACGAAAAACAAGAAGAATGCAAGCGAGAAGAAGTATCACCATCATACGGGGCGAGGGGGCTACGGAAGAGCCATGCCTAAGTGGGATGCACAAGAGGCCGAGATGGAGCCGAACGGGATCACTCCGTAACCCACGCGAGAAGGATGGGACACAAGGGCTCGAAATTGGTTCCTCGCGCATGGCCGTGAGTATGACATGAAGACAGGGAACATTGTTGAAAGTGACACCCGTGGTTAGGGTACCCAGTGCAAAAATGGATTGAAGTGACGACAGATATAAAGGCGGGAAAACTAAAGTTTGCTCCCGATAGAGAGAAAGACTTGTCGACGCTTGTCCTCGGTAATCCCGAGAAGGGAGGACGAACAAGAGGCTTCGGCCCTAGTGTTCCGTGGTCGCTTGGGTTTCCGGCCGACGCGGAGACTTATAGAAGCCGAGCGAGAGCTAAACAACGCCAGCCGGAGGTGCGGAATGACCCGGATGGCCGAGTTCCAACGCCGACTTGACCAGCAGCAGCGGGAGCTTCAGCGAGCAACGGCGGGAGATAAATGAACTAAAAGGACAGCGCCCGCCGGATAATACCGCTGAAATATCTCAGCCGACGAGACAGCGAGCGTGGCCGACTCGGAGGCCCCTCCTACACGGATGATGATAGATGTCGGTCCCGGCGACCCCTTCGATGGAATCAAGGAGCAAACACCTTGTGATCTCCATGAGGTGTTCGGGAAGGTTTCGTTAAGGTGGCGGTCGGCTATGTCTTACCGGCATTTGGACCCGAAGGTGAGCCGGCAACATGGCATGGCAATCCGATTCCAGCTGGATATGCTCGTGTCGGGGTGGATTCGGCTTGTCCCGTCGTGGGGGACATTGGAGCTCGATATCCCCGGAGGTGATGGGGGCTTACACTCGGAGAGGTGCCTGGGAGAAATCATTCTCTCGGGAAAAGAAGAATATCAAGCTGACAGGCTGGGTAGCACCTAGTACCGGTCGTCCCAGCAGGTCACCATCACCTCCTCCAGGTGATCGCAGGCCACCATCACCTCCTCCTACTGATCACATGTCGCCACCATCACCCCGTGGGTACGACGTCGACCACGACATCGGTAGTCCATCTCCATCTCCAGCGCCGCCGCCTCCGCCCAAAAAGACTCGGAATGCACCCAGCCGGAAGCGTTTCAAGAGTCCTGTCCCCAAGAGGTCGCCCCTCCCAAAAGTACCAAAGGTTCCTCCCCCCGTCCTTACGATCGTACTCCCGGAGGAAAATGATGCCATTGTTAAGAAAATCAATTATGATTTTTTTCATAAGCCAAAACCTCCAGCGCCGAGCCATACACGGAGAAGCAAATAGCATATGCTACTAGTTTTCCGAACACACCATCGCAAGTATGACTTACACGAGAAGAAGGATGACTATACACGCACTCTTGCGAAGGTAATTGACACAAAGAATGCCGAAAAGGCTAAGGAGAAGGACATTGCTGGCACGAGCAAATCATCGGCTAGAAGTGCAACCGAGAATAAGTCAACTTCAACAAGTGCACCCCTCAAGGCCAAGCAAACGACAAAAGGCAAAAAGAGAAAGGAAGTTCCCCTCCTCGGTGCTCAGCCCAAACAATCGATCCCACCACTCAAAGTGCTTAATGTTCCCAAGCTGTACCAGGAACATGGTGGTTTCAATATGGAAGAAGCTGCAAAGCTAGCGGCTGCCCGTGACGTTACCGTGGAGGAATTGATGTATGCAGCAGATGCTGCAGCACTCCACCGCTGATATAGCTCCTAAATTTGTCTACGGGGCCGACTTGGTCAGCACAGCAGCAGCTGCTTAAACTGCCAACACATATGCGGAATTTGCATCGGTGGTACCTTGATGCATGCAAGGAGAACATAAGGTTCATCGTGGCGAGTATACCATGGGAATATTACTACCGAAAGGAGGAGATCCATATTGAGATGAATGAACTCGGCGGTTATTCAATCTAGATGCCCTCGACAAATCTCTCATGAGTTGCTATTGCTTGTAAGTTGTTAACTACATATAAGTTCATTTTCATTCAGTTCATGTTCGTTTTCATTGCATATATATACTCATTATATCTTATGTGTTCTCTTATGCGATCGAAGATCGGTGAATGCAAAAGTAATAATATTATCAATATTGGGTTTATTGACCCAGATAAAGTACATGCTCAAACGGTAAAGTTTAATGCCCAAGAAACGGGGGAAACCTACTAAGGTTTTTGGGGGAGCAATATTTCGTGATTCAATATTGTTTCCTTACAACTACGAGTGAGAGTCTTAATGATCTTTATGCACATTCAATTTTTCTTACTCGATGTTAAGTGTAATTCCTGACGTATATGCATAACATGTGCAGCTTCCACTCGGATTCTACTAGACATTCAACCCGATAAGGGACTAGTTGAGGTAAAAGACCCACCGAGTAGAGGCGTGGACGGGTTCCGGGACTTGCGTAAGTTGCTCCAAGTGTAATTTCCTTCATCGCCGCGCTTTATCATTCGTGAGATATCAATTAATTATCCACTCATTCAATCATTCTTTTGCCTCGGCGGGCTTGGACCGCTTTCAAGAGACATCGTAAGAACGAAACCCAGGCGGAGAAGCTAACATTTACTCCTCGTACCGTGCCCCCAAGCAGCCACAAGGGACGAATCTATGTGGATACTACGTTTGCGAGTCCATTCGCATGTTAACCATCGAGAAGCGTAACAATAATAAATTCAACGTAAGTTCACAACTTTATTTATTATCATCAATATTTCGTTATCAAGACTCGATATAGTCATACTCATCTCATTTTCGTATATAGGTCGAGTTCATGCGGGACAGACTCCAACCAAAGGAACACGCACTAGGAATCGCGGAGGAACTGGCGGGACTTTTGATTAAAGATGTACTAAACAACAAAGGCTTGTTTAGTCCAAATAGATGCTCTACCTCCAAATAGACGGTCAATAGTACCGCTTGTCGATCGTGAGCTAAATGTATATATATATGTAAGGGCTACATGTAAAGAGGAATCGACTTTTGCATCCAACATTTGTTTGATCGATCTATATATATATATATTGAATGAACGTGTACAATTTCTAGTAGCGTACAAATATATGCAACTTTTATTTTCGAACGAAGAAAATGATATAACAGAGCGGTCGGTGGCGGGGGGAGGGGTGCTGCACCCCTCAAACCCTAAAGCAGAAGCGTTGTGCGCGCGCCACGTAGAGGGCCTTTTGTCGCGGGTGGTAATACCGCCCGCGACAAAAGGGCCTCGTGCCCTGCGCGCCGGGCGGCTGCCACGTGGTGGACCTTATGTCGCGGGTCGTAAGTGACCCGGGATAAAAGGCCTCCCTTTTATCGCGCCTTGCTTGTCGCGGCTGGCCGCCCGCGACAAAAGGCCCTAACCACCCGGATCAAAAGGCCTGTTTTCCACTAGTGACAAGTCTACATATAAACGACTTCCAGTCCGTTTAGGATCTGGCTTGGTCGGTTTCCATATGAGCTACCTCAAATTTTAGCTCGGGGCCGCCCTAGCCAGCGATCGTTCGTTCCAACCCAGTCGAGCGGTCAGTTCCGACAGTTTCCGAAAATAGAAATCGAATCATTTTGGCTGCTTCCATTTCTGGAAGTCCGCGCGAGCTCGGCAGTAAAAATTAAATCGCGCTCCGGCTGGGATTCGAACCCGCAACCGCGCGCACATGGAAACCCGGACGGACCAGCTCCTCCACCGAACAGTTCATGCATGAGTGGGAGACGGACTAACTTTATACCAACATCAATAACGTGGCAGAAGTAAAAAATCATAAATTTATCAAACACGGGAATTTGCATTTTGGAAAAAAAATTCTACAGTAAAAAATATAATTAAGTGCCAACCTTAAAAAATTTAATTTCATTCCAATTTTTTTATTACCTTACAAGTTATCAACCCCGTGCCCCGTAATTTATGAACAGTAAATATAAATAACTACCAACCTTAAAAGCTAATTTTATTTAGCATATTTTAACGAATCTTTTATAGTTACAAGCTATCAACCCGTTGTCCCATTATTTATCAACGATAAATATAAATACCTACCAATCCTAAAAAACTAATTTTATAAAGAATATTTTAGCGACTTTTTTTTTAGTTTACAAGCTATCAACCTAGTGCTCCATTATTTACCAACGGTAAATGTAAATAACTACCAACGCTAAAAAGCTAATTTCATTTAGAAGCGTCTCTTTTTTAGTTTACAAAGCTATCAACCCAGTGCGTCATTATTTATCAACGGAAAATATAAATAACTATCGATCCTAAAAAGTTAATTTTATTTACAATATTTTAGCGACTATTTTTTAGTTTGCAAGCTATCAAGACGGTACCACATTATTTATCAACGGTAAATATAAATGACTACCAACCCTTAAAAGTATTTTATTTAGAATATTTAGCGATTATTTTTAATTTATAAGCTATCAACCCGGTGCACCGTTATTTATCGCCTGTAAATATGAATAACTACCAAATCTATAAATTATTTTATTTAGAATATAGCGATTATTTTTAATTTACAAGCTATCAACCCGTTGCTCCGTTATTTATCACTCGTAAATATGAATAACTACCAACCCTAAAAAGTATTTCATTTAGAATACTTTAGTGACTCCTTTTTTAGTTTGCAACCTATCAACCCGGTGACCCGTTATTTATCAATGGTAAAAATAAATAACTATCAACCCGGTGACCCGTTATTTATCAATGGTAAAAGTAAATAACTATCAACCCTAAAAACTATTTTATTTAGAATATTTAGCTATTATTTTTAATTTACAAGCTATCAATTCGGTGCCTTATTATTTATCATCGGTAATATGAATAACTACCAACCCTAAAAAATATTTTATTTAGAATACTTTAGTGACTCCTTTTTAGTTTGCTATCTATCAACCCGGTGACCCGTTATTTCTCAATGGTAAAAAAAATAACTATCAACCCTAAAAATTATTTTATTTAGCTATTATTTTTAATTTACAAGCTATCAACCCGGTGCCCCATTATTTATCATCGGTAAATATGAATAACTACCAACCCTAAAAAAATTTCATTTAGAATATTTTAGCTTTTTAATTTGCGACCTATCAACCCGGTGACCCGTTATTTATCAATAGTAAAAACAAAAAACTATCAACCCTAAAAAATTAATTTCATTTAGAATATTTTAGAGACTTTTTTTTTGTTTATAAGTTATCAACCTGGTGCACGTTATCTATGAAAGGTAAATATAAATACGTACCAACCCTAAAAGTTTATTTTAATTCAGAATATTTTAGCAACTTTTTTGTACTTACAACTAAAAAATGCTACTTAATTTGAGTAGCAAGTGGTAGTTCATTTGAGTTGCAAGTGAATCTCCCACCCGTTATTTCCCCCCTAAAAACCACAAGCCCGAAAAAGGGAATTATAAATAATAGTTGGTTAAAAAGAAACATGAATCAGCTTACATAGTAATAAAAAAGGGAATTGTAAAAAATGAAATTGAAAAGGGAATTGTACAAAGGGAATTGAATTTTTTTTTGCATAGCTAGGATAAATTTAAGCAATCGAAAATAACTGATACAGATGAAATATCACAAAAGGGAATTCGCGAAAAAAAAAGTTTATATTTTTACGTTCCTAACATGTACATTCGATAGTACAAAAACAATCCGTCTCTGTTTCTAACACGAACGATGAGTAGCTTAAATGGTTGGCCCGTTAGGCGTCCTTGGGGGCGACAGGTCTCTGGTTCGATTCCCTGCGGGAGCATTTCATTTTTTCCGGCCCGGGTGCGAAGCGAGAGCAGAATACGACAAAACCAGGTAGGTGGACGCGGGCGGGTTTCGCGGTGGAGAAAGTGAGCGCTCCGGCGGTCGATCGCCAGAAAGGGAATTCGTTTCGTGTGTACCATAAGCAGCATGTCTGACCGTCCGGAATCAATACCTCTTGGATATAAGCTGACGTGACCCTACGTCCCACAGGAAAGAAACGAAAATCAAAGAGACTCGTTCAGATGGGCGACGTGGGCCTCTATTAAATTCCAAATAGGCCCGCGGGGGGATTATTTTGAGCCTGTTTATGACACCAGGCAGCCACCTATTGCAATTTAATAGTAAAGATTAGGACATGATGTGTTTGAAGAGAAAATTAAAAAACCCATGGAACTTATGCATGCTAATGGGAATGTTATTAGTATGAATGCTTTGAACACCATTGTTGCTAATGCTATGGAAGAATTTAAGCTTGGGGAGGTCGGTTTTGATGAAAATGATCTCTTTAGTCCTCCGGGTATTGAGGAGAAAGTTTATGTTGATTATGATATGCCTCCCATATATGATGATTATAATGATAGTGGTCTTTTGGTGCCGCCTACTATGGAGGATAAGTTTAATTATGATTACAATATGCCTCCTATATTTGATGATGAGAATAATAATGATAGCTACTTTGTTAAATTTGCTCCCACTACAACTAATAAAATTGATTATGCTTATGTGGAGAGTAATGATACTTTTATGCATGTGAATAAGAATGTTTTATGTGATACTTATATTGTTGAGTTTGTTCATGATGCCTCTGAAAGTTATTATGACGAGAGGAAAATATGGTTGTAGAAATTTTCATGTTACTAAAACACCTCTCTATATGCTGAAATTTTTGAAGTTACACTGGTTTTATCTTCCTATGCTTGTTACTTTGCTCTTCATGAACTTGTTTATTTACAAGATTCCTATGCATAGGAAGCATGTTAGGCTTAAATTTGTTTTGAATTTGCCTCTTGATGCTCTATTTTGCTCCAAATACTATTTCTTGCGAGTGCATCATTAAAACTGCTGAGCCCATCTTAATGGCTATAAAGAAAGAACTTCTTGGGAGATAACCCATGTGTTGATTTTACTACAGTACTTTATTTTATATTTGAGTCTTGGAAGTTGTTACTACTTTAGCAACCTCTCCTTATCTTTATTTTATTGCATTGTTGTGCCAAGTAAAGTCTTTGATAGCAAGGTTCATACTAGATTTGGATTACTGCACAGAAACAGATTTCTGTCTGTCACGAATTTGGGCAGGGTTCTCTGTAGGGGACTCAGAAAAATCTTCCAATTTACGTGCGTGATCCTCAGATATGTACGCAACTTTCATTCAATTTGAGCATTTTCATCTGAGCAAGTCTGGTGCCACTTTAAAATTCGTCTTTACGAACTGTTCTGTTTTGACAGATTCTGCCTTTTATTTCGCATTGCCTGTTTTGCTATGTTGGATGGATTTCTTTGTTCCATTGACTTCCAGTAGCTTTGGGAAATGTCCATAAGTGTTAAGAATGATTGTGTCACCTCTGAACATGTGAATTTTTGATTATGCACTAACCCTCTAATGAGTTTGTTTCGAGTTTGGTGTGGAGGAAGTTTTCAAGGGTCAAGAGAGGAGGATGATATACTATGATCAAGAAGAGTGAAGAGTCTAAGCTTGGGGATGCCCCGTGGTTCATCCCTGCATATTTCAATAAGACCCAAGCATCTAAGCTTGGGGATGCCCAAGGCATCCCCTTCTTCATCGACAATTTATCAGGTTTCTTCTCTTGAAACTATATTTTTATTCGGTCACATCTTATGTACTTTACTTGGAGCGTCTGTTTGTTTTTGTTTATGTTTGAATAAGTGCATCCTTGTGTGGGAGAGAGACACGCTCCGCTGGTTCGTATGAACAGATGTGTTCTTAGCTTTTAATGTTCATGGCGAAGGTTGAAACTGCTTCGTTCATTGTTATATGGTTGGAAACAGAAAATGCTGCATGTGGTAATTGGTATAATGTCTTGAATAATTTGATACTTGGCAATTGTTGTGCTCATATAGATCATGTTTAAGTTCTTGCATCATGTACTTTGTACCCATTAATTAAGAACTACATAGAGCTTGTTAAAATTTGGTTTGCATGATTGGTCTCTCTAAGTCTAGATATTTTCTGGTTAAGGTGTTTGAACAACAAGGAAGACGATGTAAAGTCTTATAATGCTTACAATATGTTCATATGTGAGTCTTGCCGCACCGTTTTATACTTGAGTTTGCTTCAAACAACCTTGCTAGCCTAGCCTTGTATTGAGAGGAATTCTTCTCGTGCATCCAAATCCTTGAGCCTAAAACTATGCCATTTGTGTCCACCATACCTACCTACCACATGGTATTTCTCTGCCATTCCAAGTAAATACTTCATGTGCTACCTTTAAACAATTCAAAAGCTATTACCTCTTATTTGTGTCAATGTTTTATAGCTCATGAGGAAGTATGTGGTGTTTATCTTTCGATCTTGTCATTTACTTCGGACAGACTTTCACCAATGGACTAGTGGCATATCCGCTTATCCAATAATTTTGCAAAAAGAGCTGGCAATGGGGTTCCCAGCCCCCAATTAATCAACCTTCATTAATAATTCTCTTCACATGTTTTTCTCTGATTTATCAGTAAGCAACTTAATTTTGCAAATAGACACTCCTTCATGGTATGTGAATGTTGGAAGGCACCCGAGGATTCGGTTAGACATGACTTGTGTAAGCAAAAGGTTGGGAGGAGTGTCATCCATAAATAAAATAAAAACTAAACTAAAGTACATGTGTAAACAAAAGAGAAGAGGGATGATCTACCTTGCTGGTAGAGATAACGTCCTTCATGGGAGCCGCTCTTGAAAGTCTGGTTGATGAGGTAGTTAGAGTACCCATTACCATTCGTTGACAACAACAAACACCTCTCAAAACTTTACTTTTATGCTCTCTATATGATTTCAAAACTTAAAAAGCTCTAGCACATGATTTAATCCTCGCTTCCTCTGCGAAGGGCCTTTCTTTTACTTTATGTTGAGTCGGTTCACCTACTTCTTTCTATCTTAGAAGCAAACACTTGTGTCAACTGTGCATTGATTCTTACATGTTTACTTATTGCATTCGTTATATTGCTTTATGTTGACAACTATCCATGAGATATACATGTTACAAGTTGAAAGCAATTGCTGAAACTTAATCATCCTTTGTGTTGCTTCAATGCCTTCTACTAAGAATTTATTGCTTATGAGTTAACTGTTATGCAAGTCTTATTGATGCTTGTCTTGAAAGTACTATTCATGAAAAGTCTTTGCTATATGATTCATTTGTTTACTCATTATCTTCATCATTGCTTCGAATCGCTTCATTCATCTTATATGCTTTACAATAATGTTGATCAAGATCATGTTGGTAGCATGTCACTTAAGAAATTATCATTGTTATCGTTTACCTACTCGAGGGCGAGTAGGAACTAAGCTTGGGGATGCTTGATACGTCTCAAACGTATCTATAATTTCTTATGTTCCATGCTAGTTTTATGACAATACCTACATGTTTTGTTCACACTTTATGTCAATATTATGCGTTTTCCGGAACTAACCTATTGACGAGATGCCGAAGTGCCAGTTCCTGTTTTCTGCTATTTTTGGTTCCAGAAATCCTAGTAAGGAAATATTCTCGGAATCGGACGAAATCAATGCCCAGCATCCTATTTTTCCACGAAGCTTCCAGAACACTCGAGAGCCGCCGGAGGAGGGCCCCGTGGGCCCCGGATGATAGGCCGGCGCGGCCGTGGGTGGGCCGCGCCCTCTCTCGTGTCGTCGCCTCGTCGGCCTTCCGACTCCGCCTCTTCGCCTATATAAAGGTCCCCGACCTAAAACCTCGATACAAAAAAGCCACGGTACGAGAAACCTTCCGGAGCCGCCGCCATCGCGAAGCCAAGATCCGGGCGACAGGAGTCTCTGTTCCGGTACGCCGCCGGGACGGGGAAGTGCCCCCGGAAGGCTTCTCCATCGACACCACCGCCATCTTCATCAACGCTGTTGTCTCCCATGAGGAGAGAGTAGTTATCCATCGAGGCTAAGGGTTGTACCGGTAGCTATGTGGTTAATCTCTCTCTGTACCCCAATACAATGATCTCATGAATTGCTTTGCATGATTGAGATCCATATGATGAGCTTTGTAATCTAGATGTCGTTATGCTATTCAAGTGGATTTTACTTATGTGATCTCCGGAGACTCCTTGTCCCACGTGTGTAAAGGTGACAGTGTGTGCACCGTGTGGGTCTCTTAGGCTATATTTCACAGAATACTTGTTCATTGAGTTATGATTTGAGTTGGATGTCTCTATGAAATTGTGGTGTGTTAGTACCTCCTATGAATGCTCAAAGTGACAGCATGGGGTGTTCATTAGTACTTGGGAATACATCTTTAAGGTTTGCCAACATGATGAATTAGAGTTCGTTATCTTGCCAGAGAGTAATTCGGAATAGCATAGTGAAGTGCTTATTTATATTCCATTATGATTGCAATGTTGAGAGTGTCCACTAGTGAAAGTATGATCCCTAGGCCTTGTTTCCAAATACTGAAATTGCTGCTTGTTTACTGTTTTACTGCATCTGTACTGCCTGCAATATTACCACCATTGACTGCACGCCAGTTGTAGCATCAATCTATTTTCTGGTGCCGTTACTACTGCTCATATTCATTCATACTACTTGTATTTCACTATCTCTTCGCCGAACTAGTGCACCTATACATCTGACAAGTGTATTAGGTGTGTTGGGGACACAAGAGACTTCTTGCTTTGTGATTGCAGGGTTGCTTGAGAGGGATATCTTTGACCTCTTCCTCCCTGAGTTCGATAAACCTTGGGTGATGCACTTAGGGGAAACTTGCTGATGTTCTACAAACCTCTGCTCTTGGAGGCCCAACACTGTCTACAAGAATAGAAGCACCCGTAGACATCATTAGCCAACAGGATTCCATCAACCCTAAGCCCCTCAAGGTGGTCATTGTCGAGGAGCACCCTCGACACCGGACAACCCTTCAATCCATCATAGACCATTAACAAGTCTGCCCTCTCCTATATCTATAGGTAGACTGTTATGGACCACTGTCCTCACCTTTACTAATAGATAGACTGATACAAGCAACCCTTATCACTGACCCGTTGATATGTGAGAGGAAAAAGATACAGCTGACTTCCCCGGAGCCATTATACATCTCATGGTTAACGCGAAATGTACGACGCTAGAATCACTAGACGGCATTGGTGATTAGTCCTAAATGAATAGAACCCTTGAAATGGAACCTCCACCATCAACACATACCATGGTTCCATTGCCAACCACATAGTCATATTCATAATTGGAAAAGTAACATTTTATTTTCAATGCAGGAGTGATAAGTATATTGCTTTGCGAGTAAATTGATAGAAAATAATCAATATGACATGAGCAAGAGTGAACTTGCCTTTCTTGACTGCAAGATTATGCAGGCAAAAGCTTCGATACGTGACAACTCCAAATTCTGGAATACCATCATCGTCCGGTAAGGATAATGTTTAAATAACTGGCAAAGATGATATAATGCATAGTATGAGATGCAATCGCTCTAAGCGTAACCTAACCCCGATGATTTAGGATTGGTGAGTTGTAAAGATTTCTTTAGGGTGTGTTGCACTTTTAGAAGGGTTCTCAAACAAGGTTCTTATTAGGGTTTGGTTATATTAATATCATAAACAAGTGATATAATGCATCATAACAAGCATACACACAAAGTAATAATGGTTGCATAACATGTAAAGAGTAGTTGTCAGTTTTAAGTTCTACAATGCATGGTTGATGATTACTTGTTATGTACTTCAAAAGAATAACTCTTGAAGAACAAGTTACATAACAAATGAGAAGTATTTTAAGTAAGAACTATTGGCTTCTATGATTTGCTTGATATTTACTTCAGAAGAATAACTTTTGAAGAACATGTTTAATAAAGAACAAGAATTACTACAAATAGGAGATATGTGCTTCTAGGGTTTACTATTGGATTCATTTAGTTTACTAGTAGAGACTAGTTAGGTTCTTAAGTAGAATGAGTCTATATGCAGCAAGTATTGGCAGATTTATTACTATGGTTGATCATAGGTATCATATTAAAGGATGATTATCAAGGTGGTTTATTATTCCTTAAGTAGGGTTTAGTTGAATAGGAGCATGTAAGGTGAATTACTATCCAAGGTTGGTATTATGGTTGATCACCATGGTTCTACTAAGGTATGATGGTTTAAGGTTGATACCAATGGTGTGGTATTCAGGGATGATGATCAATGGTGCTAATATGAGAGTAACAAATTAGGGTTTACACCTAGGTGATACTAGTTGGTTACATAAGATATTACTCAAGGATGAAAGCATGAAGTGATAACTTCATTTGCATTTGAGTTGATAATGTCCTAATAAAATATTAGCATGTTTTTTACTTTCTTGGTTTATTACAATGGCTAAGGTTAATTGGCATATGATCACATGTTATAACTAACTAGGGTTTTAGAGTTGAAAACAATTTGGGATGATCACATAAAATAATGACGTTAAGTTTCTACTTATTTTAGAACTAGGTTTCTACATGGTGATATTATTCTTAAAATAAAAATTGGTAATAGAGTTAATGTGATTAAGTACTTTGAAATAAAATTAATAATAAACTTAACATTTTATTAATTTTAGAAGGTTTAAGAATTAAGACAAATACTATTTTCGGTTTAATTCAGGATTTGGTATTTTATGGTTGTTATTGAATTTTTAAAATAATAATTTGTTGATTAAAAAGGTTCAAGTAAATAAATAACTTTTTCTACAAAAATAATAATAATTTTTAACAGTTTCTTACTTTACTCTTATTTAAAGAAAATGGTAAATGGTAATCTGCACTTTAGGGCTTTTAAAATACTACTAATATTTTAGTTAATGAAATATGATAAAGAAAATCAATCTTAACATTTTATTTACTTACTGATTAGATATTATTTATTTTTGAAACTAAACTAATTAATAAATTTTATTTGAATTAAGGATAAAAGAAAAGGCATAAATAATAAAGGTTAAAATAAGTGAATTTTTACTTTGACAAACATTTTTATATTATATTTTTATTGGATAGGGTTTTTTTGAGCATTTTGATATCTTATTTATATTTTTCTGAGCTAAAATGAATTTTATTTATTTCAGCAAAGTTTTAGTTATTTTCTGGTTTTTTTTATTAAAGAGAAATGCTAAGTGTACCGGTCTGGATCCAGCCACTTCTACTGATATGTAGGCCAGCGGACACATATGCTGCCAGGTGGGAGCGGACTAGGTCAACTGACTCGCAGGGGACCCACTACCACGTTGACTTCGCCGTCGGCTCAACGCCGACGACCAGTGACGAACGTCGGCGATGATTTAGGGCTTCCCAAGATGGATGGATTGATGCTTTCGAACCATGAGAAGATGGGGAATCGAATGGTGGTCGTGGCACTACGAAAGAGTCACTGGAGCTAGCTCCGGCAAGTATCGTTGCGGTGGTTCACTCTGGCGAGAATTCAATCGGGGGAGATGATCGATGCTAGGGCTCAATAAGAGGCTCTAGAGGTTCGCAAACTCACCGTGATGCTGATGGAATGCTCGATGACGTCGATCGTTGACGGTGATGATGACACGATCATGAATTCCGAGGATCACCGATGAAAGGGAACGGGTCGATGGTGTCGACTGGGGGCTCCAATCTTCGATTCCTTTCTCGAGAATGATCAGCACGACCAGGCGCTTCTCCTCGAACACTTCACGGAGTAAGGGGTGGCTTCTACCGTCGGCTAGCCGGAGAACTGGCAGGTGACGGTTCTAGTTCTACTGAGGGTTAGAGGGGATTATAGAGCATGAGGAGGGGCGGCGAAGAATTAGGGTTTTAGTACGGTGCTTGGGGTGGTTTTATAGCTCAAGGAGAGCTCGGAATCGACGACAATTCATCGCCGGCGGTCGGGATACTGCGGCATCGACGAAGATGCATTTGGGCGCAGATCTTAGCGCAAATAGGATAAGACGGACGTAGAGATGTTTATACAAGGCTCAGAGGTCGTCTGCGGCATCCGGGGTCATGTCTATCGTCGACGAGGACGTGGAGAAGCTTCTCCTCTACGCTATCGTCTCCGGAGAGGAAGCCGATGCTCGTGTTCTTTGTGTTCTTATCGCACGAAGGGGTATGGTGGTTTGGGCTGCTTCATTCGTGGGCTGGGCTGGCGACGTGGGTGATACGTCCAATTTGCATCACTATTTTATATCATAATTTGCTGTTATTCATTGATATATTTCATATTTGGATACAATACTTATGTTATTTCATCTATTTTGCATGTTTCATCATTATTGGAGGATCAAGCACCGGAGCCAGGATTCTGCTGGAAAAAGCACCGTCAGAACGCAATATTTCGGAAGATCAACTGTGGAAGGAAATTATACCAAAAATCCTATTTTTCAAGATGACGAAGGAAGCCAGAAGGAGGAGCTGAGAAGGCCCGAGGTGGGGCCAGACCACAGGGCGGCGCGGCCCATGGCCTGGCCGCGCCACCAGGTGGTGTGGGGGCCCCACAGCCCCTTTCGCCTCCTTTTCTTCGCGAAACCCTTCGTCCCGAAGACCTAAGCCACAGAGGGTACCTCGCGAAGAGTTACAGCCGCCTCTGCGGGGCGGAGAACACCAGAGAGAAAAGAGCTCTCCGGCGGGCAGGAATCCGCCGGGGAAATTCCCTCCGGGAGGGGGAAATCGACGCCATCGTCACCGTCATCGAGCTGGACATCATCTCCATCACCATCATCATCATCTCCACCATCATCACCGCCGTCTCCACCACAGCACCTCGTCACCGCCGTAGCAATTTGGGTTTGATCTTGATTGTTTGATAGGGGAAACTCTCCCGGTATCTATTCCTACTTGTTGTTGATGCTATTGAGTGAAACCATTGAACCAAGTTTATGTTCAGATTGTTATTCATCATCATATCACCTCTGATCATGTTCCATATGATGTCTCGTGAGTAGTTCGTTTAGTTCTTGAGGACATGGGTGAAGTCTAAATGTTAGTAGTGAACTATGGTTGAGTAATATTCAATGGTACGATATTTAAGTTGTGGTGTTATTCTTCTAGTGGTGTCATGTGAACGTCGACTACATGACACTTCACCATTTATGGGCCTAGGGGAATGCATCTTGTATTCGTTTGCCAATTGCGGGGTTGCCGGAGTGACAGAAACCTAAACCCCCGTTGGTATATCGATGCAGGAGGGATCGCAGGATCTCAGAGTTTAAGGCTGTGGTTAGATTTGTTCTTAATTACTTTCTTGTAGTTGCGGATGCTTGCAAGGGGTATAATCACAAGTATGTATTAGTCCTAGGAAGGGCGGTACATTAGCATAGGTTCACCCACACAACACTTATCATAACAATGAAGATTATTTAGCCGTATGTAGCGAAAGCACTAGACTAAAATCCCGTGTGTCCTCGAGAACGCTTGGTCATTATAAGTAAACAACCCGACTTGTCCTTTGTGCTAAAAAGGATTCGGCCACTCGCTGCAATTGTTACTCTCGCACTTTACTTACTCGTACTTTATTCAACTGTTACATCAAAACCCCCTGAATACTTGTCTGTGAGCATTTACAGTGAATCCTTCATCGAAACTGCTTGTCAACACCTTCGCTCCTCGTTGGGATCGACATTCTTACTTATCGAAAATACTACGATACACCCCCTATACTTGTGGGTCATCAAGACTATTTTCTGGCGCCGTTGCCGGGGAGTGAAGCGCTATTGGTAAGTGGAATTGGTAAGGAAAACCTTTACTATTTGTGCTGATTTTATTTCTGCCTGCTGCTATAAGTCATTATGGAGAGATCTTCTCTTCAATTTCTATTTGGGAAATCTACTACTACTGCAACGGTAGTGGATGAGGCGCCAGGTGAGGAAGTGATACCATATAAAATGCCTATGAAAATAATTGAACGTGTTATGGATAACCGCTATGAAGGGGATGGAACTGTCCACCCCGGAGATCATTTATTGTTCTTGCATGAATTATGCGGTTTATTCAAGTGTGCAGGTATTGCTATGGATGAAGTGAGGAAGAAACTATTCTCTTTATCGCTGTCTGGTAAGGCGGCGCATTGGTATAAATTCTTGGATAATGGGGATTCTCTTGAATGGAATGATATTGTGCCCCGGTTTTATTCTAAGTTCTATCCTCCAAGTGAAATTCACAAGGATCGGAATCGCATATATAATTTTTGGCCTCATGATGGAGAGAGTATTGCCCAAGCTTGGGGGAGATTGAAGTCTTTAATGCTCAAATGCCCCATTCATGAGCTTCCTGGTAATGTTATTATTGATAATTTCTATGCAAGACTTTCTTTTCAAGACAAGACTTTGCTGGATACTTCTTGTTCTGGATCATTTACACGCAACAAAGAAGAGTTTGAAAGGGACCTTCTTGATCGGATCCAAGAAAATACTGAAGGTTGGGAGAACGACAAGGATAGAGAATCAGGTATAATTATGATTATAAATGCATTGAAGCTTTTATGGATACTGATAAATTTCGTAATATGAGTGCTACATATGGTCTTGATTCTCAAGTTGCTGCAAATCTTTATAAAGCTTTTGCCTCTTATTATGAATTGCCTAAGAAGAATTTTGATAAGTATCATGAACCGTATAAAGATAAAATTGATTCATCTATTAATAAATGCGTTGTAGTTGAAACTACTGATCATGTTATTCCTGAAGCTTATATTGAAAAAACTCCTTTCCCTGCTAAAATGAAGGAGTACTCTGTTATAAATAGTGCGGTTCATAAAAGTGAAAAGAAACCTGTAGAACCTGAAGAACAAATAAAAGTTGAACCTGCTATTGCAATAGTTAAAGATCTTGTGACTTGAAAATGTGGAGGATGGTCATATTATTTTACGTGAAGATGCTTCTAATATTGTTTCACATCCTAATAAACCCAAACAAGTTAGTGTTCCTATGCTATCTCGTTAGAATTGGTGATCATTGCTATTATGGATTATGTGATATTGGTGCAAGTGTTAGTGCTATTCCTTATGAGCTTTACACGGAGATTATGCACGAAATTGATTCTTGTGAACTTGAAGATATTGATGTGGTTATTCAGCTGGCTAACAGAGAAACTATTTCTCCAATTGGTATTGTTCGAGATGTAGAAGTTTTATGTGGTAAGATTAAATATCCTGCTGACTTTTTGGTACTTGGTTCTGCTGCTAGTGATTATTGTCCTATTATTTTTGGTAGACCTTTTCTAAATACTTGTGGAGCTATTATAGATTGCAAGAAAGAGAAAATTTTGACTAAATTTGCTGGTGAATCTTATGAGTTTAACTTCTCTAAATTTACCAAAACTCCTTATAAAGCTGATTTGCCTAGTGATGATTTTAAAATGGAGCAAGTGTGCATCTATTGTTCTTGTTCCTAATAATCCTTTGCAGCAACATTTGGAGGATAGCGAGAGTGAAGTTTTTAGGAAAGAAAGAGATGAGCTTGAGGAAATTTTTCTTCGTCAACCTATTCTCAAGCATGATTTACCGGTGGAAGATTTGGGTATAACACCGCCACCAAAGGAAGATCCTGTTTTTGATTTAAAGCCTTTACCTGATAGTCTTAAATATGCTCATATTGATGATAAGAAAATATATCCTGTTATTATTAGTTCTAAGCTTTCAGAGTTTGAAGAAGAAAGGTTATTGGGAATATTGAAGAAACACCGAGGAGCTATTGGCTATACTCTTGATGATTTGAAGGGGATTTCTCCTTCTATTTGCCAACATGCTATTAATATGGAAGATGATGCAAAGCCTGTTGTTGAACATCAGCGTCGTCTAATTCCGAAGATGAAGGAGGTGGTAAGGAATGAGGTATTAAAACTTCTTGAAGCTGGCATTATATATCCTATTGCTGATAGTAGATGGGTTAGTCCTGTGCATTGCGTTCCCAAGAAAGGAGGAATGACTGTTGTGCCTAATGATAATGATGAGCTCGTCCCTCAAAGAGTAGTTGTAGGGTATAGAATGTGCATTGATTTTCGAAAAGTTAATAAAGTTACTAAGAAAGATCATTACCCTTTACCATTTATTGATCAAATGTTAGAAAGATTGTCTAAAAATACTCATTTTTGCTTTCTTGATGGTTATTCTGGGTTTTCACAAATTGTTGTTAAAGCTGAAGATCAAGAGAAAACTACTTTTACTTGTCCCTATGGAACTTATGCTTATAGGCGTATGCCCTTTGGTTTATGTAATGCTCCTGCTACTTTTCAAAGATGCATGTCTGCTATTTTTCATGGTTTTTGCGAGAGTATTGTGGAAGTATTCATGGATGATTTTTCCGTCTATGGGAATTCTTTTGATAGTTGCTTGCGAAACCTTGATAAAGTTTTGCAGAGATGTGAAGAAACTAACCTTGTTCTTAATTGGGAGAAATGCCACTTTATGGTTAATGAAGGAATTGTATTGGGACATAAAATCTGAGAGAGGTATTGAAGTTGATAGAGCTAAAGTTGAAGCAATTGAGAAGATGCCCTATCCGAGGGATGTTAAAGGTATTCGTAGTGTTCTTGGTCATGCTGGGTTTTATAGGAGATTTATTAAAGATTTCTCCAAGATTTCAAAGCCTCTTACTAATCTTCTTCAAAAAGACGTACCTTTTGTTTTTGATGATGATTGTAAGGAAGCTTTTGAAACTCTAAAGAAAGCCTTAACAACTGCTGCCCTGTAGTTGAACCTCCTGATTGGAACTTACCATTTGAAATTATGTGTGATGCTAGTGATTTTGCTGTAGGCGCTGTTCTTGGACAGCGAGTAGATAAAAAGCTGAATGTTATTCATTATGCTAGTAAAACTCTTGATGCTGCTCAAAGAAATTATGCTACAACTGAAAAAGAATTATTAGCTGTAGTCTTTGCTTGTGATAAATTTAGATCTTATATTGTTGATTCAAAAGTTACTATTCATACTGATCATGCTTGCAATTAGATACCTTATGACAAAGAAAGATGCTAAGCCGAGACTTATTAGATGGGTACTTCTTTTGCAAGAATTCGATTTACATATTGTAGATAGGAAAGGTGCTGATAATCCTGTTGCTGATAATTTGTCTAGATTGGAAAATATTGCTTATGATCCTGTTCCTGTTAATGATAGTTTTCCACATGAACAATTGGCTGTAATAAAGGTGAGCTCACGAGACAGTCCTTGGTATGCTGATTATGCTAACTTTATTGTTTCCAAGTACTTGCCTCCAACCTTTTCAGCTCAGCAAAGGAGGAAATTCTTTTATGACTTGAGGCATTATTTTGGGATGACCCACACTTATATAAAGAAGGAGTGGATGGTATTATGCGAAGATGTGTTCCCGAATATGAACAACAAGAGATATTGAGTAAATGTCATGGTAGTGTTTATGGAGGACATCACGCCGGAGAAAGAACCGCGCAAAAGGTTCTACAATCAGGTTTTTATTGGCCAACTCTCTTCAAGGACGCGAGAAAGTTTATTTTATCTTGTGATGAATGCCAAAGGGTTGGTAATATCTCCAGACGTAATGAAATGCCTATGAATTATACTCTTGTTATTGAACCATTTGATTGTTGGGGATTTGACTTCATGGGACCTTTTCCGTCTTCAGAAGGTAATACTCATATACTTGTTGCTGTTGATTATGTTACTAAGTGGGTGGAAGCCATACCTACAAAAAGTGCTGATGGTGAGACCTCTTTAAGAATGCTTTTAGACATTATTTTTCCTAGATTTGGAGTGCCTAGATATATTATGACTGATGGAGGTTCTCATTTTATTCATGGAGGTTTTAGAAAAACTCTTGCTAGGTATGGTATTAATCATAGAATTGCTTCCGCTTATCATCCTCAAACTAGTGGTCAAGTAGAATTATCAAATAGAGAGATTAAATCTATTTTGGGAAAGACCGTTAATAAAACTAGAAAGAATTGGGCTAGTAAATTGAAGGATGCACTATGGGCTTATAGAACTGCTTATAAAAATCCCATGGGAATGTCACCTTATAAAATGGTTTATGGGAAAGCTTGTCATTTACCTTTAGAACTAGAACACAAAGCTTATTGGGCAGTTAGAGAATTAAATAAAGATCTTAAACTAGCTGGTGAAAAGAGGTTGTTGCAATTAAGTTCTCTAGATGAATGGAGAAGTGAAGCTTATGAAAATGCTAAACTCTTTAAAGAGAAAGTTAAGAAATGGCATGATAGAAGGATCATCAAAAGAGAGTTTAATGTTGGGGATAAAGTCCTATTGTATCGGTCTCGTCTCAGACTCTTTGCAGGGAAATTACTCTCGAAATGGGAAGGACCATATGTTGTTGAGGAGGTGTATCGTTCGGGAGCAATTAAAATTAGCTCTCTCCAAGGCAATGCCACGCAAGTGGTGAATGGACAAAGACTCAAGCATTATATCTCAGGTGATTCCTATAATGTTGATGTTGATATTATTCAAGTGGAAACACCGGAGGCTTTCATTAAAGGACAAATTGACAGTCCGCCAGAATTCGACTTTGAATAGGTAACAGTACTGGTAATGAAAAGTTCGCAATTTACTTTCCGAACAATATTTTTGCTGTTTTCGGAAAATATGAAAAATTACGAGTTCGAAATGGAGTGGAAAAGACGCACGAGGGTGTGCCACCATAGGCCGGCGCGGCCTGACATGGGCCCGCGCCGACCTATGGTCTGGCCGCCTCGTCGCCCCTTTCCGACTCTGGTTCGATCTGGTACTTTCCTTATGTCGCGAAAATTTTTGCTATATAATCCCCCGGATCCCTGGAGGTCCGTATATTGTTTTCTCGACGTGTTTTGTTTCGAGCTGTTTCTGCTAGGATCTGTTTTCGGTCTAGAAGCACCATGGCCTCCAACAACAAGGGCAAGGGGCTTTCGGAGGAAGAAGTGAAGAGGGTGCCATCAAGACAAGAGCAGCAAGCCATTGGGAGCAAGCAAATCTTGGTGGGATCTGTCGACACTCGACGTTCTTTTTCTCATAACTTGCAGGGACCTTTACCACCCGCTCTTAGCCTCGACTCCTTCCCTGTGTTGGAAGAAGCTCTACGGATTACCGATGAGTTTTGTGATCAATATCGGGCTCTAAGAAGAGAAGTGGAGATACTCCAGGAGGAGAATTGCCGTCTCCGAAGAATGCTGGAATACCATTCGATTCACATCACAAGGTCATCATCGCCAACTTCAGATAACAATGAATATCTTCGAGTCTTAGTGCAGAATTGCCAAGCTGAGAAACTGAAGTTGAAGGAGATCTGTAAGAAGCTTGTCAGGAATTCATCACCACCATCGCCAAAGGAGTAATTCATCATCGGTATTGGCATCCCCTTGGTTTGTTCCAAGCTTGGGGGAGTGCCGCGGTATCACATCATCACTACCTTTTACTTTTATTGTCAAGTAGTGTCATATCATGAGTAGGGAAGTTATCATATAAGATGGGTTGCAGTGTGGAAGTATCTCTCCTTTAGTTGGTTATCTATGTATCCCTTGGTGTGAGTTATCGTTATGAAATATTAATGAGAAGTCTTATCATTTACATATTGCACACCTTATTTTAGTTTGCAATTTCTACTATATGATTGATCTTGATTTTAGTATTGGTACCACTTTGGGAGCATTGAGTATATCTATTTGGTTTTGGCAAACTTAGCAATGGTCAATAGCAACAACACTTTGAGTTCAAGTAGAAAAGAAAAATACATGTAGTTATTTCATTGTCTTTCTTTCTTGTTAGCTCATAGCTTATTATTCCGAAGTTAAAATTGTTTGTGCTTACAAGGAAGATGCATGATTGTTTCTATCACATGTATATTTGTTTGTTTCCTTCAACTCTTATGCTTGCTAATTAGCCTTGCTAGCCAAAGACTTGTACTGAGAGGGAATACTTCTCGTGCATCCAAACCTTAGCCCGAACCTATGTCATTTGTGTCCACCATACCTACCTACTACATGGTATTCTCTGCCATTCCAAGTAAATACTTCATGTGCTACCTTTAAACAATTCAAAACTTAGTATCCCTTATTTGTGTCAATGTTTTATAGCTCATGAGGAAGTATGTGGGGTTTTATCTTTCAATCTTGTTGGGCAACTTTCACCAATGGACTAGTGGCTTCATCCACTTATCCAATAATTTTGCAAAAAGAGCTGGCAATGGGATTCCCAGTCCCAAATTAATTAAACTAAATAGACACTCCTCCATGGTATGTGATTGATGGACGGCACCCGAAGGATTCGGTTAGCCATGGCTTGTGTAAGCAAAGGTTGGGGGGGGGGGTGTCATCATAATAAAACTAAAATAAAAAGGCACTCCTTCATGGTATGAGATTGTTGGCAGGCACCCGAGGATTCGGTTAGCCATGGTTTGTGAAAGAAAGGTTGGAAGGAGTGCCACACAAAATAAAAATAAAATGGGAGCCGCTCTTTGAAGGTTGTTTGGCAAGGGGGTTAGAGTACCCGCTACCAGTCGTTGACAACAACAAACACCTTTCAAAATGTTACTTTTATTATCTCTATATGATTTTAAAATTGAAAAAGCTCTAGCACATGATTTAATCACTGCTTCCCTCTGCGAAGGGCCTGTCTTTTACTTTATGTTGAGTCAGTAAACCTATTTCCCTCCATCTCAAGCAAGCATTTGAGTTGTTGTGATCAAACCATTATATTGTGATTTGCTTCATCATGTCTTTACTCTTCCTTGTTTAGTACAAGTTTTATCTGAATGAATATAGCTTTGCAAGTATCAATGATCATGAGGAGACCATTATGATTAAGTATGCAAGTTGTGCCTTATAAATTTTAACATGAGAGCGCTGCTCAATGAGATAAGTATAATCTGTTAATTGTTCTCTGACCAAGAACGAAGTTTGCCATCACCAACTATGATTCCTTATGCACCTTTATTTGTGATTACCTTATACTTGTTTCAAGTTGAGTTATATGAAGAAGTTGTTTACTATAATGTCTTGTGTGAATGAATATGATGCTTCTTGTCCGTATTTTATTTATCGACTATTCACTCCATAAACATGTGGTCCTGTTTACTGAGTTCAGTCTCGCTTGGGGACAAGCGAAGTCTAAGCTTGGGGGGGTTGATACGTCCAATTTGCATCACTATTTTATATCATAATTTGCTGTTATTCATTGATATATTTCATATTTGGATACAATACTTATGTTATTTCATCTATTTTGCATGTTTCATCATTATTGGAGGATCAAGCACCGGAGCCAGGATTCTGCTGGAAAAAGCACCGTCAGAACGCAATATTTCGGAAGATCAAATGTGGAAGGAAATTATACCAAAAATCCTATTTTTCAAGATGACGAAGGAAGCCAGAAGGAGAAGCTGAGAAGGCCCGAGGTGGGGCCAGACCACAGGGCGGCGCGGCCCATGGCCTGGCCGCGCCACCGGGTGGTGTGGGGGCCCCACAGCCCCTTTCGCCTCCTTTTCTTCGCGAAACCCTTCGTCCCGAAGACCTAAGCCACGGAGGGTACCTCGCGAAGAGTTACAGCCGCCTCGCGGCGGCAGAGAACACCGGAGAGAAAAGAGCTCTCCGGCGGGCAGGAATCCGCCGGGGAAATTCCCTCCGGGAGGGGGAAATCGACGCCATCGTCACCGTCATCGAGCTGGACATCATCTCCATCACCATCATCATCATCTCCACCATCATCACCGCCGTCTCCACCGCAGCACCTCGTCACCACCGTAGCAATTTGGGTTTGATCTTGATTGTTTGATAGGGGAAACTCTCCCGGTATCTATTCCTACTTGTTGTTGATGCTATTGAGTGAAACCATTGAACCAAGTTTATGTTCAGATTGTTATTCATCATCATATCACCTCCGATCATGTTCCATATGATGTCTCGTGAGTAGTTCGTTTAGTTCTTGAGGACATGGGTGAAGTCTAAATGTTAGTAGTGAACTATGGTTGAGTAATATTCAATGGTATGATATTTAAGTTGTGGTGTTATTCTTCTAGTGGTGTCATGTGAACGTCGACTACATGACACTTCACCATTTATGGGCCTAGGGGAATGCATCTTGTATTCGTTTGCCAATTGCGGGGTTGCCGGAGTGACGGAAACCTAAACCCCCGTTGGTATATCGATACGAGGAGGGATCGCAGGATCTCGCAGTTTAAGGTCTGTGGTTAGATTTGTTCTTAATTACTTTCTTGTAGTTGCGGATGCTTGCAAGGGGTATAATCACAAGTATGTATTAGTCCTAGGAAGGGCGGTACATTAGCATAGGTTCACCCACACAACACTTATCATAACAATGAAGATTATTTAGCCGTATGTAGCGAAAGCACTAGACTAAAATCCCGTGTGTCCTCGAGAACGCTTGGTCATTATAAGTAAACAACCCGGCTTGTCCTTTGTGCTAAAAAGGATTGGGCCACTCGCTGCAATTGTTACTCTCGCACTTTACTTACTCGTACTTTATTCAACTGTTACATCAAAACCCCCTGAATACTTGTCTGTGAGCATTTACGGTGAATCCTTCATCGAAACTGCTTGTCAACACCTTCTGCTCCTCGTTGGGATCGACATTCTTACTTATCGAAAATACTACGATACACCCCCTATACTTGTGGGTCATCAGTGGGTTGCTGCTGGGTTGCTGAGGCCTGCTTCAGCTGCCAAGGTAAGTCTTCTATCTTCTCTCTTTCTATTTTCTTTTCCTGTTTTATTTTTCCATTTTGAATTGATGTTTTTGAATTCGCTTTTGTTTGCAGGTTCCTGACTATTTGAATTTCCTCTAAGATTTAGGAAAAGGATCCCTACACCTCTTTATTATTTAAAATAAATATTTAACATTAGATTATATTGGGCTTCTTATGAGCATTAACCAAATATTAAAATAGGTTTAATAATATTAATTGGTTTCCAGTTAACAAAATTTAGTCTTAAAATTATTTGGTTCAGGTTTGAACAATAACCTAGTGATGGCTAAGATTTTTATTTGGTAGCTCATGGCAATAATTTTACTAGGCAAAGGTTTACTTCTAGAATTTAAGAATGGCAGGATTTCATGTGCCTAATTATTTTCTAAGGGTTGAAATATACTTTAGGTTTTATTCTAAAGTTATTAATATGAATCTCTTAACACATAGATTTGAAGTTCCAAGATACCTCATGTGGTTCTTATAAGTCATGCATTGACTTAAAATGGATACTTTAGTTATATGGTACTTAGTGAATTTGACCACTAAGATAGAAAATATAGGTTTCCTATTATTTTTTCACTAATCACTTAGACGGCATTTAGACTTAGGTTTATACTTGTGATCCATGATACACAAGTTAGGGAACAATATTTTATGTGGGCTGGATCTCATGTGAAATGGTTGTTGGAGATATGCCCAAGAGGCAATAATAAAATGGTTATTATAATATATCTTTGTGTTTATGATAAATGTTTGCATACCATGCTATAATTGTATTAACCGAAACATTGATACATGTGTGTTATGTAAACAACAAGGAGTCCCTAGTAAGCCTCTTGTATAACTAGCTTGTTGATTAATAGATGATCATGGTTTCGTGATCATGAACATTGGATGTTATTAATAACAAGGTTATGTCATTAGGTGAATGATATAATGGACACACACCCAAATAAGCGTAGCATAAGATCACGTCATTAAGTTCAGTTTGCTATAAGCTTTCGATACATAGTTACCTAGTCCTTCGACCATGAGATCATGTAAATCACTTATACCGAAAGGGTACTTTGATTACATCAAACGCCACTGCGTAAATGGGTGGTATAAAGATGGGATTAAGTATTCAGAAAGTGTGCGTTGAGGCATATGGATCAAGAGTGGGATTTGTCCATCCCGATGACGGATAGATATACTCTGGGCCCTCTCGGTGGAATGTCATGTGATTAGCTTGCAAGCATGTGACTGGTTCACAAGAGATGATATTCCACGGTACGAGTAAAGAGTACTTGTCGGAGACGAGGTTGAACAAGGTATGGAGATACCGATGATCAAACCTCGGACAAGTAAAATATCGCGAGACAAAGGGAATCGGTATCATATGTAAATGGTTCAATCGATCACTAAGTTATCGTTGAATATGTGGGAGCCATTATGGATCTCCAGATCCCGCTATTGGTTATTGGTCGGAGAGAAGTCTCAACCATGTCTGCATAGTTCACGAACCGTAGGGTGACACACTTAAGGTTTGATGTCGTTTTAAGTAGATATGGAATATGGAATGGAGTTCGAATTTTGTTCGGAGTCTCGGATGGGATCCAGGACATCACGAGGAGGTCCGGAATGGTCCGAAGAATAAGATTCATATATAGGAAGTCACTTTCCAAGTTTGGAAATGATCCGATGCATTTATGGAAGGCGCTAGAATGTTCTAGAACCATCCGAAAGAAATCACCATGGAAGGTGGAGTCCCGGTTGGACTCCACCAACCCTAACCAGCCAACCAAGTGGGAGGGTGGAGTCCATGGTGGACTCCACCTCTTTGGCCGGCCAAGCAAGGTGGAAAGGGAGAGTCCCTGTCCCTCTAGGTTTCGTCCATATGGAAGTTTTGAATTGGGGTCTTATTCGAACTTTTGGGTAAACCCTTAGGGATTCCACCTATATAATGAGGAGGAGAGGGAGGGGGCAGCCACTCTTGGCCGCACCACCAAAGGGGGCTCCCTGGCCGGCGCCCCAGCCACCCCCTCTCTCCCAAACCCTAGCCTCTCTCCTCCTCCTCCATCTTCTCCCACATCGCTTACGGCGAAGCCCTGCCGGAGATCTCCACCACCACCGTCACCACCCCGTCGTGCTGGTGGGATTCCGAGGAGGATCTACTACTTACGCTGCCCACTGGAACGGGGAGAAGGACGTCGTCATCAACACCGAACGTGTGACCGAGTACGGAGGTGATGCCCGACTGTGGCACCCTTCAAGATCTTCTACGCGCTTTCGAAAGCGGCAAGTGATAGACTACAGCAACAACAAGATCTAATCTCGTAGGTTTTGGAAATCTTCGAGGGTTAGTCTCATGATCTTCTCGTTGCTACCATCTTCTAGATTGGATCTTGGCTTGTTATTCATTCTTGCGGTAGGATTTTTTTTGTTTTCTATGCTACGAATCCCATCAGTGGTATTAGAGCCGTGTCTATGCATAGATTGGTTGCACGAGTAGAACACAATGGTTTTGTGGGTGTTGATGCTTTTGTTGTTTTTAGTTAGAGTACTTTGCATCTTGCGGGATGGTGGGATGAAGCGGCCCGGGCTAACTTTACATGACCGCGTTCATGAGACTTGCTCCACGCTCGACATGCAACTTGTATTGCATAAATGGCTTTGCGGGTGTCTGTCTCTCTCGCCATAGTGAAGATTCAATCTACTCTTTCTATTGACAACACTAGTATCACCGTTGTGGTTCATGTTCCTAGGTAGATTGGATCTTACTCGAAAACCCTAAACCACGTAAAATATGCAAACCAAATTAGAGGCATCTAAACTTGTTTTTGCAGGGTTTGGTGATGTGATATGGCCATGATGTGATGATGAATATGTATGAGATGATCATTATTGTATTGTGGCAACCGGCAGGAGCCTTATGATTGTCTTTATATTTCATGTAGTAGTGTTATTTCAAAGTAGTTGTAATAGTTGCTACATGTGGTGAACAACCATGAAGACGGCGCCATGGACCTTGACGCTACGCCGATGATGATGGAGATCATGCCCGTTGATGATGGAGATCATGTTCGTGCTTTGGAGATGAAGATCAAAGGCGCAAAGACTAAAGGGCCATATCATATCACATATGAATTGCATGTGATGTTAATCCTTTATGCATCGTATCTTGCTTAGATCGCGACGGTAGCATTATAAGATGATCCCTCACATTAATATCAAGATAATAAAGTGTTCTCCCCTCGTATGCACCGTTGCTACAGTTCGTCGTTTTGAAGCATCTCGTGATGATCGGATGTGATAGATTCTACGTTCACATACAACGGGTGTAAGCCATGTTGCACATGCAAAAATACTTGGGTTTGCTTGACGAGCCTAGCATGTACATACATGGCCTCGGAACACAGGAAACCGAAAGGTTGAACATGAGTCATATGGATGATATGATCAACATGTTGATGTTCACCATTGAAGCTACATCATCTCACGTGATGATCGGTTTTGGTGTAGTGGATATGGATCGTGTACCACTAAACAACTATGAGGGATGTTGTATTAAGTGGGACTTCATTAGTAAATTAAAACATGAACTAATTATCATGAACACAGTCTGAATAGTATTTTGAATTAAATTTGTAGAATTGGCATCCGTTATCTACCATGCGCTAGTCTTGTAATTGAGATAGAAATATTGTTAAGTCTGACAAGAAACTTTACGGACTGGTACCGTATTGTTAAAGAATCAAGAAATGATTAAGTCCTATTGCAAACTTTTAGTAAATCTCACATTGCTGATTCAAAGAACAATGGTTTCAATTAGTACCTAGAATCATCTTGTCTCCGTGAAACTTGAAGTTCAAATCTGTTTGAAAAGTAAGGAGCTGAAAATTTTGTTTTCAGAAATAAGCAAGGTATGATATATATGTGATATCTAAGACCTTATTGCAAGATGATAGAATATAATTTGGTGAGACTACATAAACTCATAAGTTTTATGGGAATGTACGAAGGTTGAAGACGCAAGGCGTCCCAATCCTTCAACTATTGGGGCACTAACGATATTCGCATATCCATGAAGTGATCGTCCTTAGTATGCACCGTTGCTAAGACTCGTCGTTTCGAAGCATCACGTGATGATCGGTTGTTATAGATTCTACGTGTGGATACAACGGGTGCAAGCCAGATTTGCACAAGCGAATACTGAGGTTAAACTTTATGAGCCTAACATGTACAGACATGGTCTCGGAAAGTCGTCATGATATGATGGATAAAATTATGAGTGAAATTGTTCATCAGATTACAAAGTTACTAATAGTGAAATATGGAACACTTATCATATGATGATCAACTTCAAAGTAAGAACCTCAAGGTTATTGGTATTTGACCAACAAACCTAGAAGTTATTGATGTTGAAGTGTTTTTCTGAATCATGAGTAAAGCTAAAAGCGAAACTACAAAAGATTATTGGCGGAAAGAAAGAAAAGACTAGAAAATCTAGCTCAGGTGTATATAAATGATATACATGTTATGAATGTATTCCTAGTTTGGTCACACAATGAAATTCTTGGGTATCAGTACCATATTGGTTGGTATGAAGTGTCATACAAAACAACGCAATACAAGAATACAATGGCCTAAGTGACTAACAAGGAATATGATAGGAATGCACGTCTGGAACAAAATAAAGTGTTATTATGTTCGTCGTTGGCATTCTATCTAGCCCTTCAGATTTATAATAAAGAACTTCATAATTGTTGTTTTGTTCTGGTCAAATGAAAATAATGAGTTGTTCAAATTTTGACAGTATTCCATGTACGATGGATAAGTTATTATAAATCTTTATGGTGAAACACACATGCATAACACTGACGCTAAAATGCCATAAGGCAAATGATTCGAATTCCACTTATTTGTGGAACCGCCATTTAGGTCATGTTAGAAAGGAACGCATGAAGGAACTCCATGCAAATGGACTTTTGGAGTCATTTGATTTTTGAATCGTTTGGCGCTTGCAAATCTCTTCTAAAGAGAATGACTGAAATACCGTTCATAGGCCAAGAGTTGAATGGGAAACTAACTTAGTGGAAACATACATGATGATGTATGAGGTTCACTGGGCATAGTTGTGTGCGGGAGATTCTTCTACTTCATGAAAACTTCCAACAATGAATTGAGTATATATATGTGGATATATTCGATAAGTAAGAAGTTTGAAACATTTGAATGGATTCAAATAAATTTTAGCATGAAGTGGAAATCATCGTAATAGAAAAGTCAAATATCTATGATTGGATCATGGTGGAAATATTTGAATTACGAGTTTTAGCGAACATCTAAGAGAGTTATGAAATTGTTCTACAACTCACATTTTTTGGAGTATCATAGCAATGATGGAGTATCCGAGAGACGTATCCAAACCTTGTTGGGTTAATGATGAGATAAAATAAAATGACGCCATTATATTTTTGTGGATTATGCTTTAGAGACCAACGCTTTTACACTTGTTGGGGGGATCACTCCCGGTATGCCAAAGGCATGCCAAACCGGATGGTTTAGGCCATCAAGATACCGGTTTAATGTTCATACCGGAGCACGAAGATAAGAGTTTGGCTAAGTGAAGCTAAACCGGTATCCCCAAGAGGGGTATACCGGAACCGGGTAAAGAAGATACCGGGATAACGGAAAGATGAGCATGTCGGCAGAACTGGTCAAAGATTCTCTCCAGAGCTAGAGGACAAAGATGAGCTAAGCAAAGTAGCTTTAAACAAAGGCCTGACGATAAAGGGGAGGATGACGATGAAAGAAGCCGGAAGACGTCAGCCTCCCTGATTAAAGAAGACCCCGGTGTCATCTATGATTAAAGTAACTTTGTAAAGTAGTTTGTCTAGTCAAAGATGCCATTAGGGTTTCTTCCCCTGTAAGCCACCCTCTCCCCTATATAAGGAGAGGGGGCACACCCGTACTCGGGAGCGAGCAAGAAGTAAGTAGCAACCAGCGTAGAGCAGAGAGAGAGATCCTGTAAGCACAAACCTGTAACATGTGGAGATCAGTAAAGAAGATGATCTAGAGCGAGTTCTTCCTTATGTCTTTCTTCTTCAACCTCTAGCCTTGGCTAAGTTCTTGAGGAAACCATCCGGAAGTTCATCCCATCTAATCACAAACCCTCCCCTGAATCCTCTAGCGTCCATTCGGCTCCAACTTAAGCCATCCTATGGCATCTGTCTGTTCACCACGACGATAGTTGGCGCCCACCGTGGGGCATGAAGTGGCGCTTGCAGGAGTTCATATTCGGGCGGGCATCCTCGAGGTCGCCGGCGAGCGGACGGTGTCTGCGCTCGTCCAGCGCCTCTTCTCCATGGACTTCATCAACGACAACGCGGGCTGCTTCGCCAACGGCGGCATCTTCCCCAAGAACGGCCGCATCATCGAGTTCGGCAGCCACCGCGTCTGCTTCGGCACCGTCCCTGTGCGCCAGCGCCTCTCGCCGGTGCTGGTGGCACCGGACCCGCCAAGGTGGCTCAGTGCTGGCCGCGCCGCCGGCAGCGTCGAGGTAATGATGACCGGCGTGGTTGGTGCGAGCAAGGGAGTTGTGGATGAAGGTGCTTGGTCGTGCGGCTTCGACCCGTGCGGCCAAGCCACCGCCGGAGCGCGACGGCGGCGGCTGCGGGAGCATCATCCGCACCACCGGCAACGCCACTCCAAGCGGCGATGAACGTGCCGGCAACGCCCATCGCGCGGGAACATCGACCCGGCAACGGCTCGGGCGGAGGCTGGAGGCACAACGCCAAAGCTGCTCGCGAACGGCGCCGACATCGTCCGGGCGCAGCGCGAGCTGAACCTAACCTTACGTGAGTACAACGCTGCCCATGGCTTTGCTCACGGTAGCGCTCATGCTGCTAGGATACCGGAGAACCGGCTTAAAGCTCGCAATCTAGATCAGGATTTGCGTAAGGAAGTTCTTGCCGGCAAAAGTACCTCTGCATCTGTTAGCATTGTAGAGAAACCTAAGTACGATAGCCCGGATAAAACTATAAAAGTCTGCTAAGGCTGCGGTAGATCTATGTGAATCGCTTTCGGAGAGGCTTTGGCAAAACAGCAAGAGCGTGTTAGAGAGCTGCTGGAAACTATCGAGCGGCGAACGCTGAGCAGGCGGCTAAGGCTGAACAAAGTTGCGGCCTCAAAATCCGCGCGTTCGACAAGGAATGCCGGAAGCAAGTCCCATGGGCAGGCTTCGTCCCCCATCCGGACGAAGAAGAGAAAAAGAGATGAACGCACGAGCAGATGATCGTGTACGATCCGGTTCTTGCCGGAAAACAACAAGCCGGGCAACACGATGCCGGTAGAAAAAGCCAAGGGGCAGATCGAGGCTACGCCAAGGGAGGCTATGCCGGAAACAATCATGCCGGTAGATATGAAACCGGGCAAAACTATCCAGCTGCAAGGGCAGCGTATGATGAGGAGGAGATGCCTCCGCCAAGGTACCGGCAGGCAAGGGCCGCGGTACCGGAACGCTACGATGAAGCTGACTCGACAAGATTCACCGCTTACCGAAATCCTTTGGGAGAGCGCGTGGGAGAAAGACACCTACCAGAACGGGATGCGAGGCACCGTCTGGATAGAGTATATCTGTCTGAAATGATAGAAGCAGAAGGTCCTCCGGGTCCAAAGTGTTTTGGCCCAAGGATCATGAAAGAGCAACCACCGGTTCGCAACTTCCAGTTGCCCCGTGACACCAAAACATACGATGGCACCACTAAGCCGGAAGATTGGCTCGCGGATTACGTGACCGCGGTATACGTCGCTGGCGGCGGAGGATGTGTAGCCGGAGGAGGAAACCGGCGTTGGGCCGTGAGAATTGTGCCGACGTTTTTAGTGGGACCGGCAAGAATCTGGTTGAACAACTTGCCGGCAGGAAGCATAAATGGCTGGTTGGACTTTGAGGAAGCCTTTGTAAGTAACTTCAGTAGCACCTACCGAAGGCCCAACAGGCCTCAGCAGCTCGCTTTGTGCGTGCAACGCCCGCAGGAAACAGACCGGGATTACTTGACCCGGTGGAACTCCATTAGAAACTCTTGTGAAGGAGTGATAGAAGCACAAGCCATTGCTTGGTTTAGCCAGGGATGCAGGCGAGGTTCGCCTCTGTGGCAAAAGCTGCAGCGAAACATGCCAACAACTTTGGCGGAGATGATACGTGTGGTGGATAACTATGCGTTGGGAGACCCAATGCAACCGGCGGTGCAAGCTGAGCCGGAACAGACAAACCCGCCTCAGCAGCGCCAGGAACAATACCGGGAAAACCGGAGCAACAAAAGAAGGGAAGATTTCCCGGATCGAAGGTACGCTCCGCAGCAAGTAGCTGCTGTGCAAGAGAACTCTGATGCCAGCGGTAGCCAGAGGCAGAAAACCGGATCGCAGCCATGGGCGGGTCCTAAGAAGCAATGGGTCGAAAAGAAACCCTGGGGCCAGAAAAAGAATTGGCAAGAACCCGTAAAATACACCATGGAATCCGCCATGGATCAACCTTGCCGGTGGCACACGCCGAACCCGGCTCACCCATCAAACCACCTGACAAAGGATTGTTCTTGGACCAAATACTTGATGCAAAAGGGAGCAGTAAAAGATGCGCAAGCACAAGGGTGCACCACCATGTAGCCACCATCACAAGATATGATGCGCCAGCAACAACTACAGCCACCACCACCACTTACTGGACCAAATGCTTTACCGGTACAGCCTCAGCCAAACAGGCAGCAGTACCAGCAAGTCAATCAGGTGGGAGAAGGCTATGGCCAACCACCTCCACCGGCACCTTTGGGCCGGAATGTTTATGAGGATCCAGACGTGTGTTGTGTCGTGTTCGTCACTGAGCCGACAGACAAGCAAAGCCTACGTCGCCGTTCCATGGAAGTGAACGCGGTGATGCCGGCAGTACCAAAATACATGTTGTGGTCAGATCAGGAAATCACTTGGTCGTTTAAAGATCACCCCAAAATCATGCCGAATCCGGGTGGTTACGCTCTCGTAGTGGACCCAATCATGAAACGGCCAACGACTCGCGTCAAGTTCAGCAAAGTACTGATAGACAATGGGAGCAGCATAAACATAATGTACCGGCATACCATGCATACGCTGGGCATAACTGTTGCCTGCCAAAACCCACCGGCGAGCAGTGGTTAAGCAACACGAAGAGCCGGGAGGCTCCCAAGACTGCTAAGTGGGCCCTGGTGCCTCGCGTCGTCCCGCAAAGTCCCAGCACACGTCCTGGCGGTTGCAAGGGCGTGCCACCTGACCTATACCCGATCGGGAAGGTGTTGGATTGCTTCGATTAGTCTCCCGCATGGTAGACACGTAAACATTAAATACGAGCCCGATCGGCTCTCAGGTTGCCCTGTGGATCGGCTCAAAGAGCCGATCGCCCCATAGATCACGTTGGATTTACGATGACATGGGGATCCTGCTTGATCAAAACAAAGCTAAACCAATCTACGACAGTTTAGGGTTTTCACCGCATAATCGGAACATCCTACGCGTAGTTGGGCCTAGCAAATACGAAAGATGATGGAAACTATTCCTAAAAGAGGCCTAAAAACCAACATTAAGTCAATTCCCGGAACATCCCTCGTAGGAACGGTAAAACAACACCTCACGCACTACCGGATCATCCAACCCCAGCATAAGGCCTAATCATGCAGATATTAAACTAATCCTTGAAGAACAAGGAACGACTATAACGGATCGGATCTACTAAGTAACGAACAAGCGAGGTGCTGCCCTTACACCTAGATAGGTGTAAGGGCAGCTAGATATCGAGGGACGGCATTGCTAAGCAAATATGCATAAGAAAAGCATCAATGCAAGCCCCAAGACATCTATGATAAGTAGTGCTACTCGCCATCAACAACACTTCAGCACGAGTAACACCAGGTAACGAATAAACGTATACTGCCTAGATCGCAAGATGCGATCTAGGCAGCATGATGCTTACCCGGAAGAAACCCTCGAAATAAGGGGTGGCGATGCGCCTGGTTTGTGTTTGTTGTGAACGTGATTGTCCTCCTTTCTCAATAACCCTAGGTACATATTTATAGTCCAAGGGACTTTCTAAATCAGAAGTACACCTAACCGTGTACGAGCTAAACTCTATCTTTCAATTCTAACCGACACGATCTAATAATTTACAGATACACGGGCAATCCAGCCCAAACTCTTCGTGCAAGGCCGCTTCAGAGATGCTCCACGTGTACATCCTTCAAGCCCATCTCAATCACGGCCCATATCCTGATTTGGCCAAAATACGGTGATAACACATGCCCCCTGGTTTTGGCAATGATAATTTCAAAACCACTCTATTTTTCCTTCGAAGGGTCATGTCGTGGCAGAGCAGAACCGTTGCAGTATCCTTTGTCATGATACCCTGTCTTCTCAACTTCTGCACGATTGATAGTTTTGGCACCGCTTCCTCGGAAATCACCACAGCATTAAATTTCCACTATATCCCCCTTTACTTAACCACATCGAGCAGTTCGCTTCTTCATCCTCTTGCCCCATACTAGCCATCAAAAAGCCCTCCTCCACCATGGACTCATCCTCCTCCTCCGCTGCATCGGCTCTCTCCTTCCAATCTTCCTCCTCGGACGAGCCGATGCCGTGGCCCGACCAATGGGATGAGCCGGAGTGGGACTTCGACTATGTGCCGGATGGCCCACCCGAGGCCCTCGCCGGGTCAGATGGCGACCTGCCCCTGACCGATGGGGAGGACAACCTCCGGTTCCTCATCGACGGGGAACTGGTGGCGGAGAGCGAGGATGACTTCCTCTCCTGGGGTAGCTTCGCCCCCTCCGACGAAGACGAAGAAGAAGAGGATGAGGAGGACGACGCCTCCTCCAACGAGGAGGAAGAGGATGGCGACACCTCCTCCGACGAGCCGCCGGCCGAAGCGCTTCCGCGGCCGGGCCTGGTCGGATGATGACGAAGACGACGATGATGAGGAGGATGAAACCCCCATTGAGGACTACGACGAGTAGCGACGAGGAGCCCGCCGGCGAGCAGCGACCGGCGGCGGCTACGGTGGTGACGACGAGGCCAGCGAGGATTAGTAATGTAGGATTAGTAGTTCCTGAGCAATCGGCTCTTCTTTTGTTCTTCCCCCTTGAGCAATCGGCTCCTCATTGTAAAAAACCCCTCTTATTAATGAAGAAGTGCTTCCAGTTAATTTTGCCGATAGTCAAAGTCAAACAATCCCCCAAAAGAGCCGATGGCATCGCATCGGCCTCTACCATAAAACACGAGTAAGGCCAACCTAATTGCCCCTCCAAACGGTAACCTGCAACCTCCATCTGAGAAAGCAAACTCAGATCCCCAAAATCGCCGCCCAAGCAGCTCCACGGATCTCAGATCTCAACCGCGCCGTCCCAACTCCGCAGCGCATCCAATGGCGGGATCATCCAACGCCAACGCCATGGTCTCCGGTCTGAAGGTAATCCTTAACCGCCTCTTCGCCATTCGAATCAATGTTAGGATTAAACAGCAAACACCTGAATTAATGTCCTATTCCATTATTAATTTTAGGTTTCAGACATCCTGCTGCCACATCCTTCTCTCCCAAATTCTATGTGTCTTGGCCCCCGTTCTTCCGAGAATCCCGCTCACTTAATCTCATGCGAGGCCAATAGAATCCCCTTTGTGAACCAGAACTTAGATCTGACTTCCTGGGCCGGCTGCCTGCGAGCCTGGCCTAATCCTCCTGAAGGTTGGGTGGCATGGTACAGTAGAGTGTCTAAAACCCATTATGCCACCTGGGAAACGATAGGGATAGCCGATTCTTTGTCATTATCATTGTCCCCTCTTGAAAAGAATGAGAACATTCTGAAAACCATCGGCTACTTTTGGTCGGATGCACTGAATTGCTTTATGTTCGGCCATGGCCCTATGACACCAACTCTGTTGGACGTGGCCATGATCACAGGCCTGGACATTGCATCCTCAAGCCCCTCTGCTTTTAAGTTGCCAAAGGTCCCTTTCACCCTTTCCTCTAAAACAGAGTGTACAAGCTGGGGCGCCTACCTCAGGCGTTATATGAAAACCAAAGGCCCTATGACAGAAAAAGAGCACACGGCCTTCTTGAACTTCTGGCTGGAGCACTTCATATTCTGTGGTCCTTCACTCGCCCCAACCAAGAATTACATTTCCCTGGCCTATGAACTCGCCAAAGGCACTCAACTTGGCCTTGGGAAACTGTTCCTTGGAGAGGTCTATCGATCTCTTCAACTAATGTATGTCAAGCTGCTCTCCCAAAAGACAGTTAAAACAGGAGGCCCCTGGTGGTTTATTCAGTTATGGGCTCAGCTGTACTTTCAGAACCAGATCCCAAACTTCCCACCTTTGGCCACCTGTACCTTCCCAGATGTTAATGGGAAGGAGATCCGATGCACTAGCTATGGCCAAGCTCTGTATAGCCTCCCAGGCAGCAGGCTAACCCCTAAGGAAGCAGCAGAGTGGTTCAAGATTTTCTTCCAAGGCTTGGGCACCCCCCTGTTCTTCCCTTATACTGAATCGGAGAACTTTGAGAATCTAGTCTCCTTCCGGTTAGACAGTTTTGCCGATGACGCTAGCACCCAGCACTTGTACTCTATCATGATCCGTCCTTGCTTTCTCCCAGTTGGCATGAGTACCTCTAACAGGATCATCAAGCCTGGTTATGAGTCTTACCAACCGGTGGTAGTAGCCCGGCAGCTTGGTCTCGGGCAAGCACCCCCACACTTCTTTCTCCACCACCTGACAGCAAGCAGAGCTGAACCGCCGACATCCTTATCGGCCAAAGGTGCTATACCTTCTTTGACGCTCTGGCCATTCCAATTCCTCACAACCTCTGTTTCACCACCACTACCGATGGTTTTGAGACTTGGTGGTCCATGTGGAAGACCCACGCCTTCAGAAGAGCTCTAGGACCGTTGCTGAAGCAACTTGATGCCGAATATGACGTTCCTGCACACCAGGTATCATTACATATAAATTTCTTGCAATGGCTCATGATGATTGTCTGAAACCTGGCTCTATCTTTTGGCAGCAACAAGATGGCCCAGAGCCCGTGGAAGCCGATGGCTCCCCCTTCAAATTCCTTCCACCAGCCCCGGTGGTTCTCTTCTGCCAGAGCTCCCCACCCCTGAAGAAAGTCATAATGCAGAGCCAGCCGATTTCACCGCAATCGGCTCCCAAGAGTAAAGCATTCTCGGGGCCAGTTGCCCCCCGAGCCTCAACCCAGGCGAGGAAGGCAGTGAGGAAAGTAGCTGCCAGGAAGACCCTGAAGCGCAAAGCTCCTGTCCAAGAAAGCTTGCATGTAAGCTGACTCGTGCCTTGACTACATTTATCTGTCCTCCCAGCCTTTTGCAACATGCTTGTACTTCTTTTTACACACTTCCACCGAAGAGAACTCCAGCGGGGAGGCACAGTCCAGCCAAGGGGACTCAAACCCGGGCAACTCCGGGAGATCCACCACACAGAGTCAGACGGACTCGCCAGCGCCGGCTTCTAGGAAAAGGTCGACTCCCGAGCCTGTTGCTCCTCAAGCTCCGATCAAAACAGGGTCACGCGTGAAGCGTCGATGCGTTAAAAGGGCTCGCAAAGACCCACGAGTTTCCTCGCCAAGCCAGGAGCAACAGCATTTCAGAATGTAATCAAGGCTGAAGAATATGCATTTCAGATTGATTTAACTGCTGAAGAATATGCAGCCCTAATGAGCGACAACATTGAGGATGCAACGGAACTCAGACTATGGTCACTTGAGAAAATCAAGGAGAATAAAGCCAAGGTGGCTCGTGCATATAAAGCCAGGAGGTTTCAAATGTAATTACTTCACCAGTTCATCCTTCATGCCGTCCCATTGCTACTTGGATCGGCTCACCATTTCTTTTGCAGACTACTGAGCCCTCTAGCGGGGACGTTGAAGAGGCATCGATGCCATCCGCCACGCTAGACCTAGCCACCTCGACGAGCGTGGCTGACCAAGTGGCTAACCTAGCCAAGTCCACAGAAAAGCCGATTATCACAACATCGGCTGCTCCTCCTACTTTGGGAGAGGTACTCCACTCCCTTGGCTCTACCCTTTTCTTTGTTGTATACTAATACTGCTTTTGTTCGTCTGTCAGGGTTGCAATCTTTCAAGCTTGCTGACGTTCGATCCTGAATCCATCGAACCAGCTACTTCCAAGGCAGGTGAAGAGCCAAGTCCTAGCACGGTCCATGGTCCACTCCAGCGTCTCAAGGCTTTGCTCTCCTCCTCAGTTGAGACCCTGGTTGAAAACCCCGAGGCAGTCAAGGGCATCCTTGAAGACATCCAGCCTCATCTCCCGGTGACACTGCATGTGAAGCTTTGGCCAGCTGTGACTCTGTCGGTCTTCAGGTCAAGGGTGCAGTCGGCTCGTCAAAGAATTACCCTTCATCACTCCCAGCTTCCGTTGAGAGCCGATATTGCAGATAAGTGTCAACGGCTCAACGAGAAAAAGGCTGCTTTAGACGCCAAAACTGACACTTCTGCCAATAGTGCCGAACTCGAGACCCTGCGTAAGGAACTGGAGAACCTTGAAGAGAGGGTCAGGGTGACCAAGCAGCTTATCCAAGACAAGGAAACCCTCATTGCCTGCTCTCAAGAGGAAGCAAAAGGCCTTACAGCCGATCTGAAGACCGATCTGGCTGAAATTCGTGCCCTGAGCAGTCAGCTGGTGACGGGCAAAGACGAGGACGACGAGGCTGAGATCGCCGAGGTGGATCGTATCCGTGCTGACGCCCTCCATGCCCTTGAGGCATTCCTCCAGTAGAGCCTCTCCATGTACCTTGATAACTGCTCAATTGAGCTTGTACCTCTGCTTATAACAGTTTTATTCTAGAGTCGATGTCTGTACATCGGCTGTGCTTAAAAATTTATATTTTTTACAGTCGATTTATTTATGCATCGGCGTCCGTATTCCAATGTCCATCATCCTCGAGGAATATATCTTGAGCTGCTGGCCATTGACAGCCACTTCGTACTTAGTAGCCTCGTATCTTATCTGTTTAAGTGCCCCCCGAGCCGATTTTTTCAAAGGGATTGAAGATATCGGCTCTTCAGTCATCCTCTCTTAGATCAATGCTGCACACAGGCAAAATGCATGTCGAGGATAATTTTGGCCGATTGCTAGAATCGGCCTCCTTTTTCATTGCAATGCTCGATGAGGATTTACAACTTCTTGGTCTTCTACTATGGCTACGTGACATGCTCGAGATGAAATTCGTGCTTTTTATTTTTTGGGGCCGATCGCAGGGATCGGCCTTGCCACGTACGTCTACTGATTTAGATCTTGCTACTCTCTCAGGCCGGTGGATAAGACCAGCCTCACCCCAATTTTTGAAGCTTCGATGCGCTCACAGCCGTCCAAACTGATTCCAGAGAGCGGCTCTTGGTCGTCTGCATCCCAAATATTCATGGCAGCTAGTGAGATCTCGATTGAGTCATCTCGCTCGAACGACCTCCACTTCATCTCCATCCCACTGTATGATGCATTGGTGCATTGTGGATGGGATGCAACAGTTAGCGTGAATCCAATCCCTTCCTAGCAAGACAGCGTAATTGCTTTTGCTGTCGACGATGAAGAACGAGGTAGGTATGGTTTTTCGGCATGCGGTCAGATCTACATTCAGAACACCTTTTGCTTCTGATGCTTGGCTGTTGAAATCGCTTAACGTGACGTTGGTCTTGATCAGATCGTCATTGGAGTGTCCCAAACATCTTAGCATGGAATACGGCATTATGTTGACTGCCGCTCCCGTGTCAACCAACATCTTGCTGACAGGCTGCCCATTGATATAACCTCTCAGGTATAGGGCTTTCAAATGCCTGTAGCTCCTCTCTCGTGGCTTCTCAAAGATCACCGGCCGTGGACCGCAATCAAATTGTGCCACCGATACTTCCTCGTCTTTTGGAGCACAAAACTCGACGGGAGTATAAACACCATGTTTGTATCAGCCGATGCCTCTGCATCGGCTTTTGTCTGTTTAGGGCGCCACACTTTCTTTGGCGGGCGCATCTCTGTCTCCAACGTTTGCTGAATTCTCACGGCCAGATCGGGCCGTGCCTTCCTCAACGTGTACAGGTACTGTGCTTCGGCTTCCTCCATGTTTCGTAGCCGCTGCACCCTACGCTTCTGAGAATGGCTGAGTCCATCAGGGCACCACCTTGGCCGGTGGTACCTATCCTCTTCTTCATCTGACTCCTCGAAGTCTTCATCTTGAGACGACTCAGCTCATTTGTCCTGAGGTGGGAGAGGCCCGAGACGCTTGAACACTGAAACTTCATTTGTTCCCTTCCTCTGCTGTCTACACTCTGGGCAGTTCTCGATTGTAGGTAATCGGCTCATTCCTGAGTCCCAGCAGTGTTTAAAGAAAGGACAGTTCCAATGCCTATCCATGTCTTCTTGCTCTCTTGACTTCCCTCTAGCGTGGCGCTCGTACCCTTCATCGTCTCTATCATATCGACGATACCTCCTGTCATCTGCATCAGACCGACAATATCTTTCGTCATCCACGTCGTAGCGCCAACGTCGGTCATACTGCTGCTCATATTTGTTAAGGAGATGCGCGGAGAGTGGTCGTTGATACCGCACGCTTCTCACTTCTTCTTCTGTCAGGTACCGTCTGTTATCATGTTGGGGCCGGTCGCGTGGATCGGCCTCCCCTTTCTCCTTGCCACGGGAGTGACCGCTTCTGCTTTATCTTTGCCATGGCGGCTCCCAAGCCCTGCCATGTTGACACCAAAAGAGAAACCTGGCTTGCATCTTAGGGAGTGACTGAGATCCACCATGTTGATGCCAGGAAACGGATGTGTGTCTACTTTCATGGCAAATTGTCCAAAGATTAATCGGCCTGACTCTATCGCCATTTGAATCTGTGCGCGCAACACTTTGCAGTCGTTGGTGGCGTGGGTGAACGTGTGATGCCATTTGCAGTATGGCCTACCGTTCATCTCTTGTGACGTAAGAATTTTGTGGCCTTCGGGTAACTTCAGCTGTTTCTCCTTCAGCAGCAAATCAAAAATCTGCTCAGTTTTGCTTAAGTCAAAATCAAACCCTTTTGGAGGCCCTGGTTGTTTCAACCATTTGCAGGACACGGGAACTGCCGTCCGAGTCCATTCAGCCACTGCGACTTCCTGATCTTCCGCAGGGTCTTCATCCTCTTCAGCGTCGACCAGGCCTATCGTGCGCTTGAACTTGTCTTGGTACAATTCTGGGTGGCGCTGCTCATACAATGTCAGTTTCTGGACCATGTGCGCCAACGAATTGTACTCCACTTGGAACGTCAGATCCTTGAGTGGCGCTGCGAGGCCACGGCCAGCTCGACTGCTTCTTTCTCAGATAAATGAACCGAATAACATCGGTTCTTGACAGTTCTGAAACATTGAATGTACTCAGACACCGTCTCTCCTCGCCTTTGCCGAACTCGTGTCGGATCGGCAATGCCGGCTTCGGTAGCTTCCGAATGATATTGTATGTGAAACTCGCTCTTCCAGCTGCTTCCATGTCCGAACCGAATCCGGGGGTAACGAGGTGTACCACCCAAAGGCTGGACCCGTGAGAGATTGGGCAAAGAACCTCACACGTAGCGGTTCCGATGCTTGAAACCATGCCCACTGTGCCAAGTATCGGCTCACGTGCTCGATGGAGCTAGACCCTTCGATCCACCGAATTTTGTGAAGTCGTGGAGCCGATATTTAGGCGGCAAGTGGGATCAGGTCATACTCGTTGGGGTACGGCTTGGAATAGCTGATTGTTCTCTTCTTCGGCAGGATGCCGAACTGATCTCTCAAGATTGCGCTGATCTGATCCACAGTAGGAGCTGTAGGGGTTGAGCTTTCATGACTCGTGGCAGTGGTATATTTAGTTAGCCACGCTTGTTTCTCAGCATCTGCTCCAGAACTCCCCGCGGCTCCAGCAATCCCTCCTGCCGTAACAATCGCTCCTGTTCCGGCAATTCCTCCTGCTGAAGTCTGGATCGCGTGCGTCCAGTTGTTGCAGTCCGGCACGTATGTGCACACGTATCCATGTGGAATCTCCTTGGGTGGCTCATACAAGAATTGGTAGTCGCCAGGATCACCTCCAGCCTTGTAGACAACGTATGCCGGTGAACCTTGTTGCTGTGGAGCTGCCATCGCGAATGGCAGTGGTGGCCTAGTGTGGAATGGTATCTCTCCCTGGTGAGTCCCTAGAGCAGGTCCTGACGGAGAATACTGATGTTTCATGATTTCTTGCACCACACGAAGCGCAACCCGCTCAAGAGTATTCACCAGGCTCTCATAATGCCGATGTAGAGAATGAGCCACAGCATAGTTAATTTCCCGGCGCAGGGCTCTGGTACGTTCCCCCGAAGGGAGAGACAGATCTAATCCCTCGAACGCGCCTTCGGGTGTGAATCCTTTGAACCTGATGCCGTGTGAACGGGTCTTCTCAAAAGAGCCGATGAGATCGGCTTCAAAGATGGCCTTCAGCTCATCGTATTTCTTCTTATGCTCGCAGGTAGATCCTCGTACTTGATCGGTTCGTCCGACATCTTGGCTGCCGATGTTGACGTGGTTGTTGCGTAAAGTGTCCCACCAGGCGTGCCGAGAATGTGTTGCTCGCCAAAACCCACCGGCGAGCAGGTGGTTAAGCAACACGAAGAGCCGGGAGACTCCCAAGACCGCTAAGTGGGCCCCGGTGCCTCGCGTCGTCCCACAAAGTCCCAGCACACGTCCCGGCGGTTGCAAGGGCGTGCCACCCGACCTATACCCGATCGGGAAGGTGTTGGATTGCTTCGATTAGTCTCCCGCATGGTAGACACGTAAACATTAAATACGAGCCCGATCGGCTCTCGGGTTGCTCTCGTGGATCGGCTCAAAGAGCCGATCGCCCCATAGATCACGTTGGATTTACGATGACATGGGGATCCTGCTTGATCAAAACAAAGCTAAACCAATCTACGACAGTTTAGGGTTTTCACTTCATAATCGGAACATCCTAGGCGTAGTTGGGCCTAGCAAATACGAAAGATGATGGAAACTATTCCTAAAAGAGGCCTAAAAACCAACATTAAGTCAATTCCCGGAACATCCCTCGTAGGAACGGTAAAACAACACCTCACGCACTACCGGATCATCCAACCCCAGCATAAGGCCTAATCATGCAGATATTAAACTAATCCTTGAAGAACAAGGAACGACTATAACGGATCGGATCTACTAAGTAACGAACAAGCAGGTGCTGCCCTTACACCTAGATAGGTGTAAGGGCAGCTAGATATCGAGGGACAAGCATTGCTAAGCAAATATGCATAAGAAAAGCATCAATGCAAGCCCCAAGACATCTATGATAAGTAGTGCTACTCGCCATCAACAACGCTTCAAGCACGAGTAACACCAGGTAACGAATAAACGTATACTGCCTAGATCGCAAGATGCGATCTAGGCAGCATGATGCTTACCCGGAAGAAACCCTCGAAATAAGGGGTGGCGATGCGCCTGTTTGTGTTTGTTGTGAACGTGATTGTCCTCCTTTCTCAATAACCCTAGGAACATATTTATAGTCCAAGGGACTTTCTAAATCAGAAGTACACCTAACCGTGTACGAGCTAAACTCTATCTTTCAATTCTAACCGACACGATCTAATAATTTACAGATACATGGGCAATCCAGCCCAAACTCTTCGTGCAAGGCCGCTTCAGAGACGCTCCACGTGTACATCCTTCAAGCCCATCTCAATCACGGCCCATATCCTGATTTGGCCAAAATCTGGTGATAACAATAACAGAGAACATGCTTCAGCCAACTCGTACAACGTTCCACGGAATCGTTCCGGGTTTTTCTTGCGCACCGGTAGGAAAAGTTCGAGTGGACGTGTCGTTTGGAGGACGTGACAATTGCCGGGTTGAAAATGTCGAGTTCAAGGTGGTGGACCTAGATAGCTGATACGTCTCCAACGTATCTATAATTTCTGATGTTCCATGCTTGTTTTATGACAATACCAACATGTTTTGTTCACACTTTATATCATTTTTATGCGTTTTCCGGAACTAACCTATTGACGAGATGCCGAAAGGCCGGTTGCTGTTTTCTGCTGTTTTTGGTTTCAGAAATCCTAGTAAGGAAATATTTTCGAATCGAGACGAAATCAACTCCGGAGATCTTATAATTTCGAGGAAGCTTCCGGAGCACCGGAGAAAAGTCGAGAGGGTGCCGGGGGCCCCACCCCACAGGGCGGCGCGGCCCAAGGGGGGCGCGCCCTATCATCTGGGCACCCCGTGGCCCCTCCGACTCCGACTCTCCGCCTATATATTCGTCCCTGACCTAAAAACGTCGACGAGTTCGACGAAAACAGAGAAAACCATCCAGAGCCGCCGCCATCGCGAAAGTCCAATTCGGGGGACAGAACTCTCTGTTCCGGCACCCTGCCGGGACAGGGAATTGCCCCCGGAGCCATCTCCACCGCCGTCTCCACCGCCATCTTCACCGCCATCGCTGCCTCCATGATGAGGAGGGAGTAATTCACCCCCGGGGCTGAGGGCTCCGCTGTAGCTATGTGGTTCATCTCTCTCTTTATGTGATCTAGTTGAATATCATATATGTGCTACTCTAGTGATGTTATTAAAGTACTCTATGCCTCCTTCATAGTATGATGGTGACAGTGTGCATGCTATGTTAGTTCTCGGTGTGATTGTGTTGATCTATCTTACACTCTAAGGTTATTTAAATATGAACATTGAATATTGTGGAGCTTGTTAACTCCGGCATTGAGGGTTCGTGTAATCCTACGCAATTCGTGGTGTTCATCATCCAACAAGAGGGTGTAGAGTAGTCCTATTATGTGATCGTTGTTGAGAGTGTCCACTAGTGAAAGCAGGATCCCTGGGCCTTGCTTCCAAGCATCGAATCTCCGTTTGTTTACTGTTTTGTTGAATGTTTACTCGCTGCCATATTTTATTCAGATTGCTATTACCACTCACACTCATCCATATTACTTGTATCTCACTATCTCTTCGCCGAACTAGTGCACCTATTGTATTAGGTGTGTTGGGGACACAAGAGACTTCTTGCTTTGTGGTTGCGGGGTTGCTTGAGAGGGATATCTTTGACCTCTTCCTCCCTGAGTTCGATAAACCTTGGGTGATCCACTTAAGGGAAAACTTGCTGCTATTCTACAAACCTCTGCTCTTGGAGGCCCAACACTGTCTACAAGAATAGAAGCTCCCGTAGACATCAAGCTATTTTTACGGCGCCGTTGCCGGGGAACGAAAAGCTACAATACAGGGATTTCCTCCCTCGTCAACCACGCGCCAGTTGTAGGCAGTCAAGCTCTTTTCTGGCGCCGTTGCCGGGGAGGAAAGGTAAAAGGCACTCATACTCCGGTTCCAGGTAAAGTACTTTTCTGACGCCATTGTGTGTGTGCTCGAAGCTATTTCCTTTAGATCCTGCAATTGCATCTTTTTGTTTATTGTTTTACACTAGTTAGGCATAATGGACAACAATGAGCTTCTTACTTTATTTCCTGATTTAACACATGGATGGGTTGATCCGAAAATTAAAAAACCCATGGAACATATTAGTATGAACGCAATCACTGCTAATACTATGGATAAGTCTAAGCTTGGGGAAGCTAGTTTATATAAAAATAATCTTTTTTGCTCCTCGGCTTTGGAAGAAATATTTTGCTCGATAATGCTTTATCTCCCATATGCGATAACTCTAATGATGCTTCGATATTTTAAATCTACCTGCTGAAAGTATTCCGTATAAAATACCTATGAAAATTATTGAACGTGTTATGGACAACCACTATAAAGGGGATGGAACTGTCCATCCTAGAGATCATTTACTTGTTTTTGCACGAATTATGCGGGTTATTCAAGTGTGCGAGTATCTCTATGGATGAAGTGAGGAAGAAGCTATTCTTCGTTTCGTCTGTCCGGTAAAGCGGCGCATTGGTATAAATTGTTGGAGAATAGACATTCTCTTGGTTGGGAGGAAATTGCATCTCTCTTTATTCTAAATTTTATCCTCCTCATGAAGTGCATATTGATAGGAATTATATTTATAACTTTTATCCTCGTGATGGAGAGAGTATTTCTCAAGCGTGGGGAGACTCGAAGTCACTAATGCTCAAATGTCCCATTCATGAGCTCCCCCGTAATGTTATTGTTAACAATTTTTATGCGAGGCTTTCAGGACAACACAAGGACTATCTGGACGCGTGTTCGGAGGGATCTTTCACAAGCAAGGAGGTTGAAGCTAGGTGGGATCTTCTTGATCGGATTAAGGAGAACGCTGAAGGATGGGAGAACAATGAAGGTAAAGAGTCGGGTATAAATTATGATTATGAATGCATTGAAGCTTTTATGGATACCGATAAATTTCGAAATATGAGTGCTACTTATGGTCTTGACTCTCAAGTTGCTGCAAATCTTTATAAAGCCTTTGCTTCTCATTTTGAATTGCCTAAAAAGAATTTTGATAAGTATCATGAACCTTTTAAAGAGGCTTGCATGAAGAATGAAATTGTTGTTAATTATTGCAATAAGCATGCTCAAACTCCTAAGAATGCTATTTCCTATAAGCATGTTATTTTTTGTGGAATACATAGACCTTGTGGAATTAATCAAATCAAAGATGAATATTGTATCCATCATGCTAATGAAAAAACTAGAAAGTGGCTTAGGGCTCTAGATGATCTTGGTAAAAAAGTTTGTGCCCTCTATCCTTTTATTTGTGAAGTTTGCCATGAAGTGGGTCATTTTAATTTTCAATGCTCCTCCAATGATAATTTGAACCCAATGAGTGCTGCAAATTTGTATTGTGATGGTGAAATTACTCCTAATCAGCATGATGAACTTACTTTATTTTTGGGGTGTGAAGAACTGTCGAGAAAAATCTCTTTGTTACATATGAGTGATCTTGATATTGATGATGTCCTGCATGGGTGTTTTTCTTATTGCATTGATAATAGCCATACAAATACTTACATACAAAATATTTTAGAAGATGACACCTTGCCAAAATATGATAGGACCGCTGTGTGTTTTCAACTAATTAATGAAAAGGAGGGATCCTCCCAAGTTTCTTCTATTGTTTCTGAAAGTAAATCAGGTTATGCGGACAAGCCACCCTTCAAGCCTCTTCCTCCTAAAGAAGGGAACGAGGAGAAGGAAGAGAAGAAGAAGAAGAAGAAGAAGGGAACGAAGAAGAAGAAGAAGAAGAAGAAGAAGAAGGAGAATAAAAAGAAAGAGGTAACGGCGTATCCCCGCGTGAATGAGATAACGCTAGGTAACCGTAAGTATGTTGCTCCTAATGATTATTGTGATAATGAATCTGAATACGATGATCTTCCTATGCCCTTTACATACATTAGCAATCATGATTTGAATGAGCACACTACTTTTGATATTGCAAATCTCCGGGAAACTAATTCTGAAAATGATGATGACAATAATTGCCATAGTGTCGGTGCTATCCATGCTTCCTCCCATAATGATATAGAAAGCTCTAAGCTTGGGGAAGAGGTGTTTGAAAATCCTTTTGCTACTGGTCATTATGTTCTTGATACATCTCCTTCTAATAACAATGATGGTATGGACACAGATAAACCGACTGTGAAAGATAACTATTATATTTCTTATGATGACACTGTGCCTCCGATCTTTGATGATTATTATAAAGAATGCTATGATATAGGTTATAACTATCCTTATGAAACTTGTCATAGTCATGATTGGATTACCAAAAACAATTCCCTTAATAGGCAACTTGTTTACCATGTTCAAATTCTTGATAATAATCTTGCTCCAATTACTATTAATGAGAAGAACTCTTCTTATGCCAAAATTAATGATACTTCTATGCATATGAACCATGATAAGAATGTTTTAAGTGATGGGTATATTGTGGATTTCATCAATGATGCTACTGAAAGTTATTATGAGAGAGGGAAATATGGTTATATGCATCTTAATAATATTAAGTTTCCCCTCTTTATGTTGAGAATCTTGAAGTTGCTCGTGCTTTATCCTCTTATGCTTGTCACTTTGTTCTTCATGAATTCATTTGTGTACAAGATTCCTCTTCATAGGAAGCATGTTAGACTTAAATTTGTTTTGAATTTGCCTCTTGAAGCTCTCTTTTGCTTCAAATACTATTTCTTGCGAGTGGATCATTAAAACTGCTGAGCCCATCTTAATGGCTATAAAGAAAGAACTTCTTGGGAGATAACCCATGTGTTATTTTGCTACAGTACTTTGTTTCTTGGAAGTTGTTTACTACTGTAGCAACCTCTCCTTATCTTAGTTTTGTGTTTTGTTGTGCCAAGTAAAGTCGTTGATAGTAAGGTTCATACTAGATTTGGATTACTGCGCAGAAATAGATTTCTTTGCTGTCACGAATCTGGGCAAAATTCTCTGTAGGTAACTCAGAAAATTATGCCAATTTACGTGAGTGATCCTCAGATATGTACGCAACTTTCATTCAGTTTGAGCATTTTCATTTGAGCAAGTCTGGTGCCTCAATAAAATTCTTCTTTACGGACTGTTCTGTTTTGACAGATTCTGCCTTTTATTTCGCATTGCCTCTTTTGCTATGTGGGATGGATTTCTTTGTTCCATTAACTTCCAGTAGCTTTGAGCAATGTCCAGAAGTGTTAAGAATGATTGTGTCACCTCTGAACACGTGAGTTTTTGATTATGCACTAACCCTCTAATGAGTTTGTTTCGAGTTTGGTGTGAAGGAAGTTTTCAAGGGTCAAGAGAGGAGGATGATATACTACGATCAAGAAGAGTGAAAGCTCTAAGCTTGGGGATGCCCCGGTGGTTCACCCCTGCATGTTTCAAGAAGACTCAAGCATCTAAGCTTGGGGATGCCCAAGGCATCCCCTTCTTCATCGACAAATTATCGAGTTCCTTCTCTTGAAACTATATTTTTATTCGGCCACATCTTATGTTCTTTACTTGGAGCGTCTGTATGTTTCTTGTTTTTGTTTTTGTTTGAATAAATGCTTGTGTGGGAGAGAGACACGCTCCGCTGGTTCATATGAACACATGTGTTCTTAGCTTTTAATTTTCATGGCGAAGGTTGAAACTGCTTCGTTAAATTGTTATATGGTTGGAATTGGAAAATGATACATGTAGTAATTGCTATAATGTCTTGGATAAATGTGATACTTGGCAATTGTTGTGCTCATGTTTAAGCTCTTGCATCATATACTTTGCACCTATTAATGAAGAAATACATAGAGCTTGTTAAAATTTGGTTTGCATATTTGGTCTCTCTAAGGTCTAGATAATTTCTAGTATTGAGTTTGAACAACAAGGAAGACGGTGTAGAGTCTTATAATGTTTACAATATGTCTTTTATGTGAGTTTTGCTGCACCGGTTCATCCTTGTGTTTGTTTCAAATAACCTTGCTAGCCTAAACCTTGTATCGAGAGGGAATACTTCTCATGCATCCAAATACTTGAGCCAATCACTATGCCATTTGTGTCCACTATACCTACCTACTACATGGTATTTCTCCGCCATTCCAAAGTAAATTGCTTGAGTGCTACCTTTAAACAATTCAAAAATTATTACCTCTGATTTGTGTCAATGTTTTATAGCTCATGAGGAAGTATGTGGTGTTTATCTTTCAATCTTGTTGGGCAACTTTCACCAATGGACTAGTGGCTTCATCCGCTTATCCAATAATTTTGCAAAAAGAGCCGGCAATGGGATTCCCAGTCCCAAATTAATTAATAAAAATAGACACTCCTCCATGGTATGTGATTGATTGGACTGGCACCCGAAGGATTCGGTTAGCCATGGCTTGAGAAAGCAAAGGTGGGGAGGAGTGTCATCATAATAAAACTAAAATAAAAAGGCACTCCTTCATGGTATGAGATTGTTAGCAGTGCACCCGAAGGATTCGGTTAGCCATGGTTTGTGAAAGAAAGGTTGGAAGGAGTGCCACACAAAAATAAAATAAAATGGGAGCCGCTCTTTGAAGGTTTGTCTGGCAAGGGGGTTAGAGTGCCCACTACCATTCGTTGACAACAACAAACACCTCTCAAAATTTTACTTTTACTAGGAAATGTGCCCGTGCGTTGCACCGGGAAAAAAAAATTATGCTCACAGAGACGTACAAATCAGTTCCGTTTGTACGGTGATGGTGCGCCGCTGATCAGACCTAGCTTCATCGCATCCACTGGGCGCTCCGAGGTCAGGGCATTGGCCCACAATGCCTCATGTGTCTCTCTTGATGCCGCACCACCTGGCACACCTGGGGTTTCATTTCCATAACTAAATTTGGGACCTAAATAGACCATACAATCGAACCAAAAACACATATAGGGTGTCTCATTACCATATAGCTCGAGACCAGATTTTTCTAGGAGTGTATCAGAATCGTTACATGATAGCAAAAGATAAATTGGTCAATAGTAAACTCGGTTAGAAAAATAAAGAGTGGAATAAAGAATGTGTGAATTTAAATAGCAATGCACAACAATGTCCACAAAATAATAGTTTACTTGGCTAAATCCTAAATTAATGGATATTAAAATACGGATCTCATGTAAAAAAATTAAAGATAAATTTAAGACAACTTTTATGAAATGGAGGGAGTACCATACATACAAAAATCACCGAAGTGTTCACTGTCTTTTCTTGATTAGCACTATAGCCTCAGCACAATCCGACTTCAACGTTATGTTTAAAGCTGTCCAGTTTACAGCTTGTTTCAAGCCTTTCTCGATGGCTTCCAATTTTTCTTAAATCTGCCACCGGAGATTGCTTGATTAGTAATAGTGAATCCATATAGCTCAGCAAGAAACGGCTTGTACTTGCTTGATGGCATCCGTCCAAAATACGATCTAGAAAGAGAACGCATTTTTTTTAGCTTCGATGCAACAGATCAACAGCGGTGACGACAAGCACTAATTGTTTCACCGGCTCAAGGCCTCGAGATCTGCTCCGCGCTCAACTCCTACGCGGCTGCCGCGCCCCAGTTCGGTGCCGAGCCTGGGTCTGTCTTGGTGAGTGGTAACAGTCGCACGCCGCCAACAAATTGCTCGGGAAAATTCATGATACTTCATCACCACTATGCACGGTGTGCCTCAGCCGGCTACAACACCCACCGTGGCTACGCTCGCTGCCAAAGAAAAAAAAAGAACTCGCGCCTCAGCAGCGGACGCCGAGCTGGCTATAGCACCCGCGTCTCGCTTAGCCGGCGAGGACTCTGCCGCTCGGATGTCCGCTCGTCACCGAGCTCTTTATCGAGCAGCCTGGCGTCGACTTGATCGCGCGTGCGGGTTCATATGCCATGTTTTCAGGTGCTAAAATCCCGGCACTCATTCATGGGCAGAACGTACTCGTGCTCCGCCGTCCCGGCGTTGACCACCACGACGTGCGCCTGCCAGCTCTCCTCCCAGCCCAACATCCGCGGCGGCGCCGGCCGAGCACGCATAGCCGTGCAGCAGTTGTTGTACCAAACGACGTCTCCCCTCGGCCCCTATTTATTTATAGGTGCTTTTGGCATGGTCCAGGGCACTTCGTCACGTTTATCAGTACGTCAAACATGAGCCCGTCGGCCACAATTTGAACTCCATCTTTGAGAGGGCATCGCCCCCCTCCGTGAGCACTCTGCAGTGTTTCGTCCCGCCGCTTCCTCTCGGACTTCGCGTCGGCTTAAGGAGGCCAGCCATCAGCGTCGAGGTAAATTAATAGTATGTGGGAGGCCCATATCGCCAGCACCGGATTGGGAGGATCAGATTGCCGTTGTCTCCCTACCGGCATCGGCCGGAATCTTGCCGCCGCCTTCTCCTGCACCACTTTCCGGCACTTGGACGACGGCTAACCCTCGACGTTGCTAAACTTGAGCCAAACGTACGTGGTCTCTGGGGACTGGCTATGGGAGACAGCCATCGTCGCATGTACCAACTATCGCATATTTTTCAGTCTGTCTGCTGCTGGAAACCAAATTAATCGATTTCGCCAAGAGTTGTCTTAGGTTGTAAACCTAAGTAATAGATATTTTCCGGATGCGATTCGACGAACTGATTGGCGAATCCTATACACCGACCAGGTCGGTGTATACGACGCGCCGCACACCCCCCGCGTCGTTTTGGGCCGGCCCATATATTACGACGCGCCTGATTGTTTCGTGTCGGGGTCAGAGATAGGAGGCTGAGTTGCTTCTCTTTCTTTTCTGGTTCTTCGTTGGGTGCCCCGATCTGAGCATCTTCCTCCGCCACTCCCGCACCTGTCCCTAGCTTCTTTCTTCGCCTCTTCCCCGCCCGCCCCGAGCTTATTCCTCCGCCACTCCCCCGCGCGCGCCCAGATTTTCTTCGCTCGTCTGCTTCGTCATGCCCATCAATGGCGGCGGAAGGTTAGATCTCGTTTCCAGTCATCTCCTGATGTACTCGCACCACTGGTTCGTGCTGAATGGGGTTTCGATTTGAAGACCACCCACGATGATTAGTTTTTTTCATACGAGACCATCGATGATTTTTCGTTCTGATTAGGGTTTCCATCTTTTCTTCTTCGTACCTGCACTACTGGGTTCGTAAACGTGATTAGATTCCTCCATAAACGTGATTTCAGAATGAACTCTGCACTTCCTCAATTGCCATCCGCTGGCCATACACCTCATGCACATGTTTTCTACAACCTAACACTGCCCTTTTCATATATATCCTGATGAATTGCTTGGCCTAATGTATTATTTTTTCTGTAACAACATGTTTATTCTTATGAATTAATACATGTTTATTCAACATTTTTATCCATATATAAGCAATATGTTTAATATTATGTAGCATAGCTGTATTCTTTGTCTGTAACAATTTCATGAAATATGTTCTTTATGTGTGCAGCACAATAATGTAGTTGGTCAAGCATAGTAGTATTCTTTTTTCTGGAACAACGTCATGAATTATGTTCTTTTTCTGTGGGAGCACAATAATCTGTTTTAACAATGGCATAGATGTATGATCAATATCTTGAAGCATCACTATATAATCAATCTTTTATTCTTCTTCTTCTTGTAGTTAATGTTCTGGACAATCTCCCACTATGCAAACCTAGCATGCAATCTAGGTTTTCAACACTCAGATACATGAAAGTAGTGGACAAGTTCAATCCAATTTCAAAGGGTTTTTTATATCCAAGCATGGTCTTGATAATCTACTGAGGCTTCCTGTCCACTTGATGGTCCCTCTGCATCTTCAGCAGTGGCTTGTTGACCATGCATCATATGGTGAAACAAAATTCTTCCAACAAAAAGACAAGGTTATCCATTTCAACAAGGATATTGCCGACAAGTTTGTTGGGTTTCCAGTGGGCGCCAAGCCATTTATTACATAGAGCAATGATCCTGATATCATGAGAGAGGTAGAAGATATTCGCGGTCAGTACCTCCAAGGGAAGAAGCAGATAACGAATAAGAATCTTGAGTCTGTTTTGCTTGGCGCTAACAATGAGGTGGTTTTCATTAGGAGTTTCTTGTTGCTTTTCATCACCACTGTTCTGTGTCCATCGACCTACAATTTTGTCAATGCAAAATATTTGTATTCTTTGAGGGACAGCGACATTGAGGAAGTTGGAACACTTGACTTTGCAACTTTGTGCCTAAACAACCTGTGGAGTGAGTTGGATGCATGGAAAGACAAGGTATTCAAAGACAATATTGATTTCAACAGCCATTCTTTTATTTGTTGTCTTAACTAATTGGTTATTGTATTTTTGCCTTTGGTGCTAGCCAAAACTTATGAAACCATGGAAAACAAAACACTGTATCGTATTTTTGTCAGTAATAGTGTTTAAACTGAATAGTTATGGGTGGAGTTGACCAAAATTTTATGCCATTAGTGGTTTTTCTAAATGATATTCTGCTATGACTATATCAAAGAAGTCCATCTGCTCTTGATCATTTTCTTTCGTAATTTCATAATAACATTTTCTTTTAATGTTTCCTTCTTTGCGCAGGTGTAGAGAATACTGGGTTATGAACATTTCTCCTTCCTTTGTATTCGCAATTCCGTAGGTAACATACCTAAATGCTTCCATGATGCAACAACTACATGTACATCACACATGCGGCTGAATTCTGAAAGTGTTTTGCGAACCTCTATTTTGGCAGAAATTGGAAACTAAAGATTGGAGTACATGGTCTGGTTATGTTTGGTGTCCTGCCATGTATACTTTTTTGTGCTTAAAAGCATGGCTTATATATGTTTTCCCAGGTTCTTTTTGGCCTGAAATCCTATCTGTTTTACCATGTACATAAGTCGTGAAGAAATTCAATAGCCACGAGTTCAGGCCAAGGCAAATTCGGTATTTGGGTATTATATCACGTGACAGTAGTATAAATATTGCCTGGATGTGAATCGAACCAAACTCGCATCACGGTTCTTTTTTGTAGCTGCGATTTTTGTCTTTTTATGTTCTAACATCTGTTTTAAGAAAAAATATTTCTTAAACTAGATATTATTATGCATTAGTAAATACTTAGATGAAGAAAAAATCTATATACCAGGGACAAAAAAAGCTGAGGCACCAAAAACTTAAAAATTAGGAATTCTACAATTCGAATCTTTTATCGTATTGGGATTTTTTTGGGGGTTCTTGATTAAACCAATTTTGAGAATAGTTGGATGCCGACAAAATCATCAAAGATTGGAATTCTTTTTTTCAATTCAACAAGGTGTCAATAACTTCTAGATGTTGGCTAAGTGATTTAATCTTCGCCTTAAGATAGTTATGGTCATGCTTTCTTGAAACCCGTTCATGCAAAGAATAATTTTGTGTTTTATTTTGTATGTTTCAAGTTTAGAAAATAACTTAATGTTTTTATTTATGTTCAAGGTAGAAAATGGTTCATACCAAAAATCCATTTCATTCTTTATTTTTATTGTTCAAGGTAGGAAACCGTTCATTCCAAGAATTCGTTCATGCTTTACTTTTAATTTCCAACAATCCGTTCATGCATGAATTTATGTTCAATGTAGGAACTCGTCCATGCTTTATTGTATGTTCAAGGTAGAAAATCATTCATGCAAAAGAATCCGACCATGCTTGAATTTATGTTCAATGTAGGAAAGCGTTCATGCAAGAAATATGGGAACAAGGGTTTTTCGATATATGTCTAATGAAGAAAACCATTAATGCCAAGAATTCGTTCATACTTTTTATTTATGTTTCTGCGTACAAAACAGTTCACGCCGAAGAAATACTCATCTTTTTTATTTATGTTCAAGGAAGGAAACGGTTCACTCTAAGATTCCGTTTTATGTTATCATTTCTGTTAAAGGTAGGAAACCGTTCATGCCAAGAATCCATTAATGTTTTATTTTTTATAGTTCAAGGTACGAAACCGTTCATGATTACAATCCGTTCATGCTTTATTTTTATTGTTCAAGACAAGAAACCGTTCATGCCAAGAATCCGTTCATGCTTTATTTTTATTGTTCAAATAAGGAAACCGTTAATGCCAAGAATCTGTTCATGCTTTATTATTTTTTGTTCAAGGTAGGAAATCATTCATGATTACAATCCATTCATGCTTTATTTTTTATTGTTCAAAGTAGGAAACCGTTCATGCCAAGAATCCGTTCATGCTTTATATTTATTGTTCAAGGTAGGAAACCGTTCATGCTTTATTTTTATTGTTCAAGGTAGGAAACCGTTCATCCGAAGAATCTGTTCATGCTTTTTTTTCAAGGTAGGAAACCGTTCATGATTACAATCCGTTCATGCTTTTTTTATTGTTCAAGGTAGGAAATCTTTCATGCTTTATTTTTTTGTTCAATGTAAGAAATTGATGATGCCAAGAATCTGTTCATTCTTTATTTTTATGTTCAAGCTAGGAAACCGTTCATGGTTGAATTTTCATTCAAGGTAGGAAATCGTTCATGATTACAATCAGTTCATGTTTTTTTTACTGTTCAAGGTAGGAGACTGTTCGTGCCATGAATCTGTGCATGCTTTGTTTTTATTGTTCAAGGTAGGAAACTGTTCATGCCAAGAATCTGTTCATGCTTTATTTTTATTGTTCAACGTAGGAAACCGTTCGTGCCAAGAATTCGTTCATGTTTTATTTTTTATTGTCCAAGGTAGGAAATTGTTCGTGACAAGAATCCGTTCATGTTTTTTTATGTTCAAGGTAGAAAACCGTTCATCCCAAGATTTCATTCATGCTTTAATTTTATTTTCAAGGTAGGAAACCATTCATGCCAATAATCCGTTCATTATTTTTTATTTTTGTTCAGGGTAGGAAATTGTTCATGCAAGGAATTCATTCATGCTTTACTTTTAAGTTCAAGGAAGTAAACTGGTCATGCCAACAATCCGTTCATGCTTGAATTTATGTTCAATGTACGAAGTCGTCCATGTTTTATTGTATGTTTAAGGTAGAAAACCGTTCATGCATAAGAATCCGGCCATGCTCGAATTTATGTTAGAAATACGGGAACATTTTTTTGATATATGGGTAATGAAGAAAACCGTTAATGCCAAGAATTAGTTCATCCTTTTGATTTATGTTTGCGCGTACAAAACGGTTCACATCGAAGAACTACTCATCTTTTTATTTATGTTCAAGGAAGGAAACCGTTCACGCTAAGATTCTGTTTTATGCTATCATTTATGTTCAAGGCATGAAATCGTTCGTACCAACAATCCGTTCATGCTTTTAATTAATGTTACAAGGTGCTAAGAATCCGTTCATGCTTAACAACTTTTTGAGGTTGAACATTTTTAATGATCATGCTTTTTTATTGTTCAATGTAGGAAATTGTTCATACCATGAATCCGTTCATGTTTTTTTTCTTATGTTCAATGTAAGGATTTGTTCATGCCAAGACTCTGTTCATGCTTTATTTTTATGTTCAAGGTAGGAAACTGTTCATGCCAAGGATCCTTTCATGATTGAATTTTTGTTCAAGGTAGGAAATCGTTCATGATTACAATCCGTTCATGCTTTATTTTTAGGTTCAAGGTAGGAAAACTGTTCATGTTAAGAATCCGTTCATGATTGAATTTGTTTCATCGTACGGAATCGTTCATGATTACAATCCGTTCATGTTTTATTTTTATGTTCAAGGTAGGAAACCGTTCATGCCGAGATTTTGTTCATGCTTTAATTTTATTGTTCAAGGTAGGAAATTGTTCATGATTAAAATCCGTTCATTCTTTATTTTTATTGTTCAAGGTAGGAAACCGTTCATGCCAAGAATTCGTTCATGCTTTATTTTTTTGTTGAAGGTATGAAACCGTTCATGCTAAGAATCCGTTCATGGTTTAATTTTATTGTTGAAGGTGCGAAACGTTCATGCCAAGAATCCGTTCATGCTTTATTTTGATTATTCAAGGTAGGAAACCGTTCATGCAGAGAATCCGTTCATGCTTTATTTTTTTGTTCAATGTAAGAAATTGTTAGCTCAAGCTTCTTCTTCTACTCCATATTAATGCATTTAATTATCTTTCTTATAACGAAATTTATGACATTTCATCTATACGCACATTACCATTGTGTATTCTTATTTTTCAGCTCAACAAGTCACCCCACGCAATAATTTGCAATATGTTGACCACAAAACAACAAGAGATGCTACATGGGGATTCTCTCTTAATGAAAGAGTAATGGGGAAGAAAATGAAACCAGATATTCATGGAAACTTCCCATCTTTTGATTTATGGGAAGAAGACACTGCAACCATTTCTGGTCAAGCCTATTCCTCGGTTAGTGTCCATTCTTATTTTTGTGCTAATTGAATTTATAGAAAACCAGTAATAGTCATAATTTTTGTATCAACATCCTGCTTTACTGTGCAACCAATGTCAAAACTTAAAGCAATTGATCCTCTATTACACATGGCTCTTGACCAATGTGGGCATGAAATTATGGGAGGTCAAAGCAGTATCAAGATAACTACTCCGTTCATTCCTAGCAGCAAACTTGGAACACGTTATTTTTGCAACTTCATTAGAGCATGAATTTTACACATCATTTACAAGCACAAAACAGGATACCAAGTTTGTCTTATAAGAAGACACATATCTATTGTTTAATTGAATATCATGTTTTTTTAGATTGTCAAATATTTGTAATTGCAACTTGACACCTGAAATAAATATTGTATCTCTCTTTTCTGACGAATAAACAACTCATTTTTCCACATTAAAACAACTAGACGTTGTTGTCAGTTTATCTTCTTGTATCATGGCTTTGCACTAACACCTTAGCACACCACATTAGTTAAGACCTCTCCATGGAATCCCCATGTAGCACAGAACTTGCTTCGATATACATAAATTAAGCTCTGTAACTACATATAGTATCATGAACTAGCTGGGAAATTTATGAAAGGAGATGCGGATAAGGCCAAGCACCAAAATCTTATTCTATAACGGTATGAACCACTAGGTGCTAAAATTTATCAAACGAGATGCTTCACCAACCTGCGAGTGTCATATTTTCTGCTCGTTCCTTTTTATTTCAGCAATCAATAGGGACATCCATCGTAAACAAAATGTAGATCGATCACTGTTAAAACAAGGTCTTATTTACTTTTCAGTTTATGTCAGTTGTTGTTTCATACATTCTTATATTTTGAAATATTTTGTGTAACAACACAAGGATCTTTGAAATCAAAAAAGTATGGGTAGATCAGAGAACATTTACACTATCCATGAACCAGGGGGATGGACCCACCCATGTGTAATGGACTGTTTTGGGATGTTAACTACAACTGACCAGAATCATCGTAGAAGAGAAGGGCTTTTCGGAAGAATGACACGGTTATTAAAGATGACACGGTTTGTATGATCTGACTTAATCATATGATTAAAATATGAAATCTTATCACAGGTTACTAGCTATTTTTTATTAATAATTTGTGCCTTCTACCGTGTATCTTATCACAGGTAATACTCATGGACCCAAATCTGAATTGTTCTGATCCGGAATATAAAAGGTTTTTTTTCCTTTGATAATGTTGGGTTTAGATTGGAAATGCAGGCCTGGTATACTTCAAGAACTCTTCTCCATTTTTATTTGATCCCAATATGTTGAAGAATTTTGGTTACAATACAGCTATTGTAACAAAAAAATACTATAGGAATCTGAAAAACCTTTTGCCTTTCTAGGTACACATTCCTTGCCCCATTGGAAAACAGTGGATACTAAGTGTGGCTAACTTCATTGACAAATCTTTCGATGTACTAAATCCTGAATACTCGAGTAAAAAGTTCTCTCCTGTTGTAAACACTGTTATGTACACTTTCAAGCAACTGTTTGTGAAAACTTATCCTGGTTGTTTCAAGTTCAACATTCATGATTTCAGCGTAAAGTATGTTCATGTTCCTAAACACAACTTCAGGTTATTCTCCTGCTATACTTTTCATGAATTTGCTTCATTTCTTAAACCTATATGTCTATGCATATCGGATAATTGTCTTTTTTAACGACTACATATACGACTCTGGTATATTTATCATTCAATTCATCAGGTGGTACAATGGGATTGAAGTAAAAAAATCTCAAATGTTAGTATTTTCTCTTCCATGAATGCTTCAGTCATATGATATAGCTGCTTACACACATTATTTAACATACCCGATTTTTTGTCATGTTTCTTTTTCCCATATAAATGTTCAATGAAGGTTGACGTGCAAGCAAGCCGTGAAAAAGTAGCATGTCAGATTGTGATTAACAAATTTAATGAGCAACATGTACCAATAGCAAGACAATTCATTGTGAAACATGTAAGTAACTACATCATATGCATATGTGCAGCCACCATACAAATACTTTTTGAAATGATTTTTTAGTAAGGCAGAATCATTTATTCCTAATTTTATTCAATAGTCCTTTTATGTTCTTTTATCAATAGGCTAAGCACCTTCTGCATTGAATTATCTCATGACATTTTCTTGAAGTTGGAAGTTCAATCACCAGAAAAGTAAGTTTCTTACTTTAACAGGAGTAACAAAATAAGATTCTTTTATCGATTCAATTCGAAGAATTTAATTGATCCATTTTTCCCAGAGAATTCATGAACAAGGAAAGGAGAAGCAGAGCATTTTTGGCATGTAGTTTTCTATGGAAAAAAAATTTCAGTGTACTATGGATTGGTGGTTTCCCAGACTTGAGGTTCTGAATCTATCACAGCTAACTGACAAGACAATGTTTCAAACTCTATTAGTGATACTTCTAAGAACTTCCTTTCTTTTATTGTACCTGACAATGTTTTCTATAAGATGGTTGTGAACATACCCTCTGAATATGTAACAATGCCTTTTTTTTTTATTGGGTATGTATTTTTACTACTATGACTTCTTGTTCATCTTTCTATTTCTCAGAATAAAATATTGCATTATTCTGTCGTCATTTTGGAAAGAGACATCTTCTTTGAATTTCATTCGGAGTTAGTTGTAAACTATAGCAAGAAACAGTAGAATACGGTACAGGTAATAGAGATTCTCCACAACGAACGAATGGGTCGCCCGAATGAACGACCTGAATCTCGAAACGAACGATACGACAATCACGATTATGGGCCGAGCCCATATACGCCTATGGGGTGTGCGGCAACTCCATTGGCGCCGACCAGGTCGGTGTAAAGCACCACCCAACTGATTAGGCTCGGAACGGATCGACTGGACGCATATATATCAAGGCAACCAATGGCTAGCTAAGGCAGTTTTAATTCGAATAGCATACTATCTGGCAAGGTCACGTGATCAGCTAGGAGTCTAGGACACGGTCGCGTACCACTCGGCCGTCCAGCCCAAGGCCCAACAGCTACGATCCGATCACGTTTGGCCTGAACGCAAGAAAGAACAAAGCGAGAACTCAAACATATGATTAGTACCACCTCGGCTAGTTAGATTCAATTGCACGCACGGGCGACGGACGGCGGACGAACTTTTTTGTACGAACCAAACGGACGATACCAAGGAAACACTTTTCCCTTTATTATTAGGTATAGATTGCTCTCTATATGTTTTCAAAATCAAAGCTCTAGCACAAATATAGCAATCGATGCTTTCCTCTTTGAAGGACCTTTCTTTTACTTTTATTGTTGATTCAGTTCACCTATTTCTCTCCACCTCAAGAAGCAAACACTTGTGTGAACTGTGCATTGATTCCTACATATTTGCATATTGCACTTGTTATATTACTCTATGTTGACAATATCCATGAGATATACATGTTACAAGTTGAAAGCAACCGCTGAAACTTAATCTTCCATTATGTTGCTTCAATGTCTTTACTTTGAATTTATTGCTTTATGAGTTAACTCTTATGCAAGACTTATTGATGCTTGTCTTGAAAGTACTATTCATGAAAAGTCTTTGCTATATGATTCAATTGTTTACTCATTGCATTTACATTGCTTCGAATCGCTGCATTCATTTCATAAGCTTTACAATAGTATGATTAAGATTATGTTGGTAGCATGTCACTTCAGAAATTATCTTTTATCGTTTACCTACTCGAGGACGAGTAGGAACTAAGCTTGGGGATGCTGATACGTCTCCAACGTATCTATAATTTTCGATGTTCCATGCTTGTTTTATGACAATACCAACATGTTTTGTTCACACTTTATATCATTTTTATGCGTTTTCCGGAACTAACCTATTGACGAGATGCCGAAAGGCCAGTTGCTGTTTTCTGCTGTTTTTGGTTTCAGAAATCCTAGTAAGGAAATATTTTCGGAATCGGACGAAATCAACTCCGGAGATCTTATAATTTCAGGAAGCTTCCAGAGCACCGGAGAAAAGTCAGAGGGGTACCAGGGGGGCCCCACCCCACAGGGCGGTGCGACCCAAGGGGGGGCGCGCCCCCTATCATCTGGGCACCCCGTGGCCCCTCCGACTCCGACTCTCCGCCTATATATTCGTCCCTGACCTAAAAATGTCGACGAGTTCGACGAAAACAGAGAAAACCATCCAGAGCCGCCGCCATCGCGAAAGTCCAATTCGGGGACGGAACTCTCGTTCCGGCACCTGCCGGGACAGGGAATTGCCCCGGAGCCATCTCCACCGCCGTCTCCACCGCCATCTTCACCGCCATCGCTGCCTCCATGATGAGGAGGGAGTAATTCACCCCCGGGGCTGAGGGCTCCGCTGTAGCTATGTGGTTCATCTCTCTCTTTATGTGATCTAGGTTAATATCATCTATGTGCTACTCTAGTGATGTTATTAAAGTACTCTATGCCTCCTTCATAGTATGATGGTGACAGTGTGCATGCTATGTTAGTTCTCGGTGTGATTGTGTTGATCTATCTTACACTCTAAGGTTATTTAAATATGAACATTGAATATTGTGGAGCTTGTTAACTCCGGCATTGAGGGTTCGTGTAATCCTACGCAATTCGTGGTGTTCATCATCCAACAAGAGGGTGTAGAGTAGTCCTATTATGTGATCGTTGTTGAGAGTGTCCACTAGTGAAAGCAGGATCCCTAGGCCTTGCTTCCAAGCATCGAATCTCTGTTTGTTTACTGTTTTGTTGAATGTTTACTCGCTGCCATATTTTATTCAGATTGCTATTACCACTCACACTCATCCATATTACTTGTATCTCACTATCTCTTCGCCGAACTAGTGCACCTATTGTATTAGGTGTGTTGGGGACACAAGAGACTTCTTGCTTTGTGGTTGCGGGGTTGCTTGAGAGGGATATCTTTGACCTCTTCCTCCCTGAGTTCGATAAACCTTGGGTGATCCACTTAAGGGAAAACTTGCTGCTGTTCTACAAACCTCTGCTCTTGGAGGCCCAACACTGTCTACAAGAATAGAAGCTCCCGTAGACATCAATAGCCCATACCATGCATTGTTGGGTAGACCAGCATTGGCAGTGTTCATGGCTACAACTCATACGGCTTACCTCAAGATGAAGATGCCGGCACCTCGTGGACCCTTAACAGTGGTGGGAAACTATAAAGTCTCACTAGAAACGACGATCTGCCGGATCAAACCTAGCGGAATCGCTGGTGATCGCGAGAGGAAAAAGGAGGATGCAAACCGCGGTTGCGCTGGCTCAATCCTCACGGTTGAGCTTAGCGGCAATGAGTGGAAACTTGGGCACACCGGCATTCAAGCCAACGAATGAAACGAAGGACATTGTGCTGGATCCGGCTTACCCAGAGCGCACCGTTCGTATCGGTGCCAGCCTCGATCAGGCATAGGAAAGCGCGCTCGTCAGCTTCCTCCGTGAGAATCAGAATATCTTTGCCTGGTCTACTGATGACTTGGTGGGTGTTCCGAGGGAGCTGGCTGAGCACTCTCTAAACGTCCGAAAAGACGCCAAGCCGGTGCGACAACCTTTGCGCCGTTTCGCTGAAGATAGGAGGAAGATTATCGGAGAAGAAGTGACAAAACTGCTGGTTGCCGGATTCATTGTGGAAGTCACAGACACTGAGTGGCTGGCCAATCCGGTAATGGTCGAAAAGAAAAAAGATGAGAACCTGGAGGCAAAAGCTCCAAAGGTGTGGCGCATGTGCATCGACTACACCAACCTCAACAAGGCTTGCCCAAGAGATCCTTTTCCTTTACCGCGGATCGATCAAGTGATTGATTCAACTGCTGGGTGTGAGTTGCTGTCTTTTCTGGATGCATATTCCGGTTTCCACCAAATCCCCTTGAAAAAGGAAGATCAAATAAAAACTGCGTTCATTACCCCGCACAGGGCTTATTGCTATGTTACTATGCCTTTCGGTTTGCGCAATGCTGGTGCAACGTACCAGCGTTGTATGCAAAAATGCTTGTTTGATCAAATTGGAAAGAATGTGCAAGTCTATGTGGATGACATTGTGATAAAAACTAAGGTAAAAACACCTTAATCGATGACATCTGGCAAACATTTGATAACCTAAGACGGTTCCGGATGAAACTTAATCCGGCAAAATGCACCTTCGGTGTCCCTGCCGGTAAGCTGCTCGGTTTTCTCGTGTCAAGCCGGGGCATTGAAGTAAATCCGGTAAAAATTAGGGCAATAGAAAGAATGACTGTTCCACGGAAACTAAAAGATGTGCAAAAGTTTACCGGAAGCTTGGCATCGCTAAGCCGGTTCATAAGCAGGCTAGGAGAAAAGGCTTTGCCGCTCTACGCTCTGATGAAAAAATCCGATACGTTCGTCTGGACCCCTCAGGCAGACGCGGCGTTTAAAGAGCTGAAAACGATGCTAGCCACTGCACCAATACTGGCTTCGCCGCTGGAAAGAGAGCCCATGTTGTTATATATAGCAGCAACTAACCGGGTTGTGAGTGTGGTTGTGGTAGTAGAAAGAGAAGAGGAAGGAAAAACCATCCAGAGGCCGGTATACTACCTGAGCGAGGTGCTCTCCCTCTCGAAGCAAAACTACCCACACTTCCAGAAAATGACTTATGGCGTGTTCATGGCCGCCACAAAGCTCAAGCACTACTTTGAGGAGCACCCCATGAAGGTAGTGAGTGAGGCACCCATCTCCGATATCATGAGCAACAAAGATGCTAGCGGTAGGATCGCAAAATGGGCGATTCAGATATCACCATATGTACCGGCGTATGAAAGAAGAGATGCCATAAAGTCACAAGCTTTAGCTGATTTCTTGGCTGATTGGGCAGAAATGCAATACAAGCCCCAAGACCAGAGAATAGAGTACTGGAAAATGCACTTTGATGGATCCAAACTCAAAGAGGGTCTAGGTGCCGGTGTGGTGCTCACCTCACCAAAGGGAGATCATCTCCGGTATGTTTTGCAAGTGCATTTCAGGGCATCAAACAATGTCGCTGAATACGAGGCTTTGATCCATGGGCTCAAGGTCGCAAAAGAAATCGGTGCACACCGGATCATTTGCTACGGAGATTCAGATCTTGTGGTACAACAATGTTCCGGAGATTGGGACGCAAAAGATGCCAACATGGCCTCGTACCGGTTTCACGTGCAAAAGATTGCCGGATTCTTCGAAGGGTGCGAGTTTCACCATGTGCCGCGTGCAGAAAATGAAGCCGCGGATGCCTTGTCCAAGCTGGGCTCGTCCAGGCAAGAAATTCCTCCCGGAATAGCCTTAGCACACTTAAGAGTACCATCGATCAAACCGAGTCCGGAGTCGGAGTCAATTTTTGTACCGGAATCACACGTTGTACCAATGGATATCGACGAAGGAAACCCGGGGACTGTCCCGGCAAGCTCGGGGACTGCTCCGGTAGGCTCGGGTACTGCTATGCCGGTACCGGAAGAAGCAATGCTGGTGGATAACATGGACATATACGTACCGGTGTTCCTGGTTCGGGAGGCACCATCATGGGTTAAACCTATTAAGGAATTCCTGATCAACGGCACCTTGCCGGTTGACGAAAATGAGTCTAGAAGGATCCAGAGGAGGTCCAAAGCTTACACCATCATCAATGGTGAGGTGTACAAGAGAAGTGTTACCGGTGTCCTCCAAAGGTGTGTGGAACCGGAAGAGGGAAAAGAAATGCTCGAGGAAATTCACCGAGGAGAATGTGGGCATCACGCTTCGTCGAGGGCGCTAGTGGCAAAAGTGTTCCGGCATGGGTTCTATTGGCCAATGGCCTTGGAAAATGCGGAGAATCTGGTAAGAAAATGCAATGGGTGCCAGAGGTACGCCAAGCAAAACCATACCCCAGCATCCGGTTTAAAGACCATACCGCTAACTTGGCCGTTTGTTGTTTGGTGCCTAGACATGGTTGACCCATTCAAAACCGCAAGGGGAAACATGACCCACATCTTGGTTATGGTGGATAAATTCACCAAGTGGCTAGAAGTGAAACCCATCGCAAAATGTGATGGGCGCACAGCGGTGAAGTTCTTAAAAGATGTAATTTTGCGGTATGGCTACCCGCATAGCATTATCACTGACAATGGCACAAACTTTGCTCAAGGTGAGTTCAAAAGATTTTGTGAAGACAACAATATCCGGTTGGATTTGTGCTCAGTGGCACACCCACAAGGCAATGGCCAAGTTGAAAGAACAAACGCTTTGGTACTTTCCGGTATCAAACCAAGACTCATCGATGTAGTGGAAAAATCGCCGGGGTGTTGGCTCGATGAGCTACCATCCGTACTGTGGAGTATAAGAACAACTCCAAACCGGTCTACCGGGTACACTCCATTTTTCATGGTTTATGGAGCAGAAGCGGTCATACCAACCGACATTCTCCATGATTCACCAAGGGTGCAACTCTATACCGAAGAAGAGGTAAAGGAGGCCCGAGAAAACGATGTGGACTTGCTAGAAGAAGCAAGAGAATTATCTTTGGCAAGAACAGCCATTTACCAGCAAAACCTCAGACGCTATCACAGCCGGAAGGTCAACCCGAGGGTATTCCGGGAAGGAGACCTAGTGCTACGCCTAGTGCAGCGCACTGAAGGCCGGCACAAGCTTTCCCCCCATGGGAAGGACCTTTCATTGTGAGCAAGGCTCTCCACAACGATGCCTATTACCTGATTGATGCACAGGAATGGAAGAAAGGAAAGGCGGACATGTCCGGAGAGGAGACCAAGCGTCCGTGGAATGTAGCTCTATTGCGTCCTTTCTACTCCTGAAGTTGTGGTGTAAGAAGTTCCTTTTTTGTACCTTATTTGCTATGAATAAAATATGTCGGAACCTCGAATGAGTCTCGGGGACTACCCCTACTAAGGTTGCATGAAACATGTTTATTTTTTCAGTTTACCGGTTGCATATTGAACGTTTTTTCTTTCCGGTTTAGTAGTGTGCTAGACCCTACCGGAGTCTTCGACTCTGCTGTTGTCCGTAACTCGGCTTCATGGCAAGCAAGATAAACCGGTAGGGGATAAGCACACGAACTACGAAGAGGGAGAGCGGGAAAGAACAATCCGCAAAAATTTAGCTAACCCCGGTTATACCGGTTTTTTGCAAAAATTTCGAGTTATTTCTAAGTTCAAGAAAGTGCTTGCTTGGTAAAAGAACTTTGTGCTCATACGCCAAAAACGCCCAGAGAAGGTAGGCAGAGCCAAAGCAAAAGAGCCAAGTATGCATCAAATTGGATGCGGAAACAATTTTGGAATCATTGCAGTGCAAGAAAAGGCAAATCAACAAGCAAATGTGCTAGGGCAAACATAACTTAATTAACTACCGGTATAGCGTACCGGCATAAACTGTTGTACCACAACCAAAATAGAGATTAAGTATTATACATCATAAACCCCGGCATACCGGGGTAGAATTTAACGGGCAATGTTTCCAAGATCAACAGGGTCAGCATATCACATGCAATGTTCAGGCAACGTTCAAGCAACAGGGGCTTCAGGAGGAGCGTCTTTGGCGTCAGGACCCTCTGGAGGCGCGTCACTGGCTCCGGCCTCATCAGCGTCTTCATCTTCCTCTTCGTCGCTCAGATAGTCCTTGACGTCTGGAGGAGGGGGATGAAGGTGCGCATTTCAGCGAACTCCGCGATGTGGTACGCGTGATCCTGTCGCTTAGCGGTGAGGACCGGGTCCAGGTCGGTTGGAGCCCCTTCGCGCACGCTGGTGAGGGCGTCCAGGTCCAGCTCCGGGTACCAGGAGCAGGCAACGCGAAGCGCTGAGTCTGCTCCGGCACGGGCAGCGGAGCACCGCCACTCCCGGATCCTTCGGCCGGCACCCTTCGAGCGATCGCGGATGAGGGAGAAGCTGTCTGGCACTTCTTCTCCGGCCCAGAGAGTCCTGTAGAGCTGGGCGGCCACCTGCGGAATGTCGGAGAGGTTCCGATCCACGCAGCGCATGTGGGAGACCCGCGCGTTGAGCGCAACCAGGTGGTCATAGGGATCCCAGGGCGCGCCCAGGTTCTTGTACGCCTGTCGCACCCGACGCTCTCCAACCTTCTTTACAGCATGCGCCTGAGAGTCCGGGAAGAGCCCTGCAAGACAAAGAAAAGAAGCTAAGTACATGCTACCGGAACAGATAAGCTTATAAGCAGGAACTGGAAAGGAAAAAAGAGGAACTTACGGAGGGCAAGCGCGTCAGTCTGCGTAACAAGAAGGTCGTACTCCTTCTGTTCCGCATCCAGCCGCGCGGCCTTGTCCTCGGCTGCTTTCCGCGCCTTGGCGGCCTCTTCCAGCTCAGCCTGCAACACCACGTTGGCGTTGCCGGCATCCTCCAGCGCCTCATTCAGCTTGGCCTCCACGGCAGATTCATCAGCCTTTAGCGCCTTGGCATGGTCAAGACCAAGCTGGATAAGCTGGTCCTTGAGCTCCTTGTAGCTGGCCTTCTGGGCGCTCAGATCCTCCTGGTGCTTCCGGATAAGTTTATCCTTCTCCTCTGAAACCCGGAAAGAAAGTCTTAGCCAAGTTGTACTGATACAATGCAGAGAAAGCAAGTTAACCGGAAAACAGGAAGCTGTACCTTGGGCGGCGGCAAGCTGCGTCTTGAGGGCCTCGATAGAAGCTTCCGGGATGGCTGTTGAAACAGAAAATCATAAGTGTTAAGAATTGAGAGAAAGAAGGCTTTCCGGTAAAAAGATGCCGGAGGCGCAAAGATTTACCTTGGCACTTGCTGTGTGCCTCAGCGAGGTCCCGGTGCTCCCAAAGAAGCTCCTCAAAGAGGATCTTCCGAGCGTCAGCCGTGGTCTGTTCAAGAAAATAATGTTAGCTAAGAGCAAAGATCTTAACCCGAAACTCGGGAACTGGCTATGCTGGTTTCGCGCGTTTCTAGTTAAGTTTCGCGCTAAGAGCTACGCTCTCAACACGAAACTCGGGGACTGGGAGGATAGACAAGATTCAGCAAAAAAGAGAAACCGGCATAATTTCAAAGTTGAAGGAAAGATAGAAAAAAGCCAGAAAGAGAGGAACCAAGATAAATCAAGAAATGGAACAAGCTTTGTGAGACTTACCATCATGTTGTTCGTGGCATCGAACCACGCGCTGTCCAGCTCTTTGACGGCCCGACGCAGCCGCATAAAGTGCTCTTCTGAGCACCGCGCACCAACAGGGTCAGGCGCCGGTAGCCGGTCCTTGCCCAGGCCGCGGGTCGCCTTGGACATGTCCGCGGCGTTCCACTTCTCCGCATAGGGCAGCAAGTGCCCCAGCTCCCGGCCTTCGCGCTGGAACGCGGTGATCCGGCCAAGCAGGCCGGTGGCCTTCTCGCCGGCTGCGCTAGCGGCGCGGGAGACGTGCAGCACCAAGGGCCGCTGGCCGCCGGAGGAGGCGCTAGGGGCCGTTTCCTTCCCCTCGACGAGCGTCAAGGTCTTCGGCGGCGGCGCCGTGGGAGTGGCACCGGCTGGCTCGGTGCGAGGAGCTTCCAGCGGTGGCGTTGGCGTGGTCCTGGGAGAAGGGGGAGCGTCAGGCGCGTCGCCCGGAGTGGAGCTAGCCGGCGCGGAAGCTTCCGGCGCGGCTTTGGAGGGGGAAGACGTCTTGGTCTTCTTCTTCTTCTTTTCTGGGACGGGAGGAACCAGAGGTTCCGCCCGCCCGGCAGTTTCTTCTCCGGCGCCGATGTTGCTGGCGTCGGTGTCTTGGTTCTCGGGAGGGGGGACAAGGTCCTCCTCCGCGCGGTGATCTGGCGGTGTAGGGGCCGCGCGCCCCGAACTTGTAGTGCCTCCCAGAGGGTAGGCGGAGGTGATGCCGGCACCAGATGGTGCCGGGCTTGAGTGAGGAGGAGGAGTTGAGGTCCTTGCGGATCCGGCAGAGCCCTCAGGCCTGGGGCCAAGCTGGAGCGCGGGGCTAAAAGAGAGAAAAAGAAAGGGTTGGAAAAAAGCAACCGGAAAAGAACTTGATAAAAGCAAAACAAACAGAAAAACGGGGCCTTACCCAGAAGAGGTCGTCATCTGCCTTCTCTTGTAGCGCCTCACGCCTGCGACTTTCCCCGCAAAGGGTTCAGTCCGGAAGCGCTTGGATGCAGGGGCTTGGCTCGAACCGGCGTCAGAGGCCGGAGCCTTGTTCTTTTGGCCTTGGGCCATGAGTTTCTCCACAAACTCATGGCCTGCCTCGGCCTGCAGGGGAGGAACGTGCTCATGGACCTGTGGGTTGATTTTGGCTGAGGGAACATCTATAGAGAAACAATAACAGAAGAATATGAGAGATCAAAAAGAAGAGCTACCTCAAGCAAGGTCAGGTCGTCAGACGAACCAGAAGGTTCCGATGGAGACTTGCCGAGGCGCGAGGCTGGAGTCCGGCCCATCTTCAGATCCTGCCAACGAATGAAGGGGTCCGGGTCGAACTTGTCCAGGGCACGCTTCCGGCAAGGGCCTCGCTGGTCTGAGTCAATGCGGGGGAAGCGGTCCTTGGCCTGAAAACAAAAGAAAAAAGGGTTAGTCACAATATAAAAGTTACCGGTAAACTGACCCGAGTTGCGTAATTTCTTACTTCTTGGATCGGGGGGTTAGTGGAACTGAGAGGCCGGAGGCCCCATTCCCAATCTTCTGGCATGGCAGTCTGGCAGATCTGCCTAGCCTTGAGGACAATGTCCTTTTTGCTGAGAGGGATTCCGGTGATCTTGGTAGGATCACCGGGACCGTACATCTCGCTCATCTTATGCATGCGACGCTTGAGAGGAAGCACCCGACGCGAGATGAACGCGCGGATAATATCGTCGGAGCAGATGTCGGTATCCTTCATCAGCTGCTTCATGAAGCGTATAACCCGGTTGGTCTCTATATGAGATTCCTTCGGATTGTAGCTCCAGTTGGCCCTCGTGGGCGGCGCCGGATTAAAAGGCGGCAGATCGATGAGATCTGCGGCGCCGTTGTTCTTCACGTAAAAGAAGGTCCCTTGCCATAACCGGCATGACTCGAGACCGGAAAACTTGAAAAGGGGCTCCCTTGGCGGGAGCCGATGATGCAAGACCCGCATTGTATGGGAGGTTTGGGTTTAGGGATTTCCTTGCCCTGAACGGAATTGATCCGAAGAGCAAAGAAACGGGCAAACGTCTCGCGAGTGGGACGAATGCCGATATAAGCCTCCATAAAGGTGGCATAGCAAGAAAGGTAGAAAATGGCGTTGCCGGGAAGATGGTGAGGTTGGAGTTGATAAAAATTGAGGAAACTCCGGAAGAAATCAGAGACGGGAAGGCCGAAGCCGCGCTCGAAGTGAGCGAGAAAGACAACGCGTTCGCCGGGTTCAACCACCGGCTCAATTTCGTCACCAGGGAGCCGGCAGGATACTCCTTCCGGAATCCTCCTGGACCGGTAAAGCCAGTCGATTTCATACTGGCTAACGTTGGAGCCCATCCAGGCCCCGCGTGTGATGCCGGCGGGATCTACACCGGAAGCTTGGCTAGAGCTACCGGTTTCTTGGTCGCTACCGGAATCGATATCCATCTGAGCGAGATCGGCGGTTAATCCGTCGGAAGATTGGCTACGTCGGCTAGCGGAAGAAGAGGCAGAAGAAGAGGTAGAGGAAGACCCCTCGCTGGACATGAAATTTGACGAAGAGAAACACGAATCCCACAATTTACCCCCGCGCGAAGATCTACGAGTAAGAGAAAAAGCAAAAGAAAAGGAGAAATAAATACACTGCCAACTCAAGATCTAGAAAGCAAGCAAAAAAGGGGTAAACTCAGATTGAGCCTAACCTGAGGCGGCGGAGTCGCAAAGGAAGTGGCTCGCCGGTGGAGTGGCGAGCTTGCGGTTGACGAGGAGGTCCGTCGGCGGCGAAGTGGAGAAAAGCTTGAAGAAACACCAATGCCGCAACCGCGAAAGGAGCACCGCAGAGGTTCTTCGCGCGGCGAAGTCCGGCGACGTCCAGCAGAGCAGTAGCGAAGATTCGCTGGGCGGCAGAGCTCGAGCGGCAAACGAAGCGGCGGAGACGCAAGAGCAAAGAACACTGTGCGCGAGGAAGTGGGGAATGCGAGAAGAGGAAGAAGAACGAGCGGTTTCGCCTTATAAAGGAAGAGAGAGAGGTGGGCCGAAAACCGCTGGGCCGCGGCGGTTCGGTCCGCGGGCCGCGACGGTTCGCTCCACGGGCCGCCGCGTGGCGCAACGATACACGCGTAACAACAGAAAGCCACAGGGAGGTACACACGGATCCAGAGGGGTGGTTGGGATCCGCTGTGAAGCAATTAATATGCGCGCGGAAGCCGAAGGGAAGTGACCCCTGACACTGACGCGTCAGTCACAGTGCGCATGTCTCTGACAGGCGCGGGGCCCGAGATATTCTCGACTTCGCCGAGGAGGTGTTTAATGACTAAGATACCGGAAAATGCCTTGCAAGAGAGAAAACGTGAGTCCGGGCAAAGATGCTGGATCTAAGCTAAGCGCCGGATAGATTAAACCGGTATCCAAAGACGTGAGAACCTGGCATGGTCTGTTGGATAGAATCCGCCAGACTATACCAGCTTCGGGGACTAATGTTGGGGGGATCACCCCCGGTATGCCAAAGGCATGCCAAACCGGATGGTTTAGGCCATCAAGATACCGGTTTAATGTTCATACCGGAGCACGAAGATAAGAGTTTGGCTAAGTGAAGCTAAACCGGTATCCCCAAGAGGGGTATACCGGAACCGGGTAAAGAAGATACCGGGATACCGGAAAGATGAGCATGTCGGCAGAACTGGTCAAAGATTCTCTCTAGAGCTAGAGAACAAAGATGAGCTAAGCAAAGTAGCTTTAAACGAAGGCCTGACGATAAAGGGGAGGATGACGATGAAAGAAGCCGGAAGACGTCAGCCTCCTGATACGTCCAATTTGCATCACTATTTTATATCATATTTTGCTGTTATTCATTGATATATTTCATATTGGGACACAATACTTATGTTATTTCATCTATTTTGCATGTTTCATGATTATTTGGAGATCGAGCACCGGAGCCGGGATTCTCGCTGGAAAAAGCACCGTCAGATGCGATATTTCGGAAGATCAACTCGTGGAAGGAAGTTTTACCAAAAATCCTATTTTTCCAGATGACTGGAGGAAGCCGTAAGGGGAGCCAGCTGGACCTGTGGTGGGCCCACACCATAGGGTGGCGCGGCCCATGGCTCCGGCCGCGCCACCATGTGGTGTGGGGCCCCTCGGCCTCTTTCGCCTCCTTTTCTTCGCGAAACCCTTCGTCCCGAAGACCTAAGCCACAGAGGAATCCTCACGAAGGGTTACAGCCCGCCTCGCGGGGCGGAGAACACCGGAGAGAAAAGAGCTCTCCGGCGGGCAGGAATCCGCCGGGGAAATTCCTCCCGGAGGGGGAAATCGACGCCATCGTCACCGCCATCGAGCCGGACATCATCTCCATCACCATCATCATCATCTCCACCATCATCACCGCCATCTCCACCGCTGGACATCGTCACCGCTGTAGCAATTTGGGTTTGATCTTGATTGTTTGATAGGGGAAACTCTCCCGCATCTGATTTCTACTTGTTGTTTATGCTATTGAGTGAAACCATTGAACCAAGGTCTATGTTCAGATTGTTATTCATCATCATATCACCTCCGATCATGTTCCATATGATGTCTCGTGAGTAGTTCGTTTAGTTCTTGAGGACATGGGTGAAGTCTAATTGTTAGTAGTGAACTATGGTTGAGTAATATTCAATGTTATGATATTTAAGTTGTGGTGTTATTCTTCTAGTGGTGTCGTGTGAACGTCGACTACACGACACTTCACCATTTATGGGCCTAGGGGAATGCATCTTGTACTCGCTTGCCAATTGCGGGGTTGCCGGAGTGACAGAAACCTAAACCCCGTTGGTATATCGATGCAGGAGGGATCGCAGGATCTCGCAGTTTAAGGCCGTGGTTAGATTTATCTTAATTACTTTCTTGTAGTTGCGGATGCTTGCAAGGGGTATAATCACAAGTATGTATTAGTCCTAGGAAGGGCGGTACATTAGCACAGGTTCACCCACACAACACTTATCAAAACAATGAAGATTAATCAACTCGTATGTAGCGAAAGCACTAGACTAAAATCCCGTGTGTCCTCGAGAACGTTTGGTCATTATAAGTAAACAAACCGGCTTGTCCTTTGTGCTAAAAAGGATTGGGCCACTCGCTGCAATTATTTCTCTCGCATTTTACTTACTTGTACTTTATTCATCTCGTTACATCAAAACCCCCGAATACTTGTCTCGTGAGCATTTACAAGTGAATCCTTCATCAAAACCGCTCGTCAACACCTTCTGCTCCTCGTTGGGATCGACATTCTTACTTATCGAAGATACTACGATACACCCCCTATACTTGTGGGTCATCAAGACTATTTTCTGGCGCCGTTGTCGGGGAGTGAAGCGCTATTGGTAAGCGGAATTGGTAAGGAAAACCTTCACCGTTTGTGCTGATTTTATTTCTGCCCGCCGCTATAAGTCATTATGGAGAGATCTTCTCTTCAATTTCTATTTGGGAAATCTACTACTACCGCAACGGTAGTGGATGAGGCGCCAGGTGAGGAAGTAATACCATATAAAATACCTACGAAAATTATTGAACATGTTATGGATAACCGCTATGAAGGGGATGGAACCGTCCATCCCGGTGATCATTTACTGTTTTTGCATGAATTATGCGGGTTATTCAAATGTGCAGGTATTGCTATGAATGAAGTTAGGAAGAAGCTATTCTCTATATCGCTGTCCGGTAAAGCGGCGCATTGGTATAAATTGTCGAAGAATGGTGATTCTCTTGATTGGGAGGACATTGTGCCTTTATTTTATTCCAAATTTTATCCTCCAAGTGAAATTCACAAAGATCGGAACCGCATATATAATTTCTGGCCTCATGATGGAGAGAGTATTGCCCAAGCTTGGGGGAGATTGAAGTCTTTAATGCTCAAATGCCCCATTCATGAGCTTCCCGGTAATGTTATTATTGATAATTTCTATGCAAGACTTTCTTTTCAAGACAAGACCTTGCCGGATACTTCTTGTTCTCGATCATTTACACGCAATAAAGAAGAGTTTAAAAGGGACCTTCTTGATCGGATCCAAGAAAATACCGAAGGTTGGGAGAACGACAAAGATAGAGAATCGGTATAATTTATGATTATAAATGCATTGAAGCTTTTATGGATACCGATACATTTCGTAATATTAGTGCTACATATGGTCTTGATTCTCAAGTTGCCGCAAACCTTTATAAAGCTTTTGCCTCTCATTATGAATTGCCTAAGAAGAATTTTGATAAGTATCATGAACCGTATAAAGATAAAATTGATTCATCTATTAATAAGTGTGTTGTAGTTGAAACTCGCCGATCGTGTTATTCCCGAAGCTTATATTGAAAAAACTCCTTTTCCCGCTAAAATGAGGGAGTACTCGTTATAAATAGTGCGGTTCATAAAAGTGAAAAGAAACCTAGAGAACCCGAAGAACAAATAAAAGTTGAACCCGCCGTTGCCATAGTTAAAGATCTTGTGACCGAAAATGTAGAGGATGGTCATATTATTTTCTCGTGAAGATGCTTCTAATATTGTTTCACATCCTAATAAACCCAAACAAGCTAGTGTTCCTATGCTATCTCGTTAAAATTGGTGATCATTGCTATTATGGTTTATGTGATATTGGTGCAAGTGTTAGTGCTATACCTTATGAGCTTTACACGGAGATTATGCACGAAATTGATTCTTGTGAACTTGAAGATATTGATGTGGTTATTCAGCTGGCTAATAGAGAAACTATTTCTCCAATTGGTATTGTTCGAGATGTGGAAGTTCTATGTGGTAAGATTAAATATCCTCCTGACTTTTTGGTACTTGGTTCTGCTGCTAGTGATTATTGTCCTATCATTTTTGGTAGACCTTTTCTAAATACTTGTGGAGCTATTATAGATTGCAAGAAAGAGAAAATTTTGACCAAATTTGCTCGGTGAATCTTATGAGTTTAACTTCTCTAAATTTACTAAAACTCCTTATAAAGCTGATTTGCCTAGTAATGATTTTAAAATGGAGCAAGTGTGCATCTATTGTTCTTGTTCCTAATAATCCTTTGCAAAGCAAAATTTGGAGGATAGCGAGAGTGAAGTTTTTAGGAAAGAAAGAGATGAGCTTGAGGAGATTTTTCTTCGCCAACCTATTCTCAAGCATGATTTACCTGTGGAAGACTTGGGTACAACACCGCCACCAAAGGAAGATCCTGTTTTTGATTTAAAGCCTTTGCCTCGATAATCTTAAATATGCTCATATTGATGATAAGAAAATATATCCTGTTATTATTAGTTCTAAGCTTACAGAGTTTGAAGAAGAAAGATTATTGCAAATATTGAAGAAACACCGAGGTGCTATTGGCTATACTCTTGATGACTTGAAGGGGATTTCTCCCTCTATTTGCCAACACGCCATTAATATGGAAGATGATGCGAAGCCTGTTGTTGAACCTCAGCGTCGTCTAATTCCCAAGATGAAGGATGTGAGATGTGAAGAAACTAACCTTGTTCTTAATTGGGAGAAATGCCACTTTATGGTTAATGAAGGAATTGTATTGGGACATAAAATTTCTGAGAGAGGTATTGAAGTTGATAGAGCTAAAGTTGAAGCTATTGAGAAGATGCCCTATCCAAGGGATGTTAAAGGTATTCGTAGTGTTCTTGGTCATGCTGGGTTTTAGGAGATTTATTAAAGATTTCTCCAAGATTTCAAAGCCTTTTACTAATCTTCTTCAAAAAGATGTACCTTTTGTTTTTGATGATGATTGTAAGGAAGCTTTTGAAACTCTAAAGAAAGCCTTAACAACTGCTCCTATAGTTGAACCTCCTGATTGGAATTTACCATTTGAAATTATGTGTGATGCTAGTGATTTTGTCGTAGGCGCTGTTCTTGGACAGACAGTAGATAAAAAATTAAATGTTATTCATTATGCTAGTAAAACTCTTGATGCTGCTCAAAGAAATTATGCTACTACCGAAAAAGAATTGTTAGTCGTAGTCTTTGCTTGTGATAAATTTAGATCTTATATTGTTGATTCAAAAGTTACAATTCATACCGATCATGCTCGCAATTAGATACCTTATGACAAAGAAAGATGCTAAGCCGAGGCTTATTAGATGGGTACTTCTTTTGCAAGAATTTGATTTACATATTGTAGATAGGAAAGGAGCCGATAATCCTGTTGCCGATAATTTGTCTAGATTGGAAAATATTGCTTATGATCCTGTTCCCGTTAATGATAGTTTTCCAAATGAACAATTGGTCGTAATAAAGGTGAGCTCGCGAGACAGCCCTTGGTATGTCGACTATGCTAACTTTATTGTTTCCAAGTACTTGCCTCCAACCTTTTCAACTCAACGAGGAGGAAATTCTTTTATGACTTGAGGCATTATTTCTGGGATGACCCACACTTATATAAAGAAGGAGTGGATGGTATTATGCGAAGGTGTGTTCCCGAATATGAACAACAAGAGATATTGAGTAAATGTCATGGCAAAGTGCTTATGGAGGACATCACGCCGGAGATAGAACCGCGCAAAAGGTTCTACAATCAGGTTTTTATTGGCCAACTCTCTTCAAAGATGCAAGGAAGTTCATTTTATCTTGTGATGAATGTCAAAGAGTTGGTAATATCTCCAGACGCAATGAAATGCCTATGAATTATACTCTTGTTATTGAACCGTTTGATTGTTGGGGATTTGACTTCATGGGACCTTTTCCCTATTCAAAAGGTAACACTCATATACTTGTTGTTGTTGATTATGTTACTAAATGGGTGGAGGCCATACCTACAAAAAGTGCTGATGGTGAGACCTCTTTAAAAATGCTTTTAGATATTATTTTTCCTAGATTTGGAGTACCTAGATATATTATGACCGATGGAGGTTCTCATTTTATTCATGGAGGTTTTAGAAAAACTCTTGCTAGGTATGGTATTAATCATAGAATTGCTTCCGCTTATCACCCTCAAAGTAGTGCTCAAGTAGAACTATCAAATAGAGAAATTAAATCTATCTTGCGTAAAACCGTTAATAAATCTAGAAAGAATTGGGCTAGTAAATTGAAAGACGCACTATGGGCTTATAGAACCGCTTATAAAAACCCCATGGGAATGTCACCTTATAAAATGGTTTACTTTAAAAGCTTGTCATTTACCTTTAGAACTAGAACACAAAGCTTATCTGGCTGTTAGAGAATTAAATAAAGATCCTAAACTTGCCGGTGATAAGAGGTTGCTACAATTAAGTTCTCTAGATGAATGGAGAAGTGAAGCTTATGAAAATGCTAAACTCTTTAAAGAAAAAGTTAAAAAATGGCATGATAGAAGGATCATTAAAAGAGAGTTTAATATTGGGGATAAAGTCCTATTGTATCGGTCTCGTCTCGCATTCTTTGCAGGAAATTACTCTCGAAATGGGAAGGACCATATGTTGTTGAGGAGGTGTATCGTTCGAGAGCAATTAAAATTAGCTCTCTCCAAGGCAATGCTACGCAAGTGGTGAATGGACAAAGACTCAAGCATTATATCTCGGTGATTCTTATAATGTTGATGTTGATATTATTCGAGTGGAAACACCGGAGGCTTTCATCAAAGGACAAATTGACAATCCGCCGTAACTCGACTTTGAATAGGTAACAAGATCGGTAATGAAAAGTTCGCGATTTACTTTCCGAACCTTATTTTTGTCTGTTTTTGGAAAATAAGGAAAATTACGAGTTCGAAACGGAGTGGAAAGGACGCACGAGGGCGTGCCACCATAGGCCGGCGCGGCCCGACTCGGGCTCGCGCCGACCTATGGTCCGCCGCCTCGTTTCCCCTTTCCGACTCTGGTTCGATCTGGTACTTTCCGTTTGTTCTGAAATTTTTTATTATAAAATCCACCGAACCCCTGGAGGTCCGTATATCGTTTTCTCGACGTGTTTTGTTTCGAGCTGTTTCTGCCAGGATCTGTTTTCAGTTTAGAAGCATCATGGCCTCCGACAACAAGGGCAAAGGGCCTTCGAAGGAAGAAGTGAAAAGGGTGTCGTCGAAACAAGAGCAACAAGCTGTGGGAAGTAAGCAAGTCTTGGTGGGATCTGTTGATACTCGACGTTCTTTCTCTCATAACTTGCAGGACCTTTACCCCCTGCTCTTGGCCTCGACTCTTTCCCTGTGCTGGAAGAAGCTCTACGGACTACCGATGAGTTTTGTGGTCAATACCGGGCTCTAAGAAGAGAAGTGGAGATACTCAGTGGAGGAGAATCACCGACTCCGTAGAATGTTGGGATATTACTTGATGCCCATCACAGTGTTCTCCATCGCCGACTTCGGATAACAATGAATCTCTTCGAGACTTAGTGCGGATTTGCCAAGCCGAGAAGTCGAAGCTCGAAGGAGATCCGTAAGAAGCGCATGAGGGATTCATCACCACCATCGCCAAAGGAGTAATTCATCATCAGTATTGGCATCCCCTTGGTTTGTTCCAAGCTTGGGGGAGTGCCGCGGTATCACATTTATCATTACCTTTTACTTTTTACTATCAAGTAGTGTCATATCATGAGTAGGGAAGTTATCGTATGAGATGGGTTGCAGTATGGAAGTATCTCTCCTTTAGTTTGTCTGAGTATCCCTTGGTGTGAGTTATCGTTATGGAATATTAATGAGAAGTCTTATCATTTACATATTGCACACCTTATTTTAGTTTGCAATTTCTACTATATGATTTATCTTGATTTTAGTATTGGTACCACTTTGGGAGCATTGAGTTAATCTATTTGGTTTTGGCAAACTTAGCAATGGTCAATAGCAACAACACTTTGAGTTTAAGAAGAATAGAGGAAATACATGTAGAAGATATTATTATCTTTCTTATCACTCTTAGCATTAGTATTCTAAAGTTAAAACTGTTTGTGCTTACAAGTAAGATGCATGATTGTTTCTATCACATGTATATTTTTTTGTTTCCCTCAACTCTTATGCTTGCTAATCAACCTTGCTAGCCAAAGACCTGTACTGAGAGGGAATACTTCTCGTACATCCAAACTTGAACCCAAACCTATTCCATTTGTGTACACCATATCTACCTACTGCATGGTATTTTCTGCCATTCCAAGTAAATACTTCATGTGCTACCTTTAAACAATTCAAAACTTATTACTTCTTATTTGTGTCAATGTTTTATAGCTCATGAGGGAGTATGTGGTGTTTTACCTTTCAGTCTTGTTAGGCAGCCTCCACTAAAGGACTAGTGGCTTCATCCACTTATCCTATAATTTTGCAATAAGAGCTGGCAACGGGGTTCCCAGCCCCAATTAATCAACTTTCATTAATAATTCTCTTCACATGTTTTGCCCCGATTCATCAAGTAAGCAACTTAATTTTGCAATAGACACTCCTCCATGGTATGAGATTGTTGGAAGGCACCCGAGGATTCGGTTAGCCATGGCTTGTGTAAGCAAAGGTTGGGGGAGTGTCATCCTTAAATAAACTAAAATACATGTGTAAACAAAAGAGAAGAGGGATGATCTACCTTGCCGGTAGAGATAACGTTCTTCATGGGAGCCGCTCTTTGGAGGTCTCGTTTGGCAAGGGGGTTAGAGTACCCGCTACCAGCCGTTGACAACAACAAACACTTCTCAAAACTTTACTTTTATTCTCTTTATATGATTTCAAAACCGAAAAAGCTCTAGCACATGATTTAATCTCTCGCTTCCTCTCGCGAAGGGCCTCGTCTTTTACTTTATGATGAGTCGGTAAACCTATTTCCCTCCATCTCAAGCAAGCATTTGAGTTGTTGTGATCAAACCATTATATTGTGATTTGCTTCATCATGTCTTTACTCTTTCTTGTTTAGTACACAAGTTTTACCTTGAATGAATATAGCTTTGAAGTCATCAATGATTAATATGATTGAGTATGCAAGTTTACCATAAGCTTTTAATATGAGAGCGCTGCTCAATAGATGAATATAATCTGTTAAATGTTCTCTGACCAAGAACAAAGTTTGCCATCACCAATTATGATTCCTTATGCACCTTTATTTGTGATTACCTTATACTTGTTTCAAGTTAAATTATATGAGGAAGTTGTTTACTATAATGTCTTGTGTGAATGAATATGATGCTTCTTGTCCGTATTTTATTTATCGACTCTTCACTCCATAAACATGTGGACCTGTTTACGTAGTTCAGCTTCGCTTGGGGACAAGCGAAGTCTAAGCTTGGGGGAGTTGATACGTCCAATTTGCATCACTATTTTATATCATAATTTGTCGTTATTCATTGATATATTTCATATTGGGACACAATACTTATGTTATTTCATCTATTTTGCATGTTTCTTGATTATTTGGAGATCGAGCACCGGAGCCAGGATTCTCGCTGGAAAAGCACCGTCAGGATGCGATATTTCGGAAGATCAACTCGTGGAAGGAAGTTTTACCAAAAATCCTATTTTTCCGGATGACGGAGGAAGCCGTAAGGGGGAGCCAGCTGGACCTGGGTGGGCCCACACCATAGGGTGGCGCGGCCCATGGCTCCGGCCGCGCCACCATGTGGTGTGGGGCCCCCTCGGCCTCTTTCGCCTCCTTTTCTTGGCGAAACCCTTCGTCCCGAAGACCTAAGCCACAGAGGAATCCTCACGAAGGGTTACAGCCCGCCTCGCGGGGCGGAGAACACCGAGAGAGAAAGAGCTCTCCGGCGGGCAGGAATCCGCCGGGGAAATTCCCTCTCGGAGGGGAAATCGACGCCATCGTCACCGCCATCGAGCTGGACATCATCTCCATCACCATCATCATCATCTCCACCATCATCACCGCCATCTCCACCGCTGGACATCGTCACCGCCGTAGCAATTTGGGTTTGATCTTGATTGTTTGATAGGGGAAACTCTCCCGCATCGATTTCTACTTGTTGTTTATGCTATTGAGTGGAACCATTGAACCAAGGTCTATGTTCAGATTGTTATTCATCATCATATCACCTCTCGATCATGTTCCATATGATGTCTCGTGAGTAGTTCGTTTAGTTCTTGAGGACATGGGTGAAGTCTAATTGTTAGTAGTGAACTATGGTTGAGTAATATTCAATGTTATGATATTTAAGTTGTGGTGTTATTCTTCTAGTGGTGTCGTGTGAACGTCGACTACACGACACTTCACCATTTATGGGCCTAGGGGAATGCATCTTGTACTCGTTTGCCAATTGCGGGGTTGCCGGAGTGACAGAAACCTAAACCCCGTTGGTATATCGATGCAGGAGGGATCGCAGGATCTCGTAGTTTAAGGTCTGTGGTTAGATTTATCTTAATTACTTTCTTGTAGTTGCGGATGCTTGCAAGGGGTATAATCACAAGTATGTATTAGTCCTAGGAAGGGCGGTACGTTAGCACAGGTTCACCCACACAACACTTATCAAAACAATGAAGATTAATCAACTGTATGTAGCGAAAGCACTAGACTAAAATCCCGTGTGTCCTCGAGAACGTTTGGTCATTATAAGTAAACAAACCGTCTTGTCCTTTGTGCTAAAAAGGATTGGGCCACTCGCAGAAATTATTTCTCTCGCATTTTACTTACTTGTACTTTATTCATCTGTTACATCAAAACCCCCTGAATACTTGTCTGTGAGCATTTACAGTGAATCCTTCATCAAAACTGCCTGTCAACACCTTCTGCTCCTCGTTGGGATCGACATTCTTACTTATCGAAGATACTACGATACACCCCCTATACTTGTGGGTCATCACCTCCCCGATTAAAGAAGACCCCGGTGTCATCTATGATTAAAGTAACTTTGTAAAGTAGTTTGTCTAGTCAAAGATGCCATTAGGGTTTCTTCCCCTGTAAGCCACCCTCTCCCCTATATAAGGAGAGGGGGCACACCCGTACTCGGGAGCGAGCAAGAAGTAAGTAGCAACCAGCGTAGAGCAGAGAGAGAGAGATCATGTAAGCACAAACCTGTAACCTGTGGAGATCAGTAAAGAAGATGATCTAGAGCGAGTTCTTCCTTATGTCTTTCTTCTTCAACCTCTAGCCTTGGCTAAGTTCTTGAGGAAACCATCCGGAAGTTCATCCCATCTAATCACAAACCCTCCCCCGAATCCTCTAGCGTCCATTCGGCCCCAACTTAAGCCATCCTATGGCATCTGTCTGTTCACCACGACGACAACACTGAATAGAGCATCATCATGATCCGTTGAAATGACACCATACGAGTTATGGCATGGGTATGAACCTTAATAGTCCTTTCTTAAATTTTGGTATGCATAGCATATGTAAATAAGTTTACAATCAAAATCGGATGAATGTCTTTGTTGGTTATCCCAGAGATTTGATTGGGAATTCTTCCCACTATGGAGACAAAGAAAAAAGTGTTTGTCAATGTTTCTTATTTCCAAGAAATTGTTTCTAGCGAAGTATTTGAGTGGGAGGACAATAGAACTTGATAAGGTTTATGAACCTGAGCATAATGATCAGAGTAGTGCAGCATCGGAATTGGTTCCGGAAGCGGCCACGACGATCATGGCTCCCATGACTACAAAGTGTTTTAGCCATGGAGATCGAAGTACATATTGAACCTTGTAGGTATGGTTTACTTTGTGATCACATAAATGATTTGTGGACAAAGGATTTATTTTGAACAATGATAAACCAACTACAAACAAAGAAGTTATGATGGGCCCCGACTCCGTTAAAATGGCTATACGCCATGAAATCCAAGATAGATGAATACTTTTTGAAAGTAAATGGATCTATAAAATTGATGGACTTGGATGGAATATCCTTGAATAAGCTCGACTTGTCGAAAATTTGTTTACGAAAAAGTTCAAAGAGTTGACTACGATAAGATTAGATCTTCTGTAGCGATGCTTATAGTCTATGTGGATTATCCTAGTAATCGCTACATATTTCTTTTATGAGATATGATAGTAGGATGGCAGAAATACATTCCTTACCAGAAGTGTGTATGAAGGATGTATACTAGATACAAACCAAGAGTTTTGCTAGTCCGTGGAATACTAGATAGGTATACGAACTTCAATTGGATGAAGTGAGTATCACGGAGTTGGAATCTTCACCGGATGAAATAGTCAAAGAGTTTTTGATTTCATCAGAAACGATGAAGATGCTTGCATTTGCAAGAAATTAAGTGGGAGTGCTGAGACATATTTATAATACTTTATGTAGATGACATATAGTTGGTTATAAATGATGTAATTATATACTTGATTATAAAAGGTTTCATTGAGAATTAACTTCAATGAAAGGATATGGATCGAAACATATTTAGTGTCAAGATCTATGAAGATAGATTGAAACACATAATAAGTTTAAGTCAAAGTACATAGAATGGATATTGAAGTAGTTCAATATAGAAATATTAAGAAGGTGTTCTTTTCATGTGAAGGTTTAACAATACTTGAGTGTATTTGACACTCGATGAGTAAAAACACATGAGTGATTTTAGATCACGAATAATATGTACAAAATCAGATGTCCTGTGCTCTAAAAAGTTAGGAGCATATACCAGAATGAATCATGTGATGATCATTGGACAACAGTAAGAATATATCCCTGAGTGCTTTAGAAGAACCAAGGATATATATAGTTTTATATGGGGTAATGACAAACAAATCGCTGTAAGGTGTTGCACCGATATTAGTTTGGTCACATATAAAAATGAATTTCAAATCTCAATTAGGCTAAGTGTTGTTTAAAAGGTAGCACAATGCTAGATTTAGAAGAGTTCTAAATATTGTGACGGATTCTACAAAAGAAGGCGGAGTATGTCATTGTTTTGACAATGATTGAGGATGTTAAGTCAAGAAGTTCTTTGAGAACTTGGTATAGTTCCGATAGTGTCAGAACTTTGAAGCTATATTGTGTGTGACAATATTAGTGACATATTTCAGACCGCGGAATTAAGGTTCCACCAGAAGACCAAACATATTTAATGCCGACTCATTTGGAAAATGAGTGATGCGTGAAGACGCAAATGAATTGCAAAATACATACGTTTCTGAGCGTGTCAGATCCGTTGACTAAAACCTATCCCGTAAGCAAAACATGATAAAGCACCAGAAGGCCAGGGTGTTATATCTTTACAAATGTAAACTAGATTATTGACTCTAGTGCAAGTGGGAGACTGTTGAAGATATGCCCAAGAGGCAATAATAAAATGGTTATTATAATATATCTTTGTGTTTATGATAAATGTTTGCATACCATGCTATAATTGTATTAACCGAAACATTGATACATGTGTGTTATGTAAACAACAAGGAGTCCCTAGTAAGCCTCTTGTATAACTGTTATCACCAGAATTTGACCGAGTCAGGGGTGGGCCGCGATCGAGATGGGCTTGAAGGATATACATGGAAGGAATACATGAATCGGCCTGATATGCAAAGTTTGGGCTAGTTTGCCCGTGTATCTGTAATATAGTAGGATACGTGTCGATTAGATAGAGTTTGGCTCGTGTCCGGTGGGGATTATTCCCACGTTAGAAAGTCTACGGACTATAAATATGTATCTAGGGTTTATGAAATAAACAACAATCACGTTCACCACAAACCAATCTAGGCGCATCGCCAACTCCCTTGTCTCGAGGGTTTCTTCCGGTAAGCATCATGCTGCCTAGATCGCATCTTGCGATCTAGGCAGACAAGTTTATTCGCTGTTCATGCATTGCTCGTACTCGAAGCCTTTTTGATGGCGAGCAACGTAGTTATCTTAGATGTGTTAGGGTTAGCATTGTTCATCGTATCATATGTCGTCGTCGTGCAACCCCGAGACGTCTAGCCGCCCTTACACCTATCTTAGGTGTAAGGGCGGCACCCCGCTTGATCATTATTTAGTAGATCCGATCCGTTATGGTGGCTCCTTGTTCTTCAAGGATTAGTTTAATATCTCGCATAGTTAGGCCTTACAAACGGGTTGAAGGATCCAAGTGGCGCGTAGGGTGTAGTTTGCTAGCCCTAGACAGGATGTTCCGGGATCAACTTCGTGTTGGTTTTTAGGCCTTGTCTAGGGTCGGCTTACGATCACCGTGCGTGGCCGCTGAGCTCAATCACGAGTAGGATGTTCCGATTATGTGGTGAAAACCCTAAATCATAGTAGGTCGTTTTAGCTTTATTTTGATCAAGCAGGACCACCATATATTCGTACACCCCGTACGGATCATGGGTGGATCGGCTCTTTGAGCCGATTCACAGGACAACCTGAGAGCCGATCGAGGCTCGTATTTAATGTTTACGTGTATGCCATGCAGGAACTAAGCGAGGCACATCCATCACCTTCCCGACCGGGTATAGGTCAGGTGGCACGCCCTTGCACCAACGATCGGACGTGCGTGCCGAGTCTTTGCGGGCCATCGCTCGGAGGGACCAGGGCCAGCCGCAGTCCTGGGAGCCTCCCGGCTCTACTGTGTTGCCCGTCGCTGCTCGCCGGTGGGTTTCTGACCGCAACAATAACTAGCTTGTTGATTAATAGATGATCATGGTTTCGTGATCATGAACATTGGATGTTATTAATAACAAGGTTATGTCATTAGGTGAATGATATAATGTACACACACCCAAATAAGCGTAGCATAATATCATGTCATTAAGTTCAATTTGCTATAAGCTTTCGATACATAGTTACCTAGTCCTTCGACCATGAGATCATGTAAATCACTTATACCGGAAGGGTACTTTGATTACATCAAACGCCACTGCGTAAATGAGTGGTTATAAAGATGGGATTAAGTAGTCGGAAAGTATGAGTTGAGGCATATGGATCAAGAGTGGGATTTGTCCATCCCGATGACGGATAGATATACTCTGGGCCCTCTCGGTGGAATGTCATCTGATTAGCTTGCAAGCATGTGACTGGTTCACAAGAGATGATGTGCCATGGTACGAGTAAAGAGTACTTGTCGGAGACGAGGTTGAACAAGGTATGGAGATACCGATGATCAAACCTCGGACAAGTAAAATATCGCGAGACAAAGGGAATCGATATCGTATGTAAATGGTTCAATCGATCACTAAGTTATCGTTGAATATGTGGGAGCCATTATGGATCTCCAGATCCCGCTATTGGTTATTGGTAGGAGAGAAGTCTCAACCATGTCTGCATAGTTCACAAACCGTAGGGTGACACACTTAAGGTTTGATGTCGTTTTAAGTAGATATGGAATATGGAATGGAGTTCGAATTTTGTTCGGAGTCTCGGATGGGATCCAGGACATCACGAGGAGGTCCGGAATGTTCCGGAGAATAAGATTCATATATAGGAAGTCACTTTACAAGTTTGGAAATGATCCAGTGCATATATGGAAGGCGCTAAAATGTTCTAGAACCATCCGGAAGAAATCACCATGGAAGGTGGAGTCCCAGTTGGACTCCACCAACCCTAACCAGCCAACCAAGTGGGAGGGTGGAGTCCATGGTGGACTCCACCTCTTTGGCCGGCCAAGCAAGGGGGGGAAAGGGAGAGTCCATGTCCCTCTAGTTTTCGTCCATATGGAAGTTTTGAATTGGGGTCTTATTCGAACTTTTGGGCAAACCCTTAGGGATTCCACCTATATAATGAGGAGGAGAGGGAGGGGCAGCCACTCTTGGCCGCACCACCAAAGGGGCCCCTGGCCGGCGCCCCGGCCATCCCCTCTCTCCCAAACCCTAGCCTCTCTCCTCCTCCATCTTCTCCCACAGCGCTTACGGCGAAGCCCTGCCGGAGATCTCCACCACCACCGTCACCACGCCGTCATGCTGGCGGGATTTTGAGGAGGATCTATTACTTCTGCTGCCCGCTGGAACGGGGAGAAGGACGTTGTCATCAACACCGAACGTGTGACCGAGTACGGAGGTGCTGCCCGACTGTGGCACCGTCAAGATCTTCTACGCGCTTTCGAAAGCAACAAGTGATCGACTACAGCAACAACGAGATCTAATCTCGTAGGTTTTGGAAATCTTCGAGGGTTAGTCTCATGATCTTCTCGTTGCTACCATCTTCTAGATTGGATCTTGGCTTGTTATTCGTTCTTGCGGTAGGATTTTTTTTGTTTTCTATGCTACGAATCCCATCAATGGTTTAGGGTTTTGCATAGGTTACACTAATTGACACATAAATGGGCATGAGGTGTGGTAGGGTTCTACTTATGATCCCAAGTGATGCATGGATTGGAATTTAAATGTGGTCTAGGGTTTTAGTTGTGATCATCCAAGTTATACACAAACTGGGATTGGGATCAGAGCAGAAGCTATGGTTATATTTTATTGACTAGGGTTACTCTTCCTCACATTAATAGGATTCTTGTATCAAGACAAAACTAGGGTTGTCTCAAATGTTTGGTCAAGCAAGGTTTAAGTTAATGCCATTACTCCTCCACTCAAGATATGAGGAATAATCTAGGGTTGACTACTAATGATCTACCTATCATTTCATGTGATGGATTGTATTTAATTATCACATAGGTTTTACTTATCATCTAAATCTACAAGGCATGGTCATGCATTGGACATGATAAACTTATTCCTCACTAATCTCTCTTTATTATTCCTCTCATCACCCTCATCTAGATCCCTAGGGTTTATGATCATTAACCAATTTGTAATGATCAAGGTATTGACTCCTTATGAATTACTAGTGAAATAGATTCTCTCTTCACATCAATTGTTGGCTTTATCAAATAGGTTTAAGTTCTTAGCTTGTATTTCTCATAGCATTAGTTAGTATTAATGACTTACCTCACTTGGATAGGATTTAAATGATAACCAAAAGTTCCACTCAAGAGATAATGTAAACACATATGGATGGTCCTCTCCTTTCTCAGAGGTTTATTAGAAATGAGTTTGGAGAAACAAGATTGGAATAGTCAAGGTTTGATAAGGAATTAATGTGAATGTCCTTGACTTGGGTTCAACATTGTAGTTGAAGATATACCATGTGAATCATGGTAGAAATATTGATTTAGTAGAAAAGACATAGAAAAGATAAGTAAAAAATAGTTTCTTAATTATTCATGTTCTTTGGTTTATAGTTGAATAAATATTCATGTGTTGTTGTAAGGAATGTCATAGTGAGATCTTTTATAAGATCTGGTAATTGACCCTTAGTTATTGTAAAACTAATCCCATTTGATCTAGCTCATAGATCAAATCATCTATACCCAAAGAAAGGTTTTAGCAAAGATCACAGTGAAGTTTACAACACTTGACTTAATGATCTACTTCAATTCCACCGAGTCAAGTAGAAACTTCACTTATTGTGGCAAGTTTTATTTGAAAGCGCGAAAATTCCCCGGATTTTCTATGCATGAATGCAATGCACACTCTGGTGTTCTCTCATTTTGTAGCCTCTAAACCTGGGATATTACATTCAACTTAACAGTATGTGCCGAAACACTGGTATATAAACAAACAACGAGTATTGGTAAATCTCTAAATGGGCATTTGAGATCTGGTGTGAGATTGTTGAAATATTGGGTCCATATGAAGTGGGCCATATTAGATTTCAAATTTCCCTATAAATCTCAAAGCCCACATAGTGGCAGCCCATGTGAGTTTGAGCCCAAGTTGGTGAGAGCTCACTAGGGAGTGACAAGAGGTGGAAAGTTTAGTCCCACATGAAAAGTTGAGAGGAAGTTAGACCACCTTATAAGGTGGGATGTTCCACCACTAGTAAGTGAGTAAGAAGTGGAGTGGTACACGCGCGCTCCTCCTCCTCCTTGCTCGCTCGTCTCGTCTTGACACGTCGCGCTGCGATCGTGGTGAGTGGATTGAGCCTCGAGCCGAGAATTTTCTTTCTTTTTTCAGTTCAGGAAAGCGAATAGGGTCCTAGACGGACGAGTCACAGTTAGTCGGTTCGGGTCGCTCCGCCGGAGTGCACCGACGAACGGGAGAGAAGGTCTCCGGAACCGCTCGCCTTTGTGATCCTGTATGGGAGAGGGCGAATTAGGTTTTTGGGAAGCGCTCTGCGCGACTGCTCAAGCTCTTCATCATGGGTTGTCTTCCGTTCAAGTCGGGCGGTGCTGCCTATCATCGCCTTCAACGCCGTCTACTTCGACCCGTCGTCAACAACGTTACTGCTGCAACGGCAACTGCTACACCGCCACCACCACCTCCACCAGAGCGGTACGTGTGGCATATCTCGATCTGTTTAGGAATGAATGTTGTACCGTTTGCCCTGCTACTATTCATGTTGATTAATGCATCTACTATGTTCGAGTTTCACATGTTAGTAGTTGTTATCGTCATGCTTAATATTTTGGAATTAATTATGAAAATTGTGTGTGGACGTGTTGTTGTGTGGGCTTGGCCCATTGTAGGTTTTCGTCCGTTTTTCTTCTAAAATACTAGAGCACTCTCTTCTTCATTGATGAATGAGGCAAAACTTTTGCCTCATTTTAAAAATAAAAACAAGGACTACATACATCGAAATACCAGGCATATACTAGGTGGCAAGTTGATTCACTACACATACATGTCACATGCTTAGGTGGTGCACATCAAAAGAGATTTAAAATGGTGTCGCTCACGACTGTGTTAATCAGGTGCTTAGGAACTCTTTAGGTCCTACTTATAGCTGTGTTTGTTCAGCTCACTCTACTCCATGTTGCCCTTCTATCTCAATCTTGCAACTTATAGATTGGCAAGTTGCAAGTCACGATATACTATGCAACTGAGCTGAATATAATTTGGCACCTCTGGAACCTTTTCCTGTTCAAATAAAAAAATGAACCAATGTTCTCCTTTTCAAACAATTTAGCACATTGTTACACGCCAAAGTAATGGTTCCAGTTAATTGATGTCTTAGATTACTTACTACTTACTTTATATTTTGTTTATGTAGTCATACCCAGTGACAGCTCATACTTTCCACGTGTTATGTGTAACAGCCCCTAAGGACGATGTGTGAAAAGGACTTTCCCCAGAAAAAAGAAGAAAAGGATATGGCAATTTTCAGTTTGTAAAAAAAACATTCGCAAAAAAAAAAGTTTGTAAAAAAAACTCCCCTTTTATTTTCCGAATATGCCCTTCTGGCTGCTCTCCTCTCATTCCGGCGGCGGCGTCACGGTGAGGACCGGGTAAGGTCGGGCCAGACCTCGCCGGGCGCCGGCCGCAACCGATACAACGCTGACTGTGCACTCGCACCGCTCCTCCACCGCATCCACGGCGCGCTGGTCAGCCCGTCCAACATCGGCGCTCCCTCCACAACGGCCGCCTACTGCGCCATCGTCCTTCACCGCAGTCCGCACCTCGCATCTGCTTCCCCTTGCTCCACCACCGAGGCCTCTCCAACGCCATCAAACTGGCCCTCTAACCTTGCCCTGACGCCTCCACTCGCAGAAGATTTTGGGTAAAACACCTAGCATCTCGTCTTCTTCTCTCTTCAGGTTATTTTTTATTTTATTTTTTGGCGTGTATCAATGTTTCTGTTTATGCGTAGCAATATCTGTGCTGGATCGGATGTCTTGATGCTGTTCTGCTGACCCCTTAGCCTTGTCCCTTCCGCACCTTGATACAAAAAACATTGTAGATTTGGTGGCGTATTTTCTGTGCAGATGTTCCGTACTTTGTGCACACCAGCACAACACATATGTTCATATCGCTGTTGTCCTCTTCACACCCAGCATTCTTAATTGATGTGCATATTTTCTGTACAAGTGTTCAGTCTATCAATTGAACTGGCATAGTTAGGAGATACATAGACTTTTCCCCTGGTGTTCTTGCATGCTTCATATCAATGGGTATTTCATACTTTTCATATTTCAACATAAATAATAAGCTGACACTTGTAAGCCATTCCAAACACAACTAAAATAGCAACGTTTTACTTTCACATCGGCTTGTGTGGTGCTTATTTGGTTTCTGCTAGTCAATTGAAGTCCATTAAGCTGCTGGGGTCTTACTTAGATTGCCATGCACTGATAGGTTTGCATAGGACCTGTTATATACATAGTGATTTTCTTTCTCTTTAATTTGTTCTCACTGGACAGGGTAGAATGAAGGCACTTGATGATATAGAATCCCTTATTCCAAAAGCATTGGCATCTGCTGGTCCTGCGTTACAGTTTTGATGAGGACCTGTACTATCTTAAACTATCTTACAGTTTTGATGAGGACCTGGACTATCTTAAACGAAGCAAGATCATTCTTGAGGACCAGATCAAGTATGCTGAAAAAAGGTATCTGCAGCATAGAGTGAGAATATCAATTAACAGTGATGATCCTTGGCTCTCCATTTCTAATACGATTACCCTCATGAAGTCAACAAATTATGACATAGAAGATATTATCAATGATTCCCATCATTTGAAAGAGGAGCCTGGAGATACTAGCTGTCTTAGAAAGGTAAAGCGCTTTGGTTTAACAATTGTATCGTTATCCATACAACGCAAAAGGATAAACAATGTTAAGTGCATTTTCTAAATTTGCAGGTCTCATCATTTTTCTCCTGTTATAATCCAATCATCACAAAAGTTAAGCTTATTGAAAGGATGAAATCTGTGAGAAAGGATCTGCAGATCATTCAGTCTGACCTCTCCTCTACAAGGGCACTTCCATTCTCTGAACAGCCTGGATCATCATACGTGAATATAAGTTCACCCATCATTGGAAGAGATGTTGACTTCAGCAGAGTCATGAACTTACTGAAAATGTCAAGCGACAAAGGTATTTCTGTCATCCCCATACTAGGGCCTGTTGGTAGTGGCAAGTCAACTATCGCTTGTCTGATTTACTTTGATACCTGGGTGGAAAAGGAATTCAACCACCGAATTTGGCTTAGCCTAGCTATGCATACTGTTGATATCAAAGGCATCGCGAAAAAGATAATTTCAGAGGCTGGGAAAACTATTTGTGGAAATATGGAACTGAAGAGTAAATTTCATCATATTCTGAAGCACGAGAGCTGTTTAATTGTTTTGGATGGGCTGTGGGCTGATGATCAGAAGATAATTGAGCTTAAGCAGATGCTGCAAACCGGAAGTGCTTCGAAAAGTAAGATTATTGTGACAACACACAATGAATTTGTTGCCAACTTGATTGCTTCTTCTCAGGTATATAGGCTGCATCTTCTATCAGACGAACACTGTTCTCTAGTCTTCCAAAGTGCATTAATATATCAGAGTCAAGACACTGAGATATATAGAGATGCAGTTGTTGATCAGAGTCAAGACACTGAGATATATAGAGATGCAGTTGTTGATCAGAGTCAAGACACTGAGATATATAGAGATGCAGTTCTTGCTAGATGTGAGGGTAACCCTTTGGTTGCCAAATTTCTTGGATTTGTGGTGGATAGCGGGCGAGGATCATTGGAGATATAGAAGTTAGCAAAGGAGACCGAGATATGGAAACTAGAGGAGAAAACAGGGCAAGCAATGCCCGTGCTCCAATCATTTCGACAAATATATTGCAATATGGCAGCCAACTTGAGAAAGTGTTTCATCTATTGTTCCATATTTTCTCTGGGTTCAGATTTAGACAAGGAAAAGATTGCTCGCCAATGGATATCACTTGGATTGATTGCATCAGAAGATAGCCTGTTGTCTGCTGAGTTGGTTGGAAAATTCTATATACAGGACATCAAGGCTTTATTTTTCTTTGATGATATGGTAAGTTTTTTCATATTCTGTACCTTATATGGAAGTGTGTCATATTCATAATGTAATTAAGGTTCTGTGTCTTTTTCAGGATGCTTTAGGAAACCATGGTCCTCCTAGCAAGGTCCTGCGTATGCATACCTTAGCTTACAGTCTTGCTAGATCTGTTGGAAGAAAAGATATGCTTGTCCTTTCAGAAGATGGTAAGATCCATAAGGACACCAATTACTGCTATTATAGGTATGGACAGCTTTCTACATCTGACCTGAAATCAATAGATCGGAAGAGATGGCCTCACAAGGCACGCACATTAATCTTGAAGTGCAGTGAGACTGATGTGGACCTCCTCAGGGAAGTGATTGCAGCAAATAAATTTTTGCGAGTACTAGATCTTCGTGGGTGCATAATCACGGAATTGCCTTCGTCTGTTTTTGGACTGAGGTATTTGAGATACCTTGATGCTTCAGGGTTGCATATTTCAGAATTCTTGGTGCAAAGAAATTGCCTTGAAAAGCTAGAAATGTTGGATCTATCAGAAACTGATCTCGAAAAGCTGCCTTCCTCTATTAGCAACCTCAAACAGCTCAGCTACTTGAGCTTGAAAAGTTGCCACAAACTTACTGCTTTGCCTAGTTCCTTCAGCATGCTGAGTAAATTACATTATCTCGATTTATCACATTGTGTTGAATTGAGTGAATTGCCAGTGTCATTTTTGAATCTAAAGATCCGCTATCTCTACCTGATTGGCTGTCAAGATTCAGTAACACGTGCTGGTTCAACAAGCAATAATATTGAAGTATCAGCTAATTCAGAAAGTCCCCAGGCTCTACCATCTGAAAGAACCCAGTCAACTACACAGGTATTTCTGTCATCTTTTCTGTTTCTAGATGTTTAATATAAATCAAGAGTGATTTTGAATTCCCATGCTGCCTGGTTTTTTTGGCAATAGCAGCAGCTGACTCAAGGAGACCAGTTCACAAGTTCGGAGTTACCATCTGCATCTGTGTCCTCTTTGGGTGTTGAGTGTCCAGATGCTAATGGAAGCAGAACAGGTATTATTTATCCTATGTATCCCAACTTTTACAGTCCAAACTTCATGTTTCTGAATTGGTAGCTGCTATCATACTGAACACACCATATTTCTTCAGCATAGGGAAATACATATCGGCACTTAGTTCCATCATCCTTCAATCCGGCTTACCATAGGGAAATATTCATATGAAATTGCGTGCAAAGTAGTATTGTTTCTAATTCTACAAACCTAACAATCTCTATAGGAAAAAATTCTTAAGAAATAGAATCCTCCAAAATTTCTATGAAATTCGTTTGAATCAGAGAGACCCTAACCTCTGTCTATACAGAAGGCCACTGCATGTTGGAGACTGTCCTAGGAGAGCCCAGAATATTCCAGGGAGTAATAGTATATTAGTGCTGTCCTAGGAGTGCCTGGAACATTCCAGTGAATGTTGTAGTCTAGGCTAGTGTCCTACCAGATTCTAGAGTATCCCACTGTACTAGTTAACATGTACCTAGTTCAGCTATATATATATGAGGGTGTGGAGGACCTGAAGGGGCCTGCCCAACCAGAAACTATTTTCTCCCAAAAAACTACATGGTATCAGAGCTGGAGGCAACGCTGGGTGGCTGCTGGTGGTGAATCGGCGCTCAGCGGCACAAGTGTATGAGCTGGAGCTGGTGCGTGTGCTGGCTGGAAGCAGGAGGAGGAAGGAGAAGCCCAGATGCGAAGTTCTGCAGGTGAAGTATCGATTGGTGGAGCCCCGGTAAAGAGAATCGTTAGGAGGAACAGCAGCCGAGCACTGTCCTGGAGCGGAGTGGAAGAGGAGAGAAGAGCTGATTGGAGCTAGTGTGTGTGCGGCTGTGGCTAGGAGAGGAAGCAGAGGGGCATTATCTGGAAGAGGAACCTAAGTGATAGCTGCAGGTGGTTGCAGGGAATAGGTGTGCACCTGATTTGCATTTCTCTGAGGCGTTGTGATTGTTCAGATCATGGGGGAAAATCAAGGATTGGAGAAGACACTTGAGAAACTGGCCGAGCTTCTCACAGCCAAGGCAGGTGGTGTATTATCATCACATAGTACAGTTTCAGAGCAGACCCAGAAGATTGAACTGCCATCCAATGAGATCAAGTTGGAAGGCGTAAAAAACTATTTGAGCTGGTCAAGAAGGGCTTTGCTCATCTTAAGGACTAAAGACTTGGAGAGCTATGTTGAGGGTGAAGCAGCCGAGCCAGGGGACAAGACATCTCCAAAATGGAAGGTGTGGAGTACTACTAATTCGCTGATTGTTGCGTGGCTGTTAAATTCCTTATCCCCAACAATTGCAGCATCTGTGGAGATCCTCTCTAGTGCAGCTGAAGTATGGAAGACCTTAAAGAACTTGTATTCAGGTGAAGGGAATGTAATGTTGATGGCTGAAACAGAGGAGACTGAGTGAACTGAGACAAGAGGACAAGTCTGTGATGGAGTATGTCGCTGAGCTGCAGCATTTGTGGGCTGATTTAGATCACTATGATCCTCTGGAGCTCCATCATGCAGATTGCATTGCTGCTACTAGAAAGTGGATTGAACGCAGGCGAGTGATGAAATTTACGAAAGGCCTAAACTCCGAGTTCGAGGGAAGACGTGCTGCATTGTACCATCAGCCTTGACTTCCCACTCTAGAGGATGCCATAGCAGCGATCGCACGGGAAGAGGTCGGATTGAAGTTGACAAAGAGCAACACAACAACTCCATCTCGTCCAGACCTTCGTTGTAACCCAAAGCTTGGAGACTAGGGACTGCTTCAACTGTGGTGAGAATGGTCATTTGAGCCGAAATTGCACAGCCCCACGCAGGGGAATTCGGGGTAGAGGAAGAAGATATAATAGAGACGGATTAAGCAGAGGCCGAGGCCGAGGATACTCAAGTGGCCCTAGAGCAAATGTGGCATTCTCCGAAGAAGAATCCTCGGGCACATCTCATGAAGAGCTAAAGAAGGAAGCAAATGTGACTAATGATGGCGGTTATGGGGACTTCGACTTCGACAAGTTCGCTCACCTTGCCTACACCGATGAAGGTAATTATGCCCATGCATCTACATCTTTGCATAAGTCTTGTTCAAATTGGATATTAGATTCCGGTGCATCAAAGCATGTTACGGGCACATTCAAAGAGTTCGATTCTTACACCCAATATCCACCCTCACATAAAGAAACTATTCAAGCTGCCGATGAAACCTCTCGACCCATCATAGGAGTTGGAACGGTTCGGTGCACTCCCGCAATTAAGTTATCTTCGTCCTCCACGTTCCTGCCTTCCCAGTAAGCCTTATTTCATTGAGTGCCTTGGTTGATGATATAGATTGTCGTGTAATGCTTGACCGCAAGATGTGTTTAATTCGGGAAAGGCTGACTCGGAGAGAGGCTTGGGACCGAAACCAGGCATAAGGGACTGTGGTATATGGACCGGGAGGTGACAAACGATGCGATATGTACTCGTACTAGCAAGCAACCGCGGGAGAGAAGGAAGCCATGGTGATGCTTCAACATTGTAGAATGGGACATTTGTCTTTTGATAAAATGTATAAGGTTGTGCCCGATGTGATGTGTGGGGTGGATAAAAACAAATTAGTGTGTGATGCTTGTGAGTTTGGGAAACACACTAGAACATCCTATGTGAGTAGGGGACTCGGAGTATCTCGCCTTTTGTGCTTATTCATTCAGATGTCTGGACATGCCCTGTTATCTCTATCAGTGGAATGAAGTACTTCGTGACATTCATTGATTGTTATTCTCGCATGACATGGGTGTATCTTATGAAGCATAAAAATGAGGTATTTAGATGTTTCCAGGACTTTTATGCTTATGTGAAAAATCAGTTCCATAGTAATTAGGACAGACAATGGGACTGAGTATGTGAATAAAGAGTTTGGTGCATTCTTGTCAGTAGAAGGTATATTGCACCAAACCTCCTGTCCAGATACGCCCCCTCAAAATGGAGTAGCAGAAAGGAAAAACCGTCATATTTTGGAGGTTGCTCGGTCGTCGATGTACACAATGAATGTGCCAAAATTCTTATGGAGTGAGGCGGTGATGACGACCACATATCTCATCAATCGCATGCCATCAAGGGTGATTGGGATGAAGTCACCATGTGAAATGTTGCTAGGTGAGAACAAGTTTTTAGTTGCTCCTAAAGTATTTGGGTGCACGTGCTTTGTTAGAGATCATAGACCCTTGGTGGGGAAGTTGGACCCACGAGCGGTTAAGTGTATATTTATAGGATACCCATCTCGGACAAAAGGGCTACAAGTGTTGGAGTCCTATCGAGCGAAGGACATTTGTGAGCATGGATGTGACATTTAGGGAGTCTGAGCCGTTCTATGGAGAGAAGACCGATCTCAGCTCATTATTTGACATTGACTTTGACTCTTCTAACACAGGTGAGGCTAGTCGAGAGGGGGAGAGTGAGGTGTTGAGGACAAATGAAGATGAACCTTTGAGAGTTATGGTTGATTCAGTCCCATATCCTATGGGTGAGGAGAGATGGAGAAAGCCAAACGAGGAAGAGAACTTGAAAGTGTATACACGGAGAAAATCGCAGAGCATGAGCAAGCGGCAACAACGAGCTCCCACGACAAGTGACACACAGGTGCAGGGGGAGCAACATGTGCAACAACAGGCTCCCACGACAAGTGACATACAGGTGCAGAGGGAGCAACATGCTCCAACAGGTGTTGAAACTGATGAATTGGCTGATGACGCGGGTCCATCTATTACGAGGGATTCAATGGACTTGCCCATTGCCTTAAGAAAAGGAACCCGAGCTGCAGCTAGAAAACCTCCAAATTGGTACCAGGAGGAGCATGACATTGCTAATTATGTATCATATGCATCTCTATCTACGAACTACGGGGCCTTCATCGCATCATTGCAATCTGTGGTGATCCCAAGAGATCGGAAAGTAGCAAAGCAAGACCCCAAGTGGCGTGAGGCCATGATAGAGGAGTTAAATGCTCTCGAAAGGAATAAAACTTGGGAACTTGTACATCTTCCAAGCAGGAAAGAGAGGCTGTTGGGTGTAAATGGATCTACACCGTGAAACAAAATCCGAAGGGAAAATTGAAAGGTACAAGGCAAGACTAGTTGCGAGAGGATATAGTCGGACATATGGGATTGACTATGATGAGACTTTTGCGCCGGTGGCAAAGATGAACACGGTGAGGATCCTAATCTCATGTGCAACTAACTTCGGGTGGCCTTTGCATCGGTTGGATGTCAAGAATGCATTCTTGCATGGAGATTTAAAGGAGGAAGTATACATGGATATCCCACCGGTTTCTCCACTCCTAGAACATCCGGAAAGGTATGCAGAGTTGAGAAAATCTCTATACGGCCTTAAGCAATCTCCACGGGCATGGTTTGATAGATTTAGACGAGTTATATGTGCTATGAGATATAAGCAGTGTAATGGGGATCATACGGTATTCTATCGGCACTCAAATAGCAAGATTACAATCCTTGCCGTATATGTTGATGATATCATAATCACCGGAGATGATGAGGTGGAGATATCACGATTGAAAGACAGCCTACGCAAGGAATTTGAGGTAAAGGATCTTGGCCAACTCAAGTACTTTCTTGGCATAGAAATTGCTAGATCCCCCAAAGGGATTGTTCTCTCCCAAATAAAGTATGTATTGGACTTGCTTAGTGACACGAGCATGCTTGGGTGTCGGGTTGCATCAACACCTATTGATCAAAACCACAAATTATGCGCCGAATCCGGGAACCGGTGAACAAAGAGAAGTACCGGAAGCTTGTTGGAAGGCTCATCTATCTATGTCACACGAGACCCGATATTTCATATGCTCGTGAGTGTAGTGAGCACATGCATGATCCTAGAAGCGGACACTTAGATGCGGTCAACCAAATCCTCGAGTACTTGAAAGGTAGTCCAGGAAAGGGACTATGGTTCAAAAGGAATGGTCATCTAAATGTGGATGGGTATTGTGATGCCGATCGGGCAAGTTGCTTGGATGATAGGAGATCAACATCCGATTATTGTGTGTTTGTCTGGGGAAATTTAGTGTCATGGCGAAGTAAGAAGCAGACGAGTGGTTTCAAAGTCAACAAGCTGAAGCTGAATACGTAGCTATGTCGCAAGGTTTGAGTGAGATGTTATGGGTGAGGAATCTTCTTTCAGAACCGAAACTGTTGAGGAAAGGCCCTTTAAATTTGTGGTGTGACAACAAGTCGGCAATCAACATCGCAAACAATCCTCGTTCAACATGATAGAACCAAGCATGTGGAGATTGATCGCTTCTTCATAAAGGAGAAGTTGGATGACGGTATAATTAAGATAAGTCATGTAACCTCTAGCGAACAAATTGCGGATCGTTTAACTAAAGGATTAGGAAATAAAGAGTGTAGTTCAGCTTGTAACAAGATGGGAATGATAGATATCTATCATCCATCTTGAGGGGGTGTTGGAGACTGTCCTAGGAGAGCCCGAATATTCCAGGGAGTAATAGTATATTAGTGCTGTCCTAGGAGTGCCCGGAACATTCCGATGAATGTTGTAGTCTAGGCTAGTGTCCTACCAGATTCTAGAGTATTCCACTGTACTAGTTAACATGTACCTAGTTCAGCTATATATATATGAGGGTGTGGAGGACCTGAAGGGGCCTGCCCAACCAGAAACTATTTTCTCCCAAAAAACTACACTGCACATGCCCTCTTTCTCACCCGATGTGCCTCCACCTACCTCCCCTCACCAGCAAAGAAGGTCTGCTGGTCGACGCTGCTCCCTCCCTTTGTCTGAGTGTTGCTTCCGCGAAGGAGAGGTCCAGCCGCTGCTACTCCTGCACTCTCAACTCAGAGTAGCTTCCCTCCGCTCTCCTATTCTTATACTTCAGTCCTCGCTTCATGAGTAGCTTCCCTCCGCTCTCTTTTTCTTCTTCTCCACCACCATAAGGTTAGCAGTAGCTAGTGCATCTAGTACCTATAGTGGTTCTGGGGTTGGAAGCTCAACCCAAAGGAAGTATCAGGAGCAGGCAGTGTAGGAGCTACCAATGCTCAAGCTCAAAACCAAGTGTTGTGTGTGATTTGCATGCTGAGTTGTGGACTGTTTGATATCTAGTGGTCAGATTGTCAAACTGTGAGTTGCATACCGAGCATTTGGCAATGATCATTTAAATTGTCAATATCAAGGTAGTCCTGAATGGGTTAATTGTCCCTTTTCCTATTCCCATACAAACTTATCGCAATATCTGTGGTTTTTTTAAATTGCCATATCATGTTGTCATGGTACTCGCATCCATTTCACCATTTCCAACTTCGTTCCTGCACATCATGAAAAAAAAAATTTCATGTTCATCAATCCAAATCAAAAGTTGGGCTGAGAAGCACCTTTTTTTGCCATGTGGCAAGGGAACTCTATGTAAGTATTTCCTCCTAATCATATTCTGCCACAACCCTGTACTGCTCTCTGTTACCCGCAACCATTTTACCAAACAAGTATTGAGTTATGACTTCTAACATTGTTATTCCTTACATTATTATTCTTTGCCCACATCCCTCTTTTTCTGAAGAATTGTATTCTTTTCCCAGGGCCATTTGGTAATAAATAAAGACATCATGTATAAAGGGATCTAAGCAAGATCAACTTCCCCCAAATAGACACATACCTTCCCTGCCAAGTGTCCAATTTCTTTTCTAAATTCTGTACTTTTCGAATCATTATTTTTCAACCTTTTATCATGCAAAGGGATTCCTACGGATCTAAGCAGAAAAACTCATTTTTATGAAAAACAAATTTGAGGCCTAACATATCATAAAATATGCAGAAAAGAACTTTTAAAGCCCTAGCATTTTCTTGGTCATCATGCATCATGAACACTGTCTCATCTGCTTACTGTAAAACTGTTAAACCTCCAGGCATAAGATCCTCTACCAAATCTTTAATCAGGCCCTGCCTTAAGCCCTTCCCAATTCTAAAGAAAATTTCAATTTGATTCTCCTTGATGAATAAGAGGTTCATAGTCAAAATACCATGATGAGCAAAGAAGGGTTGCTCCCTCAAGCTAAAAAAATGACGTGTGGTTTGTAGTGTCTTGAAGTTAACTTTAGTTGAATATATCTAAAAATGTTACCATATCTTACAGAACATGCATACATAATTTTATTCTGGCCAACTTAGATTAGCCTAATTTATTTTGTTACGTGTTTTTTGACAGGTGGTCAGTACGCAGAGCAATACCAAAGGCCCGAGGTTAATGTAGATGATGTATCCCTATCAAATCCTTACCAGATTCACCAGTTCTGGATGAAGCGGAAACCGTAGGAGGCAGTGGTGACAGGAAATAGGCAACTGCAATGGAGCATATCTGTCTGATGAGAGGCTCTATGGGGCAACAAAGGGGCAAAGGGGTATAACCATCTAACTGAATGGAGGTTGTTGTTCAATCCTACTCTGAGAGAGAAAAAAAAAACGAGACCCATGGGCACTACCACCCAGGGCATATTCTTATAGAAGAAGCTAAATGAGCCGCAAATCCGCGTCCGAGGAGATTTGAACCCGGGTTGCGGGGTAGCCACCAACTCGAGCTAACTATCTGACCCCACGAGTAAGCCGAGTTGAAGTTTTGAACAGAGAATTAACTTGGCTGTGGTGTAGGGGAGGAAAGAATTACCTGCTGTTGCAACTATAACGACACAGCACTGCCGTTGAAACTATAACGGTACAGAAACTGCCGTTGCAACTCTAATGGTACGACACAACCGTTGAAACTTTAACATTGCGGTTGCACAATCTGAGCCGTTGCTACAGGTTAGGTGGTCACGGCAGACCAACATGTAGGCTAGTTACTTACATTCCGTTTTTTTTATATACTTTGAGCTAGTTTTCTCTAGTTTCGTGGATTATTTCTAGATTTACATGCATATATAGTTCCGTGGAGTGATTTACTTTTGAGCCAGGTACCATTTCTGGTGTGACTTACATGCATATATAGTTTAGTGGCTTGTTTCTAGATTTCTTAGGTAAACGATTGAACTACTCACGGCCCTCCAGTCCCGTAATGTGCATGAGCACCTTTTATTTTTGTTGACAGTCCTCTCCTCGTGCGGAAGCAACACCTTCACTTCCTCATGATCTGCAGGCTCGAAGCCGAGCGAGATTATACTAGAAAAAACAAATTCTGTTGGCCTGTCCGATCAGATGCTCGAACCCCCACAATCGGCCACCGGGGTCATCTGATGTGGGTGCGCACCTCGTGCGAGCTCCTCCCACCAAAAAGGTTTAAACCGGACAACCGTTGTGTGGTCGTGCCTCTGAATCTCCTTTTTTAGATGGAGTTCCCCTGAATCTCTGAACCAGCTAATGTCTAAAGAAACCAATACACATCCTAGCGTTTTGGTATGGTAACGGCCAGGATTTCATGAGTCGCGTCTCTGAGCTTTGTATTAAAAATGCATTAAAAAACCATTTTGTTCGGGCTACATTTGAAGTTTCTGGTTGATCTCTGCTATGTATAAATCCATAAGTGTAGCGGCTTTCATCCCAAATCTCTGTTTTCTCATCCTAACTCTCATTTTTCCCTCTAAAAAAAACTCTGATTTTCTGCTGAGATTTTCTACCAAGTTTTAATGCTAGTTCTCTAGATCACTATGAGAGCCCGAATATTGGGCTTAATTCGAGATACTTGAGTAGATCTGGTAAGAGTTTCGGGATTTTATCCCTTCTAAAATTTTGGAGCTGATTCACTCGAAGTCCGAACTTAAGTACTGCAGAGGCGTGAGGTTCTTGTATCTGACTCTGTCTGGAAGTGCTCACTATTAGTCTCAAGTGGAACAATAGCTGAGCCTCTGGCCTCTAACAGAAGAAGACCAAGCATTCAAGGTAATTTTGCACCAGAATTCTGCACTAGTGTTACCTGTGTCACAGCCTCACCACCTGCGGAAGCAACGTCTTCACTTTCTCATCACTTGAAGGCTCCTGTGATTTTCCCATGAGCTTTGCACCGAATACTGGCCTATTCACACTACTCTACTCTAGTTCGACCAGACCACACGTACTGCTGGGAAACTCACGAACTCTTCCATCGAACAATCCCAATCATCATCATCAGCGTGTAATATTTGCTCGACAAAAAAATGCGCCCACCTTGGCCCTCCTCACAGTGCAAGAGTTAAATTGAACAACTTCCATAACTACAGGCCCCATAAATCTATGCTGCTGGCAACACCAGGGTATTCAGGGATTTGTGGAGCAACGCGACAATTATTTGCACGCAAGAACTCCAACACCCGCATCTGCATACCCCAGAGAAAACTCCACTACCAGTCATGTAAATATCCTAAGAAAATGCCACTGTTATACAGGCAAAAATAAAAACTGAAAGCATGTAGCGGAAATACAGATGGTAGGATAAACAAGAATAAGGATCATGCGGTAACAACTCATAGCATCAACTTTAACAAGAAAAAGAACTGTTAGTAGGAAAGGTCAGATCTCGTGTTAGACAGTTTGAAGCAACGAAATGCCAATTAACTGGGCAACCAAACGGGCAGCCAAACTCAATTCACGTTAACAGAGGCTGGAAAGGAGATAATACTGGGGGTTCTACCCTATGTTCCCCTCAACATTACAATCAAACTCAGCAGCATTTATTTATTGCTTAACAGAAATATAAAAGTATCAAAGACAGCAAGGGACGTGAGGAGGTCCCTGCAGTGCAGGGTGCAACTTGCAAGATGGATTCATTGATTTATCACCTCCAGTAAGCTTCGACAATGGCCTCAAATCACCTTGCGCCGTAGCAGAAGGTTTACGCCAGCTTAGCACAGCCCAAACTGAAAATGCTGCCCCTTTGTTCAAATCATGCTACTTCTTACCGGGGAGAGAGTGGAGGAGAGGGTGTAACATCAGAATAGATAGGAGAACCATGCGAATTTGTCGCCCTCCATTCATTAGGAAATTCTTCATTCCCGCTGCTCTTGTCTATGGACTCAACACCCCTGGGTATCCCCTCCTCTTTCACAAATTCTGCCCAACTTCTTTCATACCTGTACGACTCTCCTATGCGCTTTCTATGGTCTTTCCATATTTCCCACAGCCGTTCCCCCACCTCTTCAATTCTTGGGCGATCATCTCCGTTGAAAGCTGTACACAAAGACGCTAAGCCAAGCCAGTCTTCAAGAAATTTTTTATCCACGCGATGCGCCAGACAGTCATCCAATATCTCTCTGGTGTTGCCTGCCTTAAATTTCTCAAAAATCTGCATGCACAGCAACATAGGTTAGTGTGTCATCCCGCAAAGTTCTGAAGCACAAAAAGAAAATGCGAGTGTTGTGGTTATGAAAACTTCACTAGACCTACTCTAGGCGCATACTTTACATGGCATGAATTTCATTAGGACAGACACGCCAACTGGCGACAAAAGCATATGACGTTCAAATTACCAATGTTGCTGTGCTAGGGTGCAGTTCAGGGGGTTGGTTGTCGAAGAACCCTGGTTGTAGCACTTCTTCACGGCTCCACTCTAGCGGTCCACGAGAGGATAGAATTTCTAAGAGTACTACACCAAAAGAGTAGACGTCGGATTTAGCAGTAATCTCAATCCTCTGCACATACTCTGGACTCATGTAGCCACATGTCCCTACAATTTGGTCAAGGGTACCACTTCTTGAAAGTTCAAAAGCGGTCAGCTTCGCTCTAAAACTCTCTGTCAGTAGGATTTTCGATGTCTTCAAATTGTAACAGATTAATGGTTCACCTGCTAATATTAATTCATGACCAATAAGGATCTTCTCATAAGATACCCATGATGATATAGAAGTACTACAGTATTTAAGCAATGTGAAACACACATAAGTATTACTCCCTCTGATCCATAATAAGTGTCGTGGCTTTAGTTCAAATTTAAACTAAAGCCACGACACTTCTAATGGATTGGAGGGAGTACGGTAATTGATCTATGATTTTGACAACACATAATTTATCAGCCAACACTTCAATTAGATCAAATGGATTGATTAATCTTCAAACCAAGTCAGCTATAGGAAAAGGAAACATGTAGGTCTTGTCGTCTTGCCATAGCAGATCCCTTTGATGTAAGGATGTACAAACAACTCATAAGCATTGCCATGATTCTACATGGTTTTTATTGTAACATGTACACCTTCAGCTTGCAGTTACAGAACTTGTGTGGTTTAGCTTGACTTTTGGGTGAGAAGAGCATTGCTATCTGTTTTATCAGAACAACTTGGCTTATCCCTAAGATACAACCTTAAATCAAAGGAATTATATATCTCATCTCATACTAGCTGAGTGCCCATGCTTTTCAGGGGAAAACAGATGTTCTATTGTTTTTTGTTACACTTGCTATATTTCTTGCTCAAACCAATATAAGTTTTTTTAACTTAATGATAATGGAGAACTTTGAGTACACTCACTTATTACTGTAATACCTCAAATTGAAGGATAATACATGTCTTAACAATCAATATGCTTATGTAGCACTAAGGATAATAGCAAACAGGGCTACCACAAGTCTACAACTTAATCATCCATAACCCTGTTTGCTAATATACATGCAATTGAAGAAGTGAGCCTAGCTCACTTGGTTAGGGAAGTGGATGTACAACCTAGCCACCCAGGTTCAAGTCCCTAGGGACACGAATTTGAGTTCTTATTATTTAAAAACAAAAATCACTGTAGGGGCTTCCCCTACCGTATTTCGTTCAAAAAAAAAAAATACATGCAATTGGTGCATTAATCAAGTTTGCATGTCGATACCCGATAGTCACATCAACAACCACCAAGAAATATGTTTAAGACTGATCCACAGTATCAGTTTGAACAACAGCAAAGCTTAGTTTTTCTCTGTCCCGAAAGTTCTCTCTTGCCAGTTTATGTTTATTGGCATATCCATCCCGAAATTTTAATGTTAGTGTTCTCTCCAAATTTTCTATGCCAGTTTATGCCTATCCCTCTCACCTATACTATCCCTAAGTTCATTCAAGACATGCAGTATGGCTTACATGTCACATACTGTAACTCATTCTGGCAATGAGAGTGCATGCAGTCAACCTAGGTTATTTTAACTTGGCCATGTGAAAGTTAAAAACAGAATTGAATTTGTTTCTGCAAATATATTATGATGTAAGTTAGTAGTCAAACTTTAATTCGGAAATCATGCGTATGTTCAAATTCGTTATATCTTACCATAGTATGTTTTGAATTACTTGAATTGACAAATAGTAAAAGTGTCTGGTGCAATTTAATGAATGTGTACTTAAGCATTATTGACATCCTGAATTATCACTTCCTTACCAGCAGACAAATGAAGGTAAGTTAAGGCAATGGCAACATCAATAGCGATCAATATACGCTGATTCAAATCCAGGATTTTCTTGTGTTGGCCTGCATATAAGTTAAAACTTAACATGTAATTCAGATTTTCAGCAAAAGGGAGAATAAATTAGCGAACTTGACATACCATGCAGGTGTTGCCTTAGGCTGCCATTTGAAATATACTCACTGATCATAATAAACTCATTTCCTTTATCAATAGAACATAGAGGCGTCACCAAACTCCAATGGTTAATTGCTGAAAGGAGCTGCGATTCCTTGTGAACTTTCCCAACTGGAACATAGTTCTGACAACAAAGAAGATTATGTTATCACTTGCTGAAGAATAGAAGCATATCATTGTTATGTGGGAAATTATCTACACTAGGAAGATCAGGCTGGCTGCAACAGAAGAGGAGGGTGCAGCAGCAGCATGGATGCTGCACCCTTTAGTATTTGATCAGTTTCTATTAGTAAGAGTCATGTTAGGAAAAGTTACCTTCCAGTATTCAAATTAGGTGTTGTTTTTATAAAAAGCAGGGCCATGGCCTATTCTCTACAAAAAAGTATTCGAATTAGGTACTCCCTCCGTCCCATGTTTCCTAGGATGGAGGGAGTACTTAACTTGTCAATCATGTCAATGCTGTCCTTCATAAAGGACTAGTCTGTAGTCGTTAAGAGGCACACAATCATAAAGAATTCTTTGCCCTAACATATCTTTTCCCTTACTATTCTACTCTAGCTGTGCCAGTCACGCATATTACCGATTTAAAGCCCTACAGCTTCCCCAGGAAAGACAGATTAGCATCTCTTGTCATAGTAATAGCTAATACCTTAATTATGTTACGATGGAGATTTCTTTCATGTTGTAGGATGCGTGCAGAGTCTCTACACCGAAGTGCTAACAGAGAAAGTATCCTGTTCCTCGTATGTTTGCTTGTTGGGCAACTGCTACCAATGAATGTAATCCCCTGGACCTTAATTTTAGTTACTTGCTATTTAGTGCTTGCTTTTAGTCTTTCTGCTTGGATGTTGCATTTGAAGTATACACCAAGTTTGCTAGTTTGTGAAAGTTGCATATTTCCTCACATGGTATCATAGCAAGGTCAGGGTTTTGATCGATTTTTTTTGCGATCAAATTTCTCACCAGCCAACTGGTTCTTCTCCCTGCTGATTAAATCTTGCGTCATGCAACTCTTGCATATCTCCGCACTATCCCTTGCGTGCAGCTTGACTTGTTCCCGTCATCTTTCTGCACCATCCGTTGTGTTGTGTAGCTCGTCCTTTGTTCATGTGCTCGCGGAGAGGCTAGTGCAACATCAAGGAGCTAGCGCAGCAATCAGGTAGGTGGGCGGAGCAGGACAAGCACCAGACGGCCCTCTGCTGCCCTCACACCAGTTCACCCACTGCTGCTCTTTAACTTTCACTACTTGTTTGTACTTGAGAATTTCAAGAGATCTCAGATTTGAAGGTTCCAAGAGACCAGCCAATGATTCCTAGTGGGTTCGCCACTCTTTATCATTGGAAAAGATACAACAACACGTGCACTTTCAGAGATCACCCACGTGGTCGTCACCGTGCCAATCACCACATTGCTGTCGTCTGACAGCTAGCTCTTCTTCTCTATCACGGCACCATATGCACCTGCTACTAGCACCAAAGGGGAGACACCGGGCTACCACACGGGGTGTCATCGCCCGCTGGCTCTCCTTCGCCACCGCCAGGCGCCAGCCTCCCACCACTACTCTAGCCATACAACCGAAACCCTTGTGGGCACTGCTGTCCACCTCTGTCACGGTCAGCCACCCAGATCTGGTTTCATTTTTTACAACAAGTTAGTTAAAAGCTTCTCTCAAATTTTTACAGGTCCAGTTCATGTTTTTTTTATGTTCACTGCACTCAATAGTTTTTGGAAGTTCACCAAAGATTGTTAGAACTTAGCCATGATTTTTTCTGAAGGTCATCCAAAATATTTTGGTAGTTCGTAAAAATTAGTTACAAGTTCTCCCTGACTTTTCGAAAGTTTACTTAGAATTTTTAGTCTTATTGGAAGCTCATCCCAAAAAATTGATGGTTTGCCTCCCAACTTTTTAGACCTGTTTCAAGAATCATCGAGTTGAGCACGTTAACATTTCCCATGATCCCAGTCCCCAACCTTTTCTCGTGGGGACTACCCTTGCTCCTCGGAGCTGTACCACAACTATCACTGGTCGGATACTTACCAGCCCCAGCATGTGACATACTACATATGAAGTCAATAAATAAAAACCTACCAGAAGCAGCTTATGGACCCCCACGTAACAGCTTGTCAGCAAAACAATGTATCGTGAATACCATAATGAGCGGCAAACAAATTGTATGCACGTTTTATAAGAAAAAAATGGGTAAATGGTAAGAAAATAAAACGGCATGATGATAAAGTAAGAGAATAGACGAATGTGGAAACAACCTTTTTAGCTCTCCTGACAACAACCATCTGGTTATCTGGTAAGATACCCTTGTAGATTTCCCATAATCCACTTTCACTTAGCTTAAGTGAAGGTGAAAATTTCCGAGTAGCCTTCTGGACCTGTTTAAGGCTTAAGTTCAAGGATCGTGCTCCAGGTATTTGTGCAGACATTTTGGACCTAGGAAGCTTCCCCTCCGCGCTCAGCTGCGCGAGGCTCGGCCGGTTCACGCTCTGATCGGCAGGCCTCTGTCTGTCCTGGACCTGTTAATCACGCATGCAATTTCTCAGTATCAGATTCCATAATACATTCTGAATTCCTGATGATGGCAGTGTCAGACTTACCACGCAAGGTTCCGTCTTTATCTCAGCCTGTTCGACGGATTTCGCAGCCGGCACGCTCATCTTGGCTTGCTCACTCTGTTTCCCCTGCATTGCACATTTGTACAGTCATAACATGAGTGTACTGAATCACAGAAATCGCATGAACAAGATGAGCAGCGGTTGCAAACAGAGCTTGGCTCTGGTGGTTAGGTCCCTTGTGGTGGAACCAGCCCACCCAGGTTCAAGTCCTAGACTTGACATGGGTGTTTGCATTTATCTGGATTTATTCCAGGATTTAACCGGCGCTATGCTTTCAGTGGTAGGTGACGTGCCCGTCAACAGCGAGGCGCCAGTGGTGACTTCGTCGACCTCAAGATATGCCGGCTCAGTCCCTCGGAGGTGCTCATAGGGGTAGGGTGTGCGTGCGTTCATAGGGGTGTTTGTACGTGCGTGTTTGTGAGCGTCTGCGTTGTACTGTGTTCTCAAAAAAAAAAAAGATGAGCAGCGGTTGTGAAGTCGTGCAGGAGGTTGCAACCAACCTGGGCGTGAGGAACCTCTCTGGTGTCCTCCGGGAAGTCGAGCAGTATGCCATTCTCGACGGCGATCTCCTTGGCCAGCCTCCGCATCTGCTCCACGGTCGCACTCTGGCCGGACAGCTTCTGCACCAGCTGCAAAACCAAGGCACCAACCAAACCTCGTCAATGAAAATTCCAGCTCCCGTCCAGCACAGCGGTTGGCGAGGCGCCAGCGGTGCAGCGGTAGGCGCGCGCGCGGATAGCTGGAGCAATAAGGCTAACGTACCGTGGGGTCGACGACGCCGGGCGCGCCGTCCCTGGCGGCGGCGGCGAAGTCGCGGCCGAACTTGTCCGCCAGGATGGCGCGCGCGTCCAGCAGCTCGGGCAGCTCGCCGCACCGCGCCGACGCGTAGATGACGCCCGCGGCCGCCGCCTTGATCTCCTCGGTGCACTCCCTGGACGGAGAACCAGATTAGAATCTCCCGCCGTACCGTACCGCACGAACAGAAACGATCAGACGAGGAATTCCGGGGAGTTTGTTAGCAAAGTAGATTACTTTGGCTTGTCGAGCTGGGCGGCGTGGTCGACGAGGAGCCTGCAGTAGAGCTCGAGGACGTCGAGCGCCGCGAGCGCGTCGTCCTCCTCGAGGACCTGGCCGGCCCGGACGAGCGCGCGGTCGAGGTGGCCGATGGAGAGCAGCTGCGCGACGTCGCCGCGGGCGATGGAGCGGCGGCCGACGCGCGGGCGGCGCACGACGGCGAGGCGCGCCAGCGCGAGCTTGACGAGGGACTTGAGCTTCGCGGTCTGCTTGTGAGGGATCCGCTTGTGAGGGATCCGCTTGTGAGAGGTTGGGAAGGTCTCCATCGATGGCATGATTACTGTAGAAGATGTAATTCGTTCCACTGGAAATGAAAAATTGGTAAGCACAAAAGTCGAACAAAGCTTACTTTTTTCCTAATGTTTCCACTGCCAACAATAATTTCAGATAGAAAACTTCCAGATGTACCCTTGTGTGCTTTTAACTATGGTAGTCTGGTAGAGTAGATGGACACAGAAGGTGGGCCACAGCAAAGATTGGTGATAAATCTTTACTGAATGCTCGCCCCCTGACCTGATTTTCTAGTTGTTTCAGCCCTTCTTGTACAGGCCTTTTGCCTTTTTCTCTGTTTCTTCTTTGTTGTGTAATCTAGGTAGGGATTTATTTTCTTCGGTTTGTTGTTGTATGCTTTTACGCTATCTCGGCCATTTTTTCTTCTAATAATAAATGACATATATTTTGGTATGTGTTTGAGAATTTTTTTAACATGAAGTTGTGAGTTGTGACCATGCCACTACATAGTCCGCAGTTTTAGAAAATGCCTATTGTTGTCAGAATGATGTATGGGTCTATCTACATGTTACTGAGACATGCAGTGACACTTTTTTAACTTAAAGGTTTCCAATAGCGTGGTTTCAAAAACCCCTGGAAGTTGCTGCAATAATAATGTTGTTATGGTTGGGTTCCAGTATGCACGGAAGAGGCCCTATAGTGGGCCGAATTAGGGGCTTAACCCAAGTTATCTAGGGTTTGGAGGAGCTGTCCTCTTATATAAACACATGTACCCCTTCGATTATAAAAATAAACATATACTGTTGTCGTCTCCCTCAGAAGACGGGAGCCCCAAGCCCTAGCCGCACCTTGCCCTAGCCGCCGCCTCCTCCCTCTCGCAGCGACGGCGCCCAGCCGCCGGCGTCTGCGCCTCGAGCCTCACCGCCCTCACTTCCATCCCTATAATCTACGCCCGAGACCTGGTAGAACCGTAGTCTCTACCAATTTGGTATCAGATTGCTCTGGTTTGATGAGTTCTTCAGGCCTCCTCACCACCGCCACCAACTGCACCGGCGCGGCCACCGCCACCTCGCAGCAGCCGCCGCCGGCCACCTCGGGTCCGCCCGCCTCGGGCACCGCGGCCATGGCGGCCGACGCGGCCCCCGTCCTCTCTCCGGCGGAGATGTCGTCGGCGATCCGCGACCTCACCCTGGCAGTCTCGAACCTCCGGACCTTCCTCCAGGCTCCCTACGCGCCACCGCCCCCGTCGGCTGCGCCCTTCGCGCCACCACCACCGTCCACCGTCGCGCCCCAGGGACTCCCGATCACCCAGATCAGGTTCCCGTCGTCGCCGTCCCCGCTGCCGACGTGGATCGACACGTTGACCTAGACGACGGCGCCACCACAGCCGACGGTGCTGCAGCCGCCCGCCACCACCTTCGGGGGGTTCGGCGGGTATACTGACCCATACGCTGGGAGCTCCATGGTGCCGCAGTACTCTCCTCCCGCCACGATGGGTCGCCACGATGGGTCGCCACGAGGGCGCATACACGGCCTCGCCGCACGTGCAGCAGCCGACTCGCTTCACCAAGCTGGAGTTCGCCACCTACGACGACACCGTTGACCCCCTGAACTGGCTCAATCAGTGCGACCAGTTTTTCAGGGGCAGCGGACCATGGCGTCCGACCGCACGTGGATCGCCTCCTACCACCTCCGTGGCGCCGCACAGACGTGGTACTACGCCCTCGAGCAGGACGAGGGCGGGATGCCTCCGTGGCAGCGCTTTCGCGACCTGTGCCTCCTCCGGTTCGGCCCCCCGATACGTGGGAGCTGCATGGCCGAGCTCGGTCGCCTCCCCTTCACCACCTCGGTGCAGGACTTCGCCGACCGCTTCCAGACGTTCGCCTGCCATGCGCCTGGCGTCACGGCTCGCCAGCGCCGAGCTCTTCATCGGCGGCCTCCCCGACCACATCCGCGTCGACGTCGAGATGCGCGACCCCCAGGACCTGCAGACGGCCATGTACTACGCGTGCGCGTACGAGCAGCGCGCCAACGCCATGCAGCAGGTGTTCCCGGGCCGTGGCGCGCGCCCCCGACCCGCCCGGAACCGGCGACCGCCACCCCGACGTGCCCCGCCCTGTCGGCCGCTGCTGCAGTCGCCCCGCGCCCACATGTACCTTCCGGCGCTTGACGTCAGCGAGCAGCTCGAGCGGCGCCGCAAGGGCATCTGCTTCAACTGCGACGAGCCGTACGCGCCGGGTCATACATGCGCCCGCCTGTTCTACTTGGAGACCGTCGACGACGAGGTGGAGGCCCTCACCGCGGAGCTCGACGCCACCACACTCTCCGAGGCCGATGTCATGACCTATGGGCCGGTCGATGCGACCGCCTTCGTCGTCTCCCTTCATGCCATGGCGGGCATCAGGACGGCGAAGACGATGCTGCTTCCCGTGATGATCCACGGGGAGCGTCTCACCGCGCTCGTGGACACGGGCTCGACGCACAACTTCCTGTCCAGTAACGCCATGCGCCGCCTCGCCCTCCAGCCGGCGGGCGCGGAGAAGTTCAGCGTCACCGTCGCCAACGGGGACCGCCTTGCTAGCCAGGGCGTGGCACGACAGTTCCCGTCCTCATCGGCGACGAGCCCTTCTCCATCGACTGCGTCGGCATCGACCTGGGCTGCTACGACTTCATCCTCGGCGTCGACTTCTTGTCCACACTAGGCCCCATCCTTTGGGACCTCGACGTGCTGTCCCTCATCTTCTGGCGCGAGGGCGGCCGTCGCGTTCAGTGGACGGGCATCGGCGGCTCCGGCGCCGCGACCCCGCAGCTTCAGTTGATGGCGGCCGCACTTGACGAGGCGCATCCTCTCCCGGCCGACCTCCCGCGCAGCAGACACGGCCGACATCTTCGACGAGCCACAGGGCCTCCCACCCGCGCGGCCCTGTGACCACCGCATCTACCTACTGCCGGACACGACGCCTGTCGCCGTGCGACCGTACCGGTACCCCCAGCTGCAGAAGGACGAGCTCGAGCGCCAGCTGGCGGTCATGCTCGCGCAGGACATCATCCAGATTTCGACATCGCCGTTCTCCGCCCCGGTGCTCAAGGCCGACGGCACATGGCGCTTTTGCATCGACTACCGCGCCCTCAATGCCATGACGTCCAAGGACAAGTTCCCTATCCCCGTCGTGGATGAGCTCTTGGACGAGCTACACGGAGCGCGCTTCTTCACCAAGCTCGACCTGCGTTCGGGCTATCATCAGGTGCGCATGCACCCGGACGACATCGAGAAGACGACGTTCCGTACTCAACATGGCCACTTAGAGTTCCTGGTGATGCCGTTCGGCCTCTCCAACGCGCCGGCAACCTTCCAGGCCCTGATGAACGACGTGCTCAGCCCATACTTGCGCTGCTTTGTGCTTGTTTTCTTTGATGACATTCTTATCTACAATTCATCCTGGGCAGAGCACCTGCAGCACGTGGCCATCATCTTCAACGAGCTTCGAGCGCATCGTCTCCACCTCAAGCGCTCGAAGTGCTCGTTCGGCACGACCTCCGTCGCATACCTGGGGCACGTCATCTCGGCGGAAGGTGTCGCGATGGACGCGGACAAGGTCGCTGCCGTCGCCGGATGGTCGACCCCGCAGTCACCGCGGGCTCTCCGCGTCTTCTTGGGCCTCGCCGGCTACTACCGAAAGTACATCCGGGATTTCGGCCTCATCGCCGCGCCACTGACGCGCCTCCTTCGACGCGACGCCTTCTCCTGGTACGAGGAGCCGCTGGATGTGCCCTCACAGGTGTGGGCTGATACCTCCATGGACTTCATCGAGGGCCTTCCCAAGGTGGGCGGCAAGTCCATCATCCTCACGGTGGTTGACCGCTTCTCCAAGTACGCGCACTTCATCGCCCTCGGTCACCCCTATACAGCCGCGTCCGTGGCCCGGGCCTTCTTCAACGGCATCGTCCGCCTCCACGGGTTTCCTTCGTCCATCGTCAGCGACCGTGATCCTATGTTCACGGGTCACGTCTGGCGGGATCTCTTTCGGCTGGTGGGCGTAAGCTCCGCATGAGCACAACATCCCACCCTTAGACGGATGGCCAATCCGAGATGGTCAATAAGGTGATCGCCATGTATTTGCGTTGTGTTACAGGTGATCGTCCACGAGCTTGGGTGGACTGGTTGGCATGGGCGGAGTACTGCTACAACACCTCATATCACTCCGCCCTGCATGACTCGCCTTTCGAGGTGGTCTACGGGCGCCCACCTCCGCCGATGCTTCCTTATGAGCCTAGCATGGCTCGGTCCGAGACGGCGGGCGACTTACTCTGCACCCGCGACGAGATCCTGGCCGAGGCGCGCCAGCGTCTTCTCCAAGCACAGCAGCTGGCCAGGAAGTACTATGATGCTCATCATCGCGAGGCGGAGTTCGCGGTGGGCGATTGGTTGTGGCTGCACCTCCTTCATAGGACCACACAGTCCCTGGACCCGCGCTCCAAGCGCAAATTGGGACCCCGCTACGCCGGTCCCTTTCGTGTGCTGGAGCGTGTTGGCACACTCGCATACCGCCTTGAGCTGCCAGCTGGTTCTCGCCTCCACGACATCTTCCATGTCGGCCATCGAAGGCCTACCGAGGGAACCTCCCGCGGCGACCCCGGCCCTTCCTCCTACTTCGGATGGCCGACTTCGCCGGCCTCCCACGAAGGTGGCGAAGGTGATGCAAGCGCAGACAGCCGTCGCGGCGTGTGGCATGTCTTGGTGCAGTGGGCCAGCCTCGCCCGAGGAGGAGGCGACTTGGGAGAAGCTCGACGATTTCCGCCGCCAGCTTCCATATGTTCGGCCTCGAGGACGAGCCGTTTGAGAAGGCGGGAGAGATGTTATGGTCGGGCTCCGCATGCACCGAAGAGGCCCAATAGTGGGCCGAATTAGGGGCTTAGCCCAAGTTATCTAGGGTTTAGAGGAGCTGTCCTCCTATATAAACACATGTACCCCTTCGATTATAATCAGACAATAAACATATACTGTTGTCGTCTCCCTCAGGAGACGGGAGCCCCAAGCCCTAGCCGCCGCCTCCTCCCTCTCGCAGCGACGGCGCCCAGCCGCCGGCGTCTGCGCCTCCAGCCTCACCGCCCTCACTTCCATGCCTATAGTCTACGCCGTAGACCTGGTAGAACCGTAGTCTCTACCAAATGTCTAGCTAAATGAGGACATAATGTTTATGCCCTACTTCAGGTCAATATGACACGAAAAGAAACCATTTAATAGCACTTCAAGAAATATAAATCATTGTTTTATCCCTAATTATGCATGTATCATATAGAGCATATTTTGATCACTATGGTGTTTCACTGATCATTGCATACTTCATGTGATTCATAAGCTTAGAGTCGATAAATAGTTTAATTTGTGAAAAAAATCCTCGTTGTATAGGACATCGACATGGTCAAACAATACACAGTTTGGCTATTTATATATTTTTAGTTATAGTAGATCTACTAAAAATATAATGAAACAAAAGACGAGGATGCTCTTCTTTATTATGTGGACTTTTAGGCAGTCTTCCCTGCCATCTTGTATTTTGTTCTGACATGGCATATTTACTAGCCTAGAAAAATACCTAACCACAAACAGGACTATTTTTCACTTAATTGAGAGTGTCATATATACACGCGAAAATAACTTAATGTCACATAGAATTTATGCTCAGTCTAGAAGGACAAACACTATGCAGTAACCTGAGCTATGACAGAGCCACAGAGGTTTTCCATTCAATTTAGAGTGACAAACATTTATGTGCTAACCTGATTTTTCCAATGTTGTATTGAACTTGGGGAAAAGTTTCCAGACTATTGACGTGCCAAGGCCTGTTGTAGCCGGGTTTTGCTGTAAAGATGGTAAAGATGATTCACCAGAAGATTGCCTGCCCGATGCGTCCACGACATAGCCACCATCCTGTATTTCCGCAAGATAGCTGAATGTGAGCACAACAGAAAAGTGTGAAAAGTAATCGATTATTAAGTATTATGTCAGTAATCTAACATATCTTGTACATCTAAGTCACAGGAGAAGAAAAGTGATGCATTGAAGAAATTAGTATGACAGCAAATGAAGTACATGGTTACTTACCTGAGTGGTCAATTCATGTAAAATATTTGTCCCAGATGAACTTCGGTTTGCTGTTTCATTTGGATTCTTGCTACTGGATGACCCTCGAGTGTATTTTATCCCCATGAGCCCCAAAGAGGTTACCGCTTCACCATCATCCCCCACACATGCATCAATTACTATTTTTCCATTAGTCTTCAAGGATTCAAGCCATTGCAGGCAACTGGAAGAAATCCTGCACCCGGTAATCATTATGTTTACTGGTGATGGAGATGACAATGGCCCCAAAGGTTCCCCACATAACAGTATCCGGTTACTATTTTTTACTTCATATTTCACACACTTTGGCAGAGATGGTTTGAACATGAGATTAGGGCAGAATAGCACGGACAACTCTTCAAGAGCAGGGAACATGAACTGCTGATTCCCATTGTTTGTGGTCGACAGTATAGGCAACTCTTCTAGGTTTAGTAAAATTTCCAATTTGAGGTGTGTTAATTTCTTGAAGGGCTGTGGCCCCCCAGAAAGACCCATCTCCAGATTTACAATATTAGGCATATCTTTTATATGCAAATGGCGCAAATTTATTAGCTGGCCCAGTGGAGGGAGATCTATGCAGTTCCCAAGGAAGAACAGATGTAGGCTGACAAGGTTAGGGAGAGAAGTCACCATGTTGTTCATCATCCATGTAGGCCATGCAAAGCCTGAATACCCAGCTAGCTCGAGATACTCTAAATTCTGGTGTGGTAGGAGCTTTTCCAGAACTTCTTCGCCTAAATCTTCAACTACTCCATGTACTGCTCGATGAGAAGTATTAGTCCACTCCAGCTTAAGGAAACGAAGCTCTGGTCGATTCTGCAGATTTGCGCTCTCTGCGATGCTTAAGCCCCTGGACCCTCTTGTGAGGTCTGGAATAACAAGCTCATCAGTTGTTATGTGCCAGTTCTCACGAATACTAATGGAGCACCGGATATATGGTGGAAGACAGGCCACTATCATTGGATCTTTTGTCAACAGAAATTTCAGTCCTGTCATTTTATGTATGATACCTAGGAACATTTGTGATACACTATGGGATGGATGCTTGAGAGCACAACCAGTGAGGTCCAACGTGTGCAGCTTCTGAAGCCGCATAAAACATGCAGGTATGACAAGAAGATTCTGCGACAAGTTCAGATATTCCAGATTGAACAAGTAGCCAAGAGATTGTAGACAGTCAATGGTAGGGGTGCATTGTGAGAGATTCAAAAACTTCAGTCTAGTCAAGTTAATGAAAAGGTTAGGCCGAGTCGGCAGCTTTAGACATTGTTGTAGGTTCAGGTACTCCAAATTGGTTGTTAACATATCAATAATTAGGTCAAGTGCCTCACAGCCAGTTAGATCCAAAATTCGAAGGCTCTGAATATCCCCAAAGGATGGAGGGAGGTTTTGTAGTTTACGACACCTCCGAAGTATAAGGACTTCCAACTTCAGGAGATTACAAAGAGATCCAGGCAATTGTTTGAGCTCATAGCAGCTCGACATGTTCAGGAACCTAAGAAAATATAGGTTGCCAAAAGATTCTGGTAGCTGCTTAAGGTTGAAGCAACTAGATAGGTTTAAATCCTCCAAGTTCATTAAATTACCAAATGAAGGAGGCAACTGTGGAAGCTCAGTGCAGCTTGACAAGTCAAATAATCGAAGGTCCTGAAGCTTGCAGAGAGAGTCATCAAGCTCAGAAACATCATAACATGACAGCCTAAGATGCTCAAGTGTTTGGAGGTAGCCAAGGGTTGCAGGCAAGCTTTGAAGTAAGTCACAGCCTTGCAGATTCAAATATTTTAGCTTCTCTAAAGAACCTATGAAAGAGGGTAATTCCTTGAGAGAAGTATTTGATAGATCCAACGCCTCAAGGTTTATCAACATACTCATGGAGGAAGGTAATGTCTGAACCTTTGAGCCAGAAATGTCAAGGTATCTTAGATGCTTCAAATTACCAATGGAAGTGGGCAATTCTCTAAGGCAGCTTCTACTAAGATTCAAAACACGCAAATGCTTCAGTAATTCAAATGGTTCTCGATGGAGCTTTATAGCCTCAACATTTAGGAAGTGTAATGCCCTTGCCCCTGTAAGAAGTGAACTGCAAAGTGTTGATTGTCCTCTGTAATAGGTCAATAATGCATATTGGAAAGAGAGGTCTTTTGCATTATCACTAATTTCTCTATCATCCAGAATAATAATATCATTGCACGCAACATGCCTTGCAAAGTCATGCACGAAGTTATGCATGTAAAGTGTTGTAGGAGATGTTCCGCTTCCCATTCCATAAACCTGGAAACAAACAGAACATAAATCACATAATATTCCCCAACATAACCACCCCGTTTGAAGTTGGACTAGTTTACCACCATATGAGGGAGAGCCTAACTATGATGTAGAACATAAAACAAACTGAACCAAGGAAGCTTGGCGAGGAAAATGCTAAAGGTGGGTATCAGTGTTCAAATATACTGCAAACTAAGCTATGAAATATTATTGCATTCAAATCCACAGATCATGAATACCTCTGCTCCAAAGTCTGCTGCCAAACTCCCTCCCTCCATTTGTTTGGTAATACTATAACATTTGGTTTGTCATAAAAATATCTTCAAAATATATACTATTTTTTTATAATTTTTACTAACATATACATATAAATACAATGATAAAAGTTGCATCTTGGAGACTGCCATAACTCTAAAACGTCCTGCACTTTGGAATGGAGGGAGTACTAACTGAAAGCTAAGCTAAAAAAATACCAGCATGTTGGTTATGCATGATTCATGGTGAACCTAATGGTCAAGCCTTTTACCATGAGAAAAAACCATTGATCCCAAAGGGAAAAGATTATGGACATTGTAAGTTGTGAATTTACTCAGTCGAGCTTTAGAAATGAGCGCTGTAAAACAACATCGAGTAAAATATAAACTTAGTAACTGGGCAATATGATTTCATGCTAGCATTGTTAATCTAACAAGTAGTACTGACTTACTGAATGTGTCTTTGTAACTTGGAGGAAATGTATTGACAGAAGGTCCTGAATGTACATCTCCCCATGAACATAGGGGGGCAAAGTCCCATATTTTGATCCAACCATATCAAGTGCAATCCACTGTTGGATAAGTTTTTCTTTATCAATAGCAGATCCCATAGGCAATACTGATAAATATAGAAAGCATAGTTTTAGTGCTGAGGGCATGTCACAGTATATTTGATTCAATGATGAAAACAATTTAGTTTTCCCGGAAAATGTTTCCCCTAATTTCCATATTGGTTCATCCCTTGCTGTTAACCAGACATGCATGACTTGATTGTGCACTATTGAACCAAGAAAATGAGCTAAAGCTGGTAGTCCATCACATCTTTTTGCAATTTGCTTCCCAATTGTCTCTAGGTGTGCATTGACACGACCTCCATCCCCAAATGCCTTTTCAGAAAATATTGCCCAACAGTCATCTTCGGATAATGGAAGCAACTTGTATGGCGTGAAAGTGTGCATTAGCTCTGCAGTTATTTCACTGGAGGTGGTCACTAAAACCTTGATCGACTTGTTCTTAGCCCTGAGCATTTCCTTCAATTCATCCAGCTGGCTTTTATCTGTGCTACAAAGGCCATCCAAGACAATTAGACAATGTTTGCCATTAAGTGTCTCCTGCAAGCGATTCTTTAGCAATTGGAGATTCCCGTGAATCTCAATGCTGGTATTAACTACTGAGGGTCCTTCTTCTTTTGTTTCATTAGCTTGTGAGATTATATCAGCAGCAATCTTCCTAAGGTCAAATTTCCTATTTAAGTCGATCCAAATACGAAGATCAAAATCCCACCCTTCTCCCTGGTCATGGAAAATTAATCTGGCGAGAGTTGTCTTCCCTAAACCCACAAGGCCAACAATGGGAATGATGCACAATGTTTCTGCATTATCTTGCAAGATTAATTCCGCTATTTTTGTTTTGTCACTATCTCTTCCAACGATTGCAGCTCTACAAAACTCTTCTTGCATATCGGTTTGCTCAAGATCACACCTTGGGTGTTGCATCATAGTAAAAATGACAGAATTTCTTGCTAAATGATCCAATCTTTTTCTCAGTGTCTTCATTCTGTTCACTCTAGTGCTATACAAGAAAAATGGACATGGGGAACACAGTGACGTTGCCTGAAAATTTTATTAAGAAGGATCAATTGAAGGAATCCAAGAAAAATGTACCACCGTAGTAACCAAAGGTTGCATCTTCTGCTCAATGAGCAAAAAAAATTTGTAATCTACACTCTAATAGCAGCTATACATCCCTTTGGGGTTGGGACTATCGAACCTTTGTAATACAGCCGCTCCTCTGAGATTCAGTGTCATTTTGGTCTTCAAATTCGTCCAAGAGGTTTTCCATGTCATACACAATCTGACTGATCTTCGTCATCCAATCCTGTACGTCAGTACGCACCCAAAAATATATATCCACACTTACCAGCACATCTTGCAACCTCGACAGCGTTCGCCTGACGTGCGCCACGTGCTGGTCTATGTCTGAGGGCAGCTCCGACCGGCGAGCGCCGGAGGCCAACCGGCGCAGGAGCCGGTCAACGACGGCGCCGGCGGTGGCCATATGGCATGCCGATTTTGGGTAACAGTACCTGTGAGGAACTGCGGGTTCTTTTTTGAGCTGTGGAATTACGATTTTGAAATTGGGGATCTAGAAGAGGCGTGGAAGAGCGACCACTGAAGTCATAAGAAGGGATAACCAAACTGTGGCCACACTGGGAACGCGATGGCTTGTGCCAAACCACAGGTCCTCAAGCCAATCAGTGTGGTCAAGTGGTCAACAAACCAATCAGTGTTGCATAGTCCCGGCCACAGCTGCTCAAAGCCTCCTTCGCCGCATCCTTCCCGGATGCGCTCTCCTTGCCGACCATGGTTGGCACCGAGATGCTCGTGGCCGCGGCTGTGAGCCAGGTTGCCCGCAAGATCGGCGAAATCGTCGGCGCCGCGCAGGGCGAGGTCAAGCTGTGCTGCAATTTCAGCGACGACCTGGAGACCATAAAGGACACGCTGGTGTACCTAGAAGACCTGCTGAAAAATGCGGAGAAGAACTCCTTCGGGAGCGACAGGGCGAACCTGCGGCACTGGCTCGCCCAGATCAAGGCCCTGGCTTTCGACATCGAAGACATCGTCGATGAGTACTACTCGTCCAAGGAGCAGTTTGAAGGGAGCAGCAGCTATGCTAAGAAGGTAAACAGCCTGGCTTGATTTTTGGTCTGGTTAAATAAATTCTCTTGTGATCAGGTATTATAATTACGCCTTACGGTTTCTGAAGTAACATTTTGTTATCCTTGTTTGATATACCTGAATTTTGGATTTTTTTTAAACGAGTGACTTTTGGATCTAGATTTATTTGATGTCTTAGTATGTTTCTCTTCCGGAAAAAAAGATGTGTTAATTGGTCAATGAAACTAGAATTTTAGATGCATGCCCAGCAATATTGGTTGATAGTTCACATGACAACTACATATATTTCCCCTTTTTCCAAGGCAACAAAAGTACTTGAGAAAAAGTAATTCTTTTGTGCTCTGTTAAAAAGTGAAAAACGCAAATTTGAAAGCATATTGAGGGCCTGATTTGCTCCGACGCACAATTCGACTACTGATAATAGTGCTTTAGGATTCTTGTAAATCTCTGCCTGTGAGTCGAAAATATTTCATGTTTGTAATGAATGCAGAGCTCTCAACATATAATTCAAATTCTTGAGCATATAAGCTAGGCCAGAACAAAAACGTTGACCAACGGGGGAATGATCTCTCCCTTGGCTATACGTTGTTAGGTAGAAATGAGACTCTCCCCGCGGATGGACGCTAGGATAATAACCCGAATAAAGTTCGCCCCTCCCGCGAAATTACCGCGTGATGGGGATTCGAACCCGGGTGGGCTGGCTGCGCACTCGCCTTGCCTTGCCACTGAGCTGGAGCTCAGTTCTCAAGCTAGGCCAGAACAAGAAAAAAATGTTTTAAGGTGGCTAAATACTGAAAAATATACAGTTGAGAGGCAAGGGGGACAAATCCTTCTTTTGACATTGTAAAATACTACTCCCTCTGTACCGATTTATAAGACGTTTTAGCATTGCAATATTAACTTACCATTGCATTTATGTTTTTATTCCATCTAGTTGCACAAGCACTTCTTCACTTCTTCATCTGTCTTTTGGTAGGTTAACATGGTACATGCTTACAACTTTTGTTATGATAGCAATGATTTTGATTTTCAGAAAAATTGCTGGTAAATTTTCAGGGATCATTGTTCTGCTCACTTTCCAATCCGATCATTTCAAAAGTTAGCATGGTTCATAAGATGAAATCTAAGAGAGAGTTGCTACAGACAAGGCAACACTTACCTACTCAATATCATTTCATTTCACATATTAACTCAGCCGTGGATTTTTATGAGAAGCAAACAACATCATATAGAAATAGTGACATTACAATTTTCGGGAGAGATAGAGACCTGGGAAATCTCATGGACATGATAATGCAGAAAAGTGTCAATGAGATTTCCATTATTTCTATAGTTGGGCCTGTGGGGCTTGGGAAGACAAGCCTTGCACAACTAGTTTTCAATGATTCCCAAACAAAGGCATTCAGATTCAGGATATGGGTTCATGTTTCTATGGGTAATGTCAGCCTTGAAAAAATTGGGAGGGATATAGTTTCTCAAACTACCGAAAGAATTGAGGGAAACATGCAATTGCAATCAATTAAGAATGCTGTTCAAACCATACTAAATAAGTATAGCTGCTTAATAGTATTAGATAGCTTGTGGGGTAAAGATGAAGAAGTGAATGGGCTGAAGCAGATGTTGCTCACAGGTAGACAGACAGAAAGCAAGATCATAGTGACCACCCACAGTGATAAAGTTGCTAATCTCATGTCTACTAGTCAACCTTACAACTTGTCTGCATTATCTGAAGATGATTGTTTAAAGATATTCTCTCAAAGGGCAATGACAGGTCATGGTGACCCACTGTTCAGAGAATATGGAGATGAAATTGTTAGAAGGTGTGATGGCACACCCTTGGTTGCTAATTTTCTTGGATCTGTGGTGAATGCTCAGAGACAGAGGCGTGAGATATGGCAAGCTGCCAAGGATAAAGAAATGTGGAAGATAGAGGAAGATTATCCGGAAGACAAAATTTCACCATTGTTTCCCTCATTCAAGATAGTATATTATAATATGCCTCATGAATTAAGATTATGCTTTGTATATTGTTCAATCTTCCCTAAAGGATCTCCCATAGACAAGAAAAAACTTATTCAACAATGGATTGCACTTGACATGATTGAGTCCAGACATGGAACCTTACCGCTTGATGTAACTGCTGAGAAGTATATTGATGAACTTAAGGCAATATATTTCCTTCAAACTGTAGAAGGGCATCAAGTAAGTTCTTTGGTGAACCTATGTTATTGACTTGCCTTTTGGTTTGTTTTGCATGCACTAAATGGTGAACCTTGCTATGTGCACAATAAATATTCTCTGTCATTTCAGAAGTCAAACAACTCACAAGGATTATTGTAGCTCATATATATTCATAGATTGTCATTAATCTTTGGTAAGTAATGTGAAATAAATCTCATGTAAAAATGTCATGTTTTGACTGATAATTGATTTGGAAATTGCAGTATCAATAAGGTTAATTGCTGACTTACTCTGGAGAACATGTTAAACCAATATTGTTGAGGAATATATCATGCTTTCAAAAACAATAGGATTTTAAGCCATATGGTCAATATCTACGATCATATAGGACAAAAATACATAGATAAAGTTGATTTAATTTTTAGAGTGGACTTCACGATAGTATAAGTGAACAAATAATTTTACATGTACCTCATAATATGCACCAAGAACTTACAGTTAAATATTTGCATCAAACTGCCATGGTATCAACATATTCAAATAAACACTTACAAGCAAGTATGCATTTTGTTTTGTTGAAATAGGTAGTTTGCAAATCTAATTCATTCTTCATAAGATAAACTAAAATATAGCCGCACCAGGTCATGGCTAAATTTTGCAAAGAACTAGAATTTCATGATTAGATGTGAGTATGTATATTTTTGTGTAATTAAACTAATTAAACTTCTGTACAGGTTACTGCAGAAATAGTCAATACTTCAGAGGAAATGCTCTGCATGCATAATTTGGCACATGATCTTGCTAGGTCAGTTGCCGGTGAAGATATCCTAGTGATTTTGGACGCAGAGAATGAACGCAATAATAGATACTGTGATTACCGTTATGCACAGGTGTCTGCTTCTAGCTTACAGTCAATAGATAGCAAGGCTTGGCCTACAAAGGCAAGGTCACTGATTTTCAAGACCAGTGGTACAGATATGGAGCATGTTGGCGAAGTTCTTTCAGTGAACAAGTATTTGCGTGTTCTGGATCTCGGTGAATGCTCTGTTAATGAGATACCTGGTCCTGTTTTTCAGCTGAAACAACTGCGGTATCTTGATGCTTCGACTTTGTCCATTACAACACTCCCTCCCCAAATTATTAGCTTTAATAAGCTGCAGACATTGGATCTTTCAGAAACTGAACTTATAGAGCTGCCATCCTTCCTCAGCAACTTGAAAGGGCTTAATTATTTGAATCTTCATGGTTGCTTGAAACTTCAGGAGTTGAATAGCCTTGATTTGCTGCATGATTTGCATTACCTCAACCTTTCATGCTGTCCTGAAGTTAGAACCTTCCCTGATTCTATTGAAAACCTCACCAAACTCCGTTTCTTAAACTTGTCGCAGTGTTCTAAGCTTCCGACATTACCCAACAGATTATTGCAATCATTTGCTAGCCTTTGTTCTCTTGTGGATCTGAACTTAAGTGGTTTCGAGTTTCAAATGCTGCCTGGGTTTTTGGGCAACATTTGTTCTCTTCAATATTTGAATCTGTCAAAGTGTTCTAAACTTGAGGAACTCCCCCAGTCATTTGGCCAGCTTGCATATTTGAAAGCCCTAAATCTTTCATCTTGTCCTGATCTTAAAATTCTTGGTTCCTTCGAATGCCTTACTTCTCTCCAGATTTTGAATCTCTCAAATTGCCCTAGTCTCGAATATTTGCCACTGTGCCTTAGAAAGCTCCAAAATATTGACGTTTCTGGGTGTCAGGATTGTATAGTCCAATTCTGTTCTCAAAGCTCTGGAAGTTCCCCATCTCATCAACATTCAGAGCAAGTTGAGCAAGCCAGATTAAGTTGTGACATCTCGGAAACCATTCCTGAAAATCCTGCTTCCATTGAAGATCTGAAAGGAAAGAAGAAATTGGCTTCCCACGTGGAAAAGGAAACTGAAGTTATTACTAAGGTACACTGATTCACATATGTTTCCTAGAATAAAACTAAGAAGTATCTGCTGTTCCCTTCCCATTCAGTTACTTTAATTTTGCTAGATCAAGTTTCCTGATTGTATAGAAAACTATTATGCAAATTTGAACCACTAGTGTTAGCAATGGCTGAAGAACTGATACATTGTGTAGTTGTACTCAAATTGAAAATTTCTTTGTTTCTAGTAATCTTATTGGTACTTCTACATGCATCACAATTCTTTTTCAACAGTTCAGTAAACATCTTGGAGGTCTACATGTTACAAATCCAAATGGGACACTTTTTTTGAGCTAAAAACTGTAGGGGAGGCCCAGACAGTAAAATTTTATTAAAAGAGATAAAATATGTACAAGAGGAGAAGAAAGGAGAGAATGTACAAAAGGGCCTAGCCCTGGGCATAACCCAAAGAGAACTACAAAGCGTCTAGCCAAGCTAAGAGAGGGGTTTTTTGGTCGTCCTTCATTCTGTAAGAGAGAAGGAAGATGTCCCTCTTAAAAGAAAAGGACCAAGCTCTAATAGAAGGTGTTACATTGTCAAAAATAAAAGTGTTCCGTTGCTTCCATAGATTCCAGGTGGCAGTGGCAAACACTTCAAAGAAGAAAGGCTTCCTAAAAATGGGACACTACTTATAGTAATTGTTTGCACAAAAATGTCATTTTGTCATTCTAATTATCTCAGTCCTTTTTTCTTACTGTAGCCAAATGAAAATGGAGATACAGTACATGGAATTCCAGGACAGCTGTCCTTGCTGTCTTCATCTTATTCTTATTCCTTTGCATCAAGCTCAAGTGCACTGTTGGCCTCTGTCCCCTCTTCAGATATCTCAAAGATGGAGCATCCACTGTCTAATGGAGAAACAACAGGTATGCTACTATAATTTTGTTCACAACTGAAATATCTGAATAAGACGTTTAGACTTTGGATTCTTCAAAAAAAAAACGAATCTACTTTTCAACCCTGAACCCTGGTAGCAGTCTATATTTTGAATATGACCTTGAATTTGTAAACGTTTACATAAGAAAGAGAACTACCAAAGCAGTCCACTTTTCACCTTTACGGGATTTGAGAAGTGGTTTTAGGTGATGTATCCATGTCACTGAATGCTGTTTTGCAATCAGATTTTACTATTTTTTCTTGGATTACCAAAGTGATCTTTTTTGCATCTGAATGGTGGAGTTTCTTTTAGATGACATGTTCTTGTAGCATTTGTTTGTCGATGGAATTGATATGCTGGTGATTTGGAGGACAGGTAGACATGTGGGATACACGTCAATCAAACCCATTTGTAAATCCTTCCGATGGCGAAAAGTCAGCTGTTTCTGTAATTCAAGGTTGCAGTTCAAATGTTAGAGTCTAGGGTCGAAACTGGACTTTGGCCAGAGTTTACGGTTGAAAAGGGGTTTTCTATTTTAAAATACCATGATGAGCAAAAAAAAAAGGCAAATGGCCTTCAGTTCATAAAACAAAAATATAGTACTTGCTTACTTTGCGAGGTACAAATGTGGCTATAGATATTTGTTATGATGTCTCTGTAAAAAGATGTGCATAATACAGAAGTATTTTGGATAGTATAATTACATATAATTTCCTTTGACCAGCTTTTTTTGAGCTGGATCCTTGTAACCAACTTGGATACTCGCTTGTGAACAAATTTGATAAACATAGACTGCTTTGATTTGGACCTGGCAAAGTATCATATTAGGGCTTAAAGCAAAGATTGAAGACTCTGCTATGGAAAATTGAGGAATAACCAAGGCAATTGTAATAGATCAATGTTGGTTAAATTCAGAACGCGGAGTAACTAAACCTTGTAAATTTTGTCTACCCGTGAGTTTTGACAGGTACTCAATGCAATGAAATGTGTCAAGAGCCTCAGTGCTCCATAGAAGATGTCCTGATCACTGAAGAAAGCATGTGCTATTCGGACACACCGGTTCATCTGCATGAAGCAGCCACCGTAGGAGGCAGCGATGGCAACCACATAAAAGGATGCAATGGAGCATGTCGGTGCAATATTCCATGTGGCGGGACAAACCATGAGGTTGTTGCACAGCAGCGCAACCAATGTGAGGGAGAAGTGCTGGTTTGAACTGATGGCCAACTTGGCTGTGGCGTAGGAGGAGAGACCTCTCCTAAGGCATGATGTGAAATTGGCATGGTTGCCGTTCGATACCCTTGTTTTGCGTTCTGTTGTTGGTTTCATTTCCATTGTTGTCGAGGACATGTGATTTCAAACCAATCAGCACTGGGATGTGTAGGTATGTGTAAAATTTGCACAAACCGTCTTGCGACATAGGTTGACTGCGTCCGCGCGCTTGTGTCCCATGGTCACAGTTGCGGGCCTTGCGGCTTCCCTCTCTGCAGTAGTTGAATTTCCTTCTTGTAAGTTGATAAGAAGAATATCAAAGTGACTGTACCAAGACATATTAAGATGCGATTTGCTTTTGCATTTATCTCCAAGATTCTGTGCAAAAAAAAGTATGCAGTACTTGGACCAAAGCCCCGGGAAGAAAGAAAAAACCGTGGCCTCTTTCGTTCCCCTAGTACAGAACATCGGCAACAAAGATGTGGCCCGTCGCTACAGTACTATCACTGATGTGGGTGGTACATTGGCGATGGAGGCCAATCCGTTTGCGATGAGATAGTAACACACACAACCTTTGCAAAAGATTTACCAAACCTTTCAATTTCCACTCCCAAACTCGATTAACGCGATTAATATTTGCTGAACCTTATCCACCACCTCTGCTCATTCTAATTCCGTTGGTACACTAAGACTGAAACACGATTAGCACACTAGAAGTTAGACTAGTTTAACTGAGTTACCCTTTTTCTTAACAATCAATATGAATACATAGTAACAAGTATTAAATGGTAGAGATACACGAGCTGTCTCCAACGATTACAAAATAAACTCTAAAAGATACTAACAAATTTTTAAAGTCTTCAAACCCTTTCTTCTTCCTAGACACAATCTTGTAATTTCTTGAAGGCAGCAAAAGATAGTGATACGGGCTGAGCCCGTGTGGGTTGCCCGATCTCACGAATTTGACCAAGAACACGAGGGGTTGAGGGATGAACACAAGAACACGATGAACACACGCACAAATAACCCGATACAATCCGGTTTGTTCTCGAAGGCCCGAACCACCTTCCCGATAGAAGCTCTCAAGGAAAAGACACAAGGTAGAAGTCCCGAGAGAAAGATCGGCGAGTCAAATCCAAGAGATCTAGAAGGGTGAAAAGATCAAGGTTGGTAGAAGTGCAAGCAAAAGACCAAAGGTAGAAGTGCAAGCAAAAGACCAACAATTGATAGAAGTCACCAAAGAGATCACATTGATTCGATATGGAGATACAATAGATCGATAATCTAAAGAGAGGGTTTCCCTAATCCACAAAGGGATAATAGAGACATAAGCCAAGTTCATCTAAACATCATCTCTCCCTCATGAAGGTGGGGGTAGGTGCCTATTTATAAGTAGGGGGCCGAAGGGGTAAGTACAAGCTGAAAACAGGCAATTGCGTGCTGAAACGCGTACAGGCGGAAGTTCCGGTCCGAAGGGGCGGAAGTTCCGGTCCGAAGGGGCGGAAGTTCCGGTCGGCGCGGTACTTCCGGTCAACTTCCGGCCTAGTTCCGAAAACGACCTCTTTGCTTGCAGTATTGTCCAGGGGCGTTTCGGCGCAATTCTGGAAGTAGAGCGGAACTTGGGCGGAAGTACCGACGGGCGGAACTTCTGGCGGTGGCGGGCGGAAGTTCCGGCTGCAGCTCTTCAGCGCAAGCATCTTCGGTCTTGGACGGTATCCGGGCGGAAGTTCCAGCCTGGAGCCACTACAAAGGAAAACCTTTTTTTTGACAAATCACTGTCGTCATGTGAAGGCCAATTTTCGTCAAGGATTACTTCGCGGTGACGAAATTTGATCATCATGGGGTTCGTCAAGGAAGCTCCGTCATAAAATATCGGGGGTGACGGTATGCATTTTTTCGTCAACGTCAAATGTTTGATGGTGATGACCTGCAAATTCGTCAACATCGAAGGTTGATTGTTGACAGACAGGTTTGTCACGAAAAATTGCAACTTTCGTCAATATATAAATCTTGGGAAGTTTCTGATTGGTCCAAAAAAGCATACGTGGCCTTACATGTGGGTCCCATTTGGCTTCGACAACATGGGTCCGACAAGCGCCGACATGGATATCCGTCATGTGGGACCGGCATGGTGCCGACTCGGTGGGACCCACAAAATATTATGACAAGCTGGACCCACAATATTCCGACCGGTGGGATCCACAAAATTCAGACAAGTGGGACCAGGTTGTTGCCGACATATGGGTCCCAATAATGCCGATCGGTGGGACCCATAAATTCCGACAAGTGGGACCGTAAATTGGTGCCACGTGGTTTCATTTAATAGTGACGTTGTGACATTTTCCGTCACCTTTTGAATTTGACAAAATTTGAGAGCATTTGAATTATTTGCGAAATTTGGGAAACAAAAAAACTGGCGAAATATCAAAAAATAGACAATAAATATCATACATAAATGGTGGCACAAGAAGTATATATGTCTCTCACAGACCGAAAGATTCATAAGAAAATTACAATTGGAACACAAAGAAATTAAAAGACCTATGATTAATAATGTTGTAGGACGGTGGTGCAATAGATTAGTTGCCCTGAGATTCAGACATGGATGGTGGCTGGGATGTCCTCAAGAGCAAATTAAGCACGGCATCCATTTCTCTCTGCCTCTTTTCATAAGCCAGAGTCTTTTCTTCTTGGGCTTTCTTCACAGCTTCAAGTTCTTCCTCCTGCTTCTTCCTGATCTCTTCAAATTTTTGATCTTGTTCTTGCAATCTTGCCTGCATCTCACTGTGGTACCTTTCAGCTGCATGTATGGAGTTCTGCTCTTGATCTCGCCGTCTTTGTTGTAGCTCTCGGATGCGTGTAGCTGAGACGAAGACTTCACGGAACTTGTTGCGACGCCCAATCTTGGTAGGAATGTGCTTGTTGCAGGTGGTGGATGGGCTTTTCTCGCTCGTAACTAGCTGAACAATTTGCAAATCAGTCAAATCAGGTTCATCTTCATTGCGTGGCGCCGCTTTTTTTGCCACCATTTTATCATGCATAAAGATTACAATCATTGCATGGACAACATACAAAACTGGATTATATTATATTGTGCTAATATGAAATATTTCTTACATATGCACTTTTTGCTTCAGCACTCATAATGTTATCCTTGTTAGTGTGTGTGATTCTAAAACATTCAATTGGAGAGGTTTCTTCTTCCTGCTGCTTAGCCTTCTGCTTGAAAAAAATGTAGAATGCACATTACCATTGTACACTGTGTATGACAGAAGTATGAACTGTATTGGGAAATTCAGAACACTTACTACATGTTCCCAGTGAGCAACATAGCTTCGAGATCCAGTGGTATGGAACTGTTTCACAGCTTCTCTGTTCTTTCCATTTTTTACACACACTCCCTATGTTCAGTACATGCATTTTATTTATCCAGATCAGAGAAATGTAAGAATTCAGTAGCTGTTACTGAAAGGAATAACGTTTATGTACCTGGTACTTCTCATCAAACCATCTGTTCACCAGTTTTTTCCAGCTTTTCTCTTCTACATGATCTGGCTTCTTCAGATATGCTTGCTCCACCGTGAGATTTTTAATTTTCGGCCAATACTCCTTTTTAAGCCTATATCGGAACTGCCGAATACTAACTTGCAGCATATCAGTGCACACATCTTGAGCCACCTCATCATTTTTGTCCATAGTAAACTTTCCCCGCAAAATAGTGATGCATTAATCGGTAGATTCTTAGATAGTTGATCATGTAGCATACTAATTAGGTTAAACCAAGATTGTACAGGACTCACCGCTACTGTACTTATAGCATGAGGAATGACATGTCTGAGAGTTTCATCTTTCTTGTACTGTGTCCAGTGTGTTGCAAGCGGTATTTTGGCACGGATGTGAATACCAACCTCACTGCTCAGCTTTGCTGACTGGATATAATCCTTGGGTGTCCTGACACCAGCAGAGAATTCAATTGGCATCTTATTGCCACCATGTCTTCTTGTGTACTCATGTAGTCCATGGCCCATGGTAGGTATGCGTCCACCTCTCTTTCTCTTACTACCGATAGATGTTGTCAATGTCTCTGAAATAAGAGATGAAATGATTCTCTTTTATATGAAAATATGCGGTACAGTGTTTAGTTTTTACAAACTTTCATACCTTGCCGCTGAAAGTTTACAATTTGATTGTCCTCAGGAGATGAGGTGCTGCCTCCAGATGTCATGATCTGGTTAGGTGAGGGTGCTCCTTCGTTGTTCGGACCAGCAGGTGGCCGTCGGCTCATCGGATGACCCGACTTCAGGTTCAGCTTGTTGCCATTGATCTTGTTGCAATGTTAGATGGTGCAACTTCAGGTCCGGATCGCTTCTTCGTGCAACCGTTGCAGAAGAAGCAACTATCTCGCAAGCAAAGTAGAGGCTACATTAGTAGGAAACATTTAGCATGTACGTATTTCCTATCATAGTTCGGACATAGTTCCACATGACTCGAGCTGAAGTTTTGCCGACAGTGCGCTGATCCTCATCTGAATGAAGATCATCGTCAGCAGTAGCTATCTCTTCTGGATTCGGTTCGTACGAAGGGTCCTCTTTGACCTCCTTCTCTTCGCAGTATGTGTCCTTTAGATTGTTACTAGTTCCTATTTGTACCCCACCATACACTAATGAACGTGCAAAACCAGAGAAATCTTGCTGAATTTTGTGGCCAGGTCCATATCTTTCAGCCAAAAAAAATTCCATGCGTACTATATTTTCTTGCATTTGTTTCTCCTTGACAAGCTCATATGCCGGCTTGACGGGGTTTTCTGTCTCCGCTGAAATAATCGGAAGAGCGGAGCGTGAACAAAACATAAGAGGGGGCCAATTCCATAGAAAACAGCAAATAATTGTCTTTGCAAAATATTGTACAACAGCAAATGATTGAAAACATAAGAGTCTACGTATGATGTCGGCGAACAAAACATAAGAGGGGGCCAATTCCATATAAAACAGCAAACAATTGTTGTTGATCAAACTCTGCTTCCCTCTGAACCTGAAGAATAAAAGTCTGAAGCAATATCGTTGTTCACTGTAGCTCGTCAGGCTGTTTTCGGCAACGGCTGGAATTAGTTCAGTTAAGTGTTTCTGGAATAAGTTCAGTTAAGTGTTTGGGCAAACAGTTGTCTATGCAAAAGATTGTACAGCAGCGGGATGGCAAAGATTGTATAGCACGGCATGATTGTCTATGGAATAAAAACAATAAACCCTATACGTATGATGTCGGGATTGGATCTATCAAATATGCAAGATCTAGATATAGGTCAAACAGACGTGCTAGACATGTAAAACCGATTTCTCGATCGTAGCATCCGAAAAACACAACAACAAGCCGATCACTGATGGCGTGTATTTCACACGTTCGTTGGGCAACCCCAAGAGGAAGGTATGATGCGCACAGCAGCAAGTTTTCCCTCAGAAAGAAACCAAGGTTTATCGAACCAGGAGGAGCCAAGAAGCACGTTGAAGGTTGATGGCGGCGGGATGTAGTGCGGCGCAACACCGGAGATTCCGGCGCCAACGTGGAACCTCGCACAACACAACCAAAGTACTTTGCCCCAACGAAACAGCTGAGGTTGTCAATCTCACCGGCTTGCCGTAACAAAGGATTAACCGTATTGTGTGGAAGATGATTGTTTGCAGAGAAAATAGTAAAAACAAGTATTGCAGCAGATTTGTATTTCAGTATTAAAGAATGGACCGGGGTCCACAGCTCACTAGAGGTGTCTCTCCCATAAGATAAAAGCATGTTGGGTGAACAAATTACGATCGGGCAATTGACAAATAGAGAGGGCATAACAATGCACATACATGACATGATAAGTATAGTGAGATTTAATTGGGCATTACGACAAAGTACATAGACCGCCATCCAACCGCATCTATGCCTAAAAAGTCCACCTTCGAGGTTATCATCCGAACCCCCTCCGATATTAAGTTGCTAACAACGAGACAATTGCATTAAGTATGGTGCGTAATGTAATCAACAACTACATCCTCGGACATAGCGCCAATGTTTTATCCCTAGTGGCAACAAGACAACACAACCTTAGAACTTTCTCGTCACTGTCCCAGGTGTCAATGCAGGCATGAACCCACTATCGAGCATAAATACTCCCTCTTGGAGTTAAAAGTAAAAACTTGGCCAGAGCCTCTACTAGAAACGGAGAGCATGCAAGATCATAAACAACACATGTATAATAACTTGATAATTAACATGACATAGTATTCTCTATCCATCGGATCCCGACAAACACAACATATAGAATTACAGATAGATGATCTTGATCATGTTAGGCAGCTCACAAGATCCAACAATGAAGCACAATGAGGAGAAGACAACCATCTAGCTACCGCTATGGACCCATAGTCCAGGGGTGAACTACTCACTCATCACTCCGAGAGCGACCATGGCGGTGTAGAGTCCTCCGGGAGATGATTCCCCTCTCCGGCAGGGTGCCGGAGGCGATCTCCCGGATCCCCCGAGATGGGATCGGCGGCGGCGGCGTCTCGCAAGGTTTTCCGTATCGTGGCTCTCGGCACCGGGGGTTTCGTCACGGAGGCTTTAAGTAGGCGGAAGGGCAAGTCAAGAGGCGGCACGGGGGCCCACACCACAGGCCGGCGCGGCCGGGGGTGGGGCCGCGCCGCCCTAGGGTTTGGCCACCCCGTGGCCCCTCTTCGTCTCGTCTTCGGACTTCGGAAGCTTCGTGGAAAAATAGGCCCCCGGGCTTTGATTTCGTCCAATTCCGAGAATATTTCCTTACTAGGATTTCTGAAACCAAAAACAGCAGTAAAACAAAGAATCGGCACTTCGGCATCTTGTTAATAGGTTAGTTCCGTAAAATGCACGAATATGACATAAAGTGTGCATAAAACATGTAGGTATCATCAATAATATGGCATAGAACATAAGAAATTATCGATACGTCGGAGACGTATCAAGCATCCCCAAGCTTAGTTCTGCTCGTCCCGAGCAGGTAAAACGATAACAAATTAAGATAATTTCTGAAGTGATATGCCATCATAAACTTGATCATACTATTTGTAAACATATGTAGTGGATGCAGCGATCAAAACAATGGTGATGACATGAGTAAACAAGTGAATCATAAAGCAAAGACTTTTCATGAATAGTACTTCAAGACAAGCATCAATAAGTCTTGCATAAGAGTTAACTCATAAAGCAATAAATCAAAGTAAAGGTATTGAAGCAACACAAAGGAAGATTAAGTTTCAGCGGTTGCTTTCAACTTGTAACATGTATATCTCATGGATAATAGTCAACATAGAGTAATATAACAAGTACAATATGCAAGTATGTAAGAATCAATGCACAAGTTCACACAAGTGTTTGCTTCTTGAGGTGGAGAGAGATAGGTGAACCGACTCAACATAAAAGTAAAGAGAATGGTCCTTCAAAGAGGAAAGCATCGATTGCTATATTTGTGCTAGAGCTTTTATTTTGAAAACATGAAACAATTTTGTCAACGGTAGTAATAAAGCATATGAGTTATGAAAGTTATATCTTACAAGTTGCAAGTCTCATGCATAGTATACTAATAGTGCCCGCACCTTGTCCTAATTAACTTGGACTACCGGATCTTTGCAATGCACATGTTTTGACCAAGTGTCACAATGGGGTACCTCCATGCCGCCTGTACAAAGGTCTAAGGAGAAAGCTCGCATTTTGGATTTCTCGCTTTTGATTATTCTCAACTTAGACATCCATACCGGGACAACATGGACAACAGATAATGGACTCCTCTTTAATGCATAAGCATGTGGCAACAATTATTATTCTCATATGAGATTGAGGATATATGTCCAAGACTGAAACTTCCACCATGAATCATGGCTTTAGTTAGCGGCCCAAAGTTCTTCTCTAACAATATGCATGCTCCAACCATGAAGGTGGTAGATCTCTCTTGCTTCAGTACAAGACGGACATGCATAGCAACTCACATGATATCCAACAAAGAATAGTTGATGGCGTCCCCGAAACATGGTTATCGCTCAACAAGCAACTTAATAAGAGATAAAGTGCATAAGTACATATTCAATACTACAATAGTTTTTAAGCTATTTGTCCCATGAGCTATATATTGCAAAGGTGAATGATGGAATTTTAAAGGTAGCACTCAAGCAATTTACTTTGGAATGGCGGATAAATACCATGTAGTAGGTAGGTATGGTGGACACAAATGGCATAGTGGTTGGCTCAAGTATTTTGGATGCATGAGAAGTATTCCCTCTCGATACAAGGTTTAGGCTAGCAAGGTTATTTGAAACAAACACAAGGATGAACGGTACAGCAAAACTCACATAAAAGACATATGGTAAACATTATAAGACTCCATACCGTCTTCCTTGTTGTTCAAAACTCAATACTAGATGTTATCTAGACTCTAGAGAAACCAAATATGCAAACCAAATTAGCAAGCTCTAAGTATTTCTTCATTAATGGGTGCAAGGTATATGATGCAAGAGCTTAAACATGAGCACAACAATTGCCAAGTATCAAATTATCCAAGACATTTTAGAGTTACTACATGTAGCATTTTCCAATTCCAACCATATAACAATTTAACGAAGAAGAAACTTCGCCATGAATACTATGAGTAGAGCCTAAGGACATATTTGTCCATATGCAACAGCGGAGCGTGTCTCTCTCCCATAAAGTGAATGCTAGGATCCATTTTATTCAAAAAAAACAAAAACAAAAACAAACCGACGCTCCAAGCAAAGTACATAAGATGTGGCCGAATAAAAATATAGTTTCAGGGGAGGAACCTGATAATGTTGTCGATGAAGAAGGGGATGCCTTGGGCATCCCCAAGCTTAGACGCTTGAGTCTTCTTAATATATGCAGGGGTGAACCACCGGGGCATCCCCAAGCTTAGAGCTTTCACTCTCCTTAATCATATTGCATCATACTCCTCTCTTGATCCTTGAAAACTTCCTCCACACCAAACTCGAAACAACTCATTAGAGGGTTAGTGCATAATAAAAATTCACATGTTCAGAGGTGACACGATCATTCTTAACACTTCTGGACATTGCATAAAGCTACTCGGACATTAGTGGATCAAAGAAATTCATCCAACATAGCAAAAGAGGCAATGCGAAATAAAAGACAGAATCTGTCAAAACAGTAACAGTCCGTAAAGATGGATTTTATTAGGCCACCAGACTTGCTCAAACGAAAATGCTCAAATTGAATGAAAGTTGCGTACATATCCGAGGATCATGCTCGTAAATTGGCATAATTTTCTGAGCTACCTACAGGGAGATAGACCCAGCATTCGTGACAGCGAAAGAATTCTGAAACCGCGCAGTAATCCAAATCTAGTACTTACTTTTCTATCAAAGACTTTACTTGGCACAACAAAACATAAAACTAAGATAAGGAGAGGTTGCTACAGTAGTAAAAAACTTCCAAGACACAAATATAAAACAAAAATACTGGAGTAAAAACATGGGTTGTCTCCCATAAGCGCTTTCTTTAACGCCTTCAGCCTAGGCGCGTAAAGTGTAACTCAAGTGTTATCGAAGGGTGGTGCACCTACAGCGGGGTTTGGAGTTTTCTCAACCATGCATAGTATATTGGATACATAAGTTTCAGCGTCTCCCTTTTCATTAGTCTTGGGCTTGCTACTCTCATCGAACAAATTTTCGGGAACAAGCCAAGCATAGTTATTTTCTAGTGCATCATTCATAGCTAGGAGTTTACATGGTATTGGTGCTTTGATCTCCCCACCATCATTAATATTATTAGTGTATCTTATTCTATCCATGTCCATCTTTTCAAGGAGACTAACAAAATTAGTATGAGAACCAAGCATATTAAATTTAGCAAAGACCTTTCTAGCTTCTCTTGCTAGACCACCAAATTCTCTAAGAAGGGTTTCTAAAACAAAATCTTTCTTTTCCCCTCTTCCATATCACCAAGTGTAAGAAACATGTGTTGGATTATAGGATTGAGATTAACAAATTTAGTTTCCAACAGTGCGAACTAAAGCAAGCAAGCAGCAATTTCATAGGTAGGAGCAAGTTCTACCAAGTGTCTATCTTCAAAATCTTCAACGGTACTAATATGGGTAAAAAATTCTTCTATATTGTTCCTCCCAATTATAGACCCTTGTCCTACCGGTATGTTTTTTGTGGTAAAATTAAAAGGAAACATAATGAATCAAGTAACGTAAATGCAAGTAACTAATTTTTTTGTGTTTTTGATATGGCAAACAAGACAGTTAATAAAGTAAAACTAGCAACTAATTTTTTTGTGTTTTGATATAATGCAGCAAACAAAGTAGTAAATAAAATAAAGCAAGACAAAAACAAAGTAAAGAGATTGAGAAGTGGAGACTCCCTTGCGGCGTGTCTTGATCTCCCCGGCAACGGCGCCGTGAAAATATGCTTGATGGCGTGTATTTCACACGTTCGTTGGGCAACCCCAAGAGGAAGGTATGATGCGCACAAGCAGCAAGTTTTCCCTCGGAAAGAAACCAAGGTTTATCGAACCAGGAGGAGCCAAGAAGCACGTTGAAGGTTGATGGCGGCGGGATGTAGTGCGGCGCAACACCGGAGATTCCGGCGCCAACGTGGAACCTGCACAACACAACCAAAGTACTTTGCCCCAACGAAACAGCTGAGGTTGTCAATCTCACCGGCTTGCCGTAACAAAGGATTAACCGTATTGTGTGGAAGATGATTGTTTGCAGAGAAAATAGTAAAAACAAGTATTGCAAGCAGATTTGTATTTCAAGTATTAAAGAATGGACCGGGGTCCACAGCTCACTAGAGGTGTCTCTCCCATAAGATAAAAGCATGTTGGGTGAACAAATTACAATCGGGCAATTGACAAATAGAGAGGGCATAACAATGCACATACATGACATGATAAGTATAGTGAGATTTAATTGGGCATTACGACAAAGTACATAGACCGCCATCCAACCGCATCTATGCCTAAAAAGTCCACCTTCAGGTTATCATCCGAACCCCTACGGTATTAAGTTGCTAACAACGAGACAATTGCATTAAGTATGGTGCGTAATGTAATCAACAACTACATCCTCGGACATAGCGCCAATGTTTTATCCCTAGTGGCAACAAGCACAACACAACCTTAGAACTTTCTCGTCACCGTCCTGTGTGTCAATGCGGCATGAACCCACTATCGAGCATAAATACTCCCTCTTGGAGTTAAAAGTAAAAACTTGGCCGCAGCCTCTACTAGAAACGGAGAGCATGCAAGATCATAAACAACACATGTATAATAACTTGATAATTAACATGACATAGTATTCTCTATCCATCGGATCCCGACAAACACAACATATAGAATTACGGATAGATGATCTTGATCATGTTAGGCAGCTCACAAGATCCAACAATGAAGCACAATGAGGAGAAGACAACCATCTAGCTACCGCTATGGACCCATAGTCCAGGGGTGAACTACTCACTCATCACTCCGGAGGCGACCATGGCGGTGTAGAGTCCTCCGGGAGATGATTCCCCTCTCCGGCAGGGTGCCGGAGGCGATCTCCTCGGATCCCCCGAGATGGGATCGGCGGCGGCGGCGTCTCGCAAGGTTTTCCGTATCGTGGCTCTCGCACCGGGGGTTTCGTCACGGAGGCTTTAAGTAGGCGGAAGGGCAAGTCAAGAGGCGGCACGGGGGCCCACACCATAGGCCGGCGCGGCCAGGGGTGGGGCCGCGCCGCCCTAGGGTTTGGCCACCCCGTGGCCCCTCTCCGTCTCGTCTTCGGACTTCCGGAAGCTTCGTGGAAAAATAGGCCCCCGGGCTTTGATTTCGTCCAATTCCGAGAATATTTCCTTACTAGGATTTCTGAAACCAAAAACAGCGAAAACAACAACCGGCACTTCGGCATCTTGTTAATAGGTTAGTTCCAGAAAATGCACGAATATGACATAAAGTGTGCATAAAACATGTAGGTATCATCAATAATATGGCATAGAACATAAGAAATTATCGATACGTCGGAGACGTATCAATCACCGACAGATTTACCTTGGGGTTTCTTCGAGCTTGGCGCCTTCTTCGGCGTCTGTGCGCGATTTTCCTTCCCCCGCAGCTTCGACGACTGCCGGCCATGGCGACCACCGGGGAGATAGATGCGAGATGGAAGAACGTCCGGCGAAGACACCGGATCTGGGTGAGCACGAGAGGATGATGTCGGGGGGTGGGAGTTAAGATGCTCGTAAATCATGGGGGAGAGGCACGACGTATATAAGGGAGGACGAAATATTTGATAGGTGGGGTGCTCGGGAGGAGTGGAGGGAACGAAAAATTTGGGTGTTTTGGCAGCCGTCGTACTACAATTTGGAGGGAACAAGTTTTTGCCGTGAAAGAAAAAATATTACTCTGAAAATGGAACTGTACATGTATATTTTAATTAAAAAATACCAGAACATGAATGGGACGCATGAAAAAAATCTAAATTTGGCACCCTCCTTTCGTCCGAAAACCCCTCTTTCGACACATGAATGGAACATGAATGGGCCATTCCCCCCTCTTTTCGTCCGAAAAGCCCTCTTTCGACACATCTTCACCATGGGGACACCATGCCACCAACTCCAAAAAAGCAAAACCCATAGCAACCAAGGTGTCATATCACAATGTGCACAAGGGTGCCAAATCTTGCCCCAATCCATGGTGGTTTGGTCATTTTTTGCCCATTCCCCCCTCTTCTCGTCCGAAAACCCCTCTTTCGACACATCTCCACCATGGGGCCACCATGCCACCAACTCCAAAAAATCAAAACCCATAGAAACCAAGGTTTAATATCACAATGTGCACAAGGGTGCCAAATCTTGCCCCAATCCATGGTGGTTTGGTCAGTTTTTGGCCATTCCCCCCTCTTTTCGTCCGAAAACCCCTCTTTCGACACATCTCCACCATGGGGCCACCATGCCACCAACTCCAAAAAATCAAAACCCATAGCAACAAAGGTGTCATATCACAATGTGCACAAGTGTGCCAAATCTTGCCCCAATCCATGGTGGTTTGGTCATTTTTTAGCCATTCCCCCCTCTTTTCGTCCGAAAACCCCTCTTTCGACACATCTCCACCATGCGGCCACCATGCCACCAACTCCAAAAATTAAAACCCATAGAAACAAAGGTGTCATATCACAATGTGCACAAGGGTGCCAAATCATGCGCCAATCCATGGTGGTTTGGTCATTTTTTGGCCATTCCCCCCTCTTTTCGTCCGAAAACCCCTCTTTCGACACATCTCCACCATGGGGCCACCATGCCACCAACTCCAAAAAATCAAAAACCATAGAAACAAAGGTGTCATATCACAATGTGCACAAGGGTGCCAAATCTTGCCCCAATCCATGGTGGTTTGGTCATTTTTTGGCCATTCCCCCCTCTTTTCGTCCGAAAACCCCTCTTTCGACACATGTCCACCATGGGGCCACCATGCCACCAACTCCAAAAAATCAAAACCCATAGCAACCAAGGTTTCATATCACAATGTGCACAAGGGTGCCAAATCATGCCCCAATCCATGGTGGTTTGGTCAGTTTTTGCCCATTCCCCCCTCTTTTCGTCCGAAAACCCCTCTTTCGACACATCTCCACTATGGGGACTCCATGCCACCAACTCCAAAAAATCAAAACCCATAGAAACCAAGGTGTAATATCACAAGGGTGCCAAATCTTGCCCCAATCCATGGTGGTTTGGTCATTTTTTGGCCATTCCCCCCTCTTTTCGTCCGAAAACCCCTCTTTCGACACATCTCCACCATGGGGCCACCATGCCACCAACTCCAAAAAATCAAAACCCATAGCAACCAAGGTGTAATATAATAATGTGCACAAGGGTGCCAAATCGTGCCCCATTCCATGGTGGTTTGGTCATTTTTTGGCCATTCCCCCCTCTTTTCGTCCGAAACCCCCTCTTTCGACACATGTCCACCATGGGGCCACCATGCCACCAACTCCCAAAAATCAAAACCCATAGAAACCAAGGTGTCATATCACAATGTGCACAAGGGTGCCAAATCATGCCCCAATCCATGGTGGTTTGGTCATTTTTTGGCCATTCCCCCCTCTTTTCGTCCGAAAACCCCTCTTTCGACACATGTCCACCATGGGGCCACCATGCCACCAACTCCAAAAAATCAAAACCCATAGCAACCAAGGTGTCATATCACAATGTGCACAAGGGTGCCAAATCATGCCCCAATCCATGGTGGTTTGGTCAGTTTTTGCCCATTCCCCCCTCTTTTCGTCCGAAAGCCCTCTTTCGACACATCTCCACTATGGGGACTCCATGCCACCAACTCCAAAAAATCAAAACCCATTAATTACTCCGTGCAAATATTGAGACGATAGGGGAGGGGGAAGGGGATAAATATCATCCCCATTAATTACTCCGTGCGAATATTGAGACGCGTAGACGACGAGAATATTGACGGGTAATTAATGGAGTTTTATTTTTGGAGTTGGTGGCATGGAGTCCCAAGTGGAGATGTCGAAGAGGAGCTCAGGGCGAAGAAGGAGTGGAAAACTGACCAGGCCATAATAGTGGGGCGGCGCCCTTGTGCACGGTGTGGTGACACGCGATGGCATGGTGGCATGAGTGAACATGTGTCGAAGAAAGAGGAATTTTCAGACGAAGGAGGAATGGCCAAAAAATGACAGACCACCATGGATGGGAGCATGTTGGCACCCATATTGTTTGTTGTGATATGACTATGGGTTTTGATTTTGGGAGTTGTGGCATGAGCAGAGCCATGAGTGGACATGTCAGAAAGGAGGGATTTCAGTTTAGAAATAATAAAAAATAGTCAAAAAAATTACAAAAAATTGGAAATCAGGGGCCGCAGTCGTATATGTGCCGCCGATTACTATGTTTAATTTTTGGGGTATTATTATGTGGAGATGTGAAGAAAGTTTTCTGAAGGGAGTGGCAAAAAATGACCAGCCCACCATAGTTGGGGCAGATTTGGCGCGCTGAAAGAAGTTTTCCGGACCGAAAGAAAGGGAATGGGCAAAAACTGACCAGGCCACCATGGATTGAGCCGTTCTTTGCATTTTTGCGCGAGAAATTTATGATATCGCCAAACGCCCCCCGATTTTTATGGGTTTTGGTCAAATTTGGAGTTGGTGGTGGCCTAGTGGACATGAAAGGAGTTTTCAGACGAAAAGAGAGGGGGAATGGCCAAAAATTATTTTCATGGATTGGGGCAAAAGACCCTTGTGCGATGATATGACACCTTTCATTTCTATGGTTTTTGATTTTGGAAGTTGGTAATCAAAAAAGTTGTGCTATGGTGAAGTCTCAATGTCAAAGAGGGTTTTCGACGAAAAGAAATATTAAAAATATTAAACCACTCATGGATTGGCATGTTGGCTTTTATATTACACGGTAATGATATGAACACCTTTTCTATTTCCATAGGGTTTTTAATTTTTGGAGTTGGTGGCATGGTGGCCCCTCATGGTGGGAGGGTGTGTCGGGAGTTTTCGGACGAAGAAGGGGGAATGGTAAGAGCCAAACCACCGTGGATTGGAGACAGATTTGGCACACTTGTGTACTTTTTGTGTGATATGACACCTTTGTTGCTATGGGTTTTGATTT
>NC_061512.1:169169760-169200384 GCF_022539505.1 Lolium rigidum | reverse complement strand
TTTGTAGTGAGCGTCCAGCGCTTTTTCCTCCTTCTCTTCCATGCTTCCGTGACATCGGCCTTGCATCCTCGGGTCTCCATGGTGTCATCTCTTCCCTCCGTACTTGTCTTCAAGTTCCTATCATCAAGATATGACGGAGTATGAAGTAGTATATCGTTCCAAATAGGCGATTCGAGGCACGCGTAAAGAAGAAGATTCACCTTTGCGTGCTGTCTTGGCGATGAAGCACATGATACAGTGAAGACCGAAAGTCGCCCCGTATCATCTCCCCCCACTTGAAAAAGAGTCGTCCTCGACGATAGCTCTTCATGAACTTGTATAGGAGGTAGATGACAACCATGCTTGAATGTCTACTTGAAAGTCGTGTACCCTATCAATAGCACAAGAGAAACAAGAGAACACTCAAAGCGTAGCCAATGTTCCATGGGATAAGCAAGGGGCCTTATGTAGAAGGAGGTCACCTTATTGTAATGTCGGTGTGCTCTCATGGAGAGGTCTTGTGTAGTAGATGTGTGGGGTTGAACCCATTCGTTGACGCTCATCCACAAGTCACTTGTACCTTCACACAACAAAGACCAAGCAAAGTACGTTTGTGTGTGATATTGGAGCACATCATCGATGACATGTCCTTTCATGTTCACAACACCGTTAGCACTACACAAATTTATCAAGAATAATGCATGTGCAAGGTCAATGTGTAAGATCTCCGTATGAACATCTTCCAAATTCGGAAACACAAAAACTTCAAATTGTGAGACGACCATGGTGTCCATCTCATGTAGAAACTCATTTTCATTGTTGCACTCAAGGCATCGGAAAGAGAAATTGTTTAGCATCCTTGAAGCAATAAGTGGAGAATTTGGCCAAAACACATACGGGAAAGTGTCCAAAATATCATCAACATGTGTGCACACAAACCACTGGAAAGAGAAATTGGTCCTCATATTTGTTGCAACACACAACATATCATCCAAAAAGTTCACCAAGAAAACATTTGTACAACCATACGTGCCAACAAACCAAATGAAAGAGAAATTGCTCAACTTGTTTGAGGCAACATCAACGGTAAAAATCACATCATCATGCTTGCAAAAGAACCACAAGAAAGAGAAATTGTCCGGCATGTTCAGAGCAGGTTCTTCTTGAGCCCCTTTGGACTAAGCCTTTTTTAGCATACCTAATAGAACAATGGTTACCGGAGGATCCAGTGGAAGCCTGGCTTATTGTGAGATGGTCTAAAGCCTTTACTATAGTAAACGAGGAACTCTACAAGCGCGGTATCTCTGGTATCTTTCAAAAGTGCATTGCCATCGATGATGGAAAAGCTCTACTACACGAGATACACGAAGGAACATGTGGCCATCATGCAAGTAGCAGGGCCCTTGTGGCCAAAGCTTTTAGAGCAGGATTTTATTGGCCAACAGCGGCGTCGGATGCTCGAGACCTAGTACGGAAGTGTGATCCCTGTCAGCGTTTTGCGCCAAAGCCACATGCTCCTGCAACAGATCTAATGACCATACCTTTGGCTTGGCCCTTCGCGCAATGGGGACTCGATCAAGTTGGACCGCTGCCAAGATCATCGCCTGGGGGACACACATATCTATTGGTCGCAGTCGATAAGTTCACTAAATGGATCGAGGCTGTACTAGTCAGAGATCAAAAAGCTGAAACTGCTGTCCAGTTTTTTAAGGGAATAACTTGTTGGTTTGGCATGCCTCACAGCATCGTTACAGACAATGGAACTAACTTCGACTCCAAAAAGTTTCGGAAATTCTGTGACGACGGTGGTATCAGACTGAAATTCGCTTCAGTTGCACATCCCCAAACCAATGGTCAAGTCGAAAGAATCAATGGATTAATAGGAGATGGCATTAAAAAGCGCCTTACGGGCGCAGCTGGAGCTTGGATCGAAGAATTACCATCTGTACTTTGGAGCTTGCGCGCTACACCAAACAGATCGACTCAGTATACTCTGTTTTTTCTCGTTTATGGAGCCAAAGCAGTTCTACCAGCCGATGTTGGCTTTGAAGCTCCTCGGGTGACTGCATACACAGAAACAACTTCCAACAACGCACTGCAAGATGCTGTGGACCTCCTCGACGAAGCTTGAGATATTGCCTTAGCAAGAACAACGGTCTACCAGCACGCTTTAAGAAATTATTATAGCCGACGAGTACGAAATCGAAGCTTCAGTGTTGGTGATATGGTGTTACGATTAAAGCAGAAGAGACCCCTGAAGCTCCATGGGAAGGGCCGTGCATCATCACTAAAGTGATACCAGGAGGAGCTTACCGTCTCAAGAACCCAACCTCCGGTGAAGACGTCGAAAATCCATGGAATGTTGCACATTTACGACGATTCTACGCATAGGATTCAGCTATCCCTTAATTGTCACGTGACAGCTTCTTAAGCTTGTCCTATATTATGAATAATTTTTTTGAGTGGGCTTCCATCCTTATTGATTAAAGCATTATCACTCGAACGACTGTTCGGGTTCTCTTTTATTGGCTCTTACTCCCATCGGGAGCTTTGGCTAAAATTACGAGCTTCACAGCTAACTCGATAATATTCGAGTGCTACAAGGAATTATTACAGTATCGATAACTAATTAACACTCCCACCGGGAGCTATGGTTATCAATACGCAGCAAACCATCCAATCCTCAAGATAATACGCGAGTGTTGCAGTTGGTGGACATGTTATTACTTACAAAAAGGCTCATACTGGTGCACCGTGTAACGAAGCCAAGCGCCTAAATCCCTTCGTTTACTCGATGGGTGTCGCTCTTATAGAACTTACATATCAACTCTGCAAATAATGCAATTACAACAGAGTCGTCGGGTGAGCAGGCTGACTTGATCACTCAGCCGCCCTCGACAAAAACTTATTAATCGAATTAACAAATTCAAAAAAGTAAATGATGTATAAACATGCATCAATATATATACGGGATTACCCCTTGCAACGCATGGACACTGTATATGTGTACATAACTTTATGGCAGGTTTTCTTGATCTTCTCGGGCTTTCAAATCCTTTTCAATCCCTGATTCCATTCGGGAGATAAGAACATATGCAGGATTTCTGGCAATAACATAATACTGGTCTAATCTCCTATTGGCATTTGCTATGGCCTCCAAATCCAACGTCGGATGACACGCCAGGACTGAAGCAAGAGCAAGTTCAGCCCCGGCCAGAAGTTCCTTCCGCGCCAACAATTGAATTCTCTCTGGAGTCTTGAAACGGTTGAACAAAGCAGATAAAGTTTCGGGTGCTTGGTCTAAAGGAAACAAGGTTATCCATACCATCGAGAGATGAGCATTGTACTTATGAAAGTAATACTGCACCTTCTCCGCTCGATGTTCAAATTTAGCCATGGCAACGCCTTTTTGTCGGTTGGACCATAATTCGTGCTTCGGATGAGCGACATCAGTCATCGCCTCGATTTTTTCATGGATTCTTCTATTTTCTTCCGATTCATCGAAGGCCACGACTGTTGAGGAACGAAAGCTAGTTAGAAGAAGAGCGTTTAAGTAAATACTTCAATAAAAATCAGAAGATACTTACAGCTCAAGCTCTCGGTGGCAACGCGGAGACGATCAAGAGCATGCTATTCGATTGCGGTGGCAATCTCGCTTTTTCTTTTCACTAATGCCGCCATTGCGTGAAGGTTGGTTATGTCTTTCTTAGTCGACATATTTGATCACGCAAACGACGAACAAGATCGGATTCATCATTGGCCAAAGAATTTAAAGGAGGATCGGCACGAGAAGAAGTTGAAGGAATCTGTAACACAACTCTTGGTTCAGAAAAGCATGGATAAAAACTCCCATCGGGAGCGCATATATTACATTCAAAAGATTGTTGACACTGACAACAGAGCTAGTACAAATCAGGACTAGATTAAATTCTATCAGGACTTAATTACAGCAACAGAGCAAGAATCCGATCAAGGTTGAGCCGATGATGAACCAGGAGCAGCTTCAGGCATAACTTTGGTCTTCTCTTCATCGACTAACTTAAGGAGCTGGTTAGCACATATCACTGCTGATTGTTTGAAGGGCTCAAGGTTGACTAGCCAATTGTCGTCATGCACGGGCAGTGCCTTGGACAAATTTTCCAATTCAGAGCCTAGCCCATGACCCATCAGCAGTTGGAAAGTAAGAACCGCCCCAAACAAACGGGAGCGCCGCTTAAGTACCTCTATGGCCTCGAAAGAGTCGACCAAGAAAGTGTCTGCCATCTCGCCAAGAGTCTTGTTTTGCTTCATTTTCGGGAATATCATTGAGAATAATCTCGACAATGCTCCCTTGGTTTTTTGCAAAAGACCAAGGACTTGGATGTTGGAGTCAGTAGCAAGAGCAAGGGCATCAGACATTGAATCCTCCCGAAACTTGCGGGCTCGATTGATAGGCACATCGGCATCATCTGGAAAAGAATGAATAAGCAATCCAGAGGATAATATTAGAAAAATACCATACATTAAGCACAAAGGAACTTACTCAGCAAGTTCGTGATAGATTCGTGGAGGACGCCTTCTTTTTCATCGACTGCAATGGCAGCCTCGCGTCTGGCATCCTGCTCGTCCTTCATATTTTTCTTCAGCTTCTTTAGCTCATCTTTCATCAGGATGTTTTCATTCTGAACATCGGCTGTGAGCTTGTTAGCTTCCAGCACTTGGTCAGCCGAACCTTTGATGGCCTTTCAAAGCTGAACATTCTCTGATTCCAGGCGAGTGAATTGATCAGCGAAATCTGCCACAGCGTCAACTGTGGCATAAATCGGCTGTAAGAGAGAAGATAAAGAGTCTTAGTCAAATTCGAGAAACAACAGTAAAAGAATATCGAGCTAAGTGGTTTACTTACATGATCACGGACAGCTGGAGGAACGGGGGCGCCAGCTGAAGGGATAACCTTCGACACTGGAATCTTCACCACAGTTGTCCTTGAGGGCGGCGTTGGAGCGGCAGGCGAAGGATTCGACTCCTTGGCTGATTCAGTTCTCCCAGAAAATAGCTTGGCCCTCTTTGCGAGAGGGACTTCATCATCATCGTCAGAGCTGCTTGAAAGCAAGGACATCCGTTACACGAAATGAAGAAGAATGATTACAAAGGGAAAAATAGATACTCACAGGTCTAAGTCGTCTTCGACAGCAAAAATGCATGTCGAACTCTTTGCAACTGGGGGAGGCGGCGCAGTTTCATTGGCATCATCATCTTGTCTGCTAGGACTCGATTCAGCCGTCGTCATCAAGTCTTCGTTGATCCTTCTGCACCGCCTATCCCTGGTGGGAGTATCATCTTCGGGAGCTTCGTCTCTTTGGATGTCGCTATCCTCGAGGGCGTGATGTGCATCCTCGGTTTCTTCTGAATCGTCATCATCATCCTCTAGTTCTACCCCACTTTCGGGTGTAGGAGGATAACATTGAGCGACGGTAGAAGCCTGTCGGTAGATAAAGAAGTTAATAAAAGGTCGGATGACAAAATGAGAACAACGATTGGAGCAAGCGCAATGAAGATTACCTCGGCCGGAAGATGCTTGAGTTCATATGGAAGGCGGGCCGAAGTCAGGACAATATTGTCCTTCTGGCTGAAGCGAGTAAGGTGCCGCACCTCATCACGGAGTTCCTCATCCGACAGGTCGGCTGAGCTAACTCTTGACTTATCATCCTTGCCAACATACATCCACAACTGGTGAGGTCGAGACATCAGCGGTTGCACCCGACGTTTTAGAAACACCGAGGCCACCTCAGTGCCGCACATTGTTAGGCCTCCTGCGTTCTTCGGATCTACAACCTGTTCGAACAGTTGATCGGCTATAGCGCTTTCTTCGGCAGTCAGGATGTTTCGCCAGGACTTCTTCGGCATAGCCACCAAGACGTCTTCGAACGAAGGAAGGTTGGAACGTCGTCCAGGTGCTGGAATATCTCGCAGGTAGAACCATTTCTTTCGCCAGCCCTGGATTGACTCCTTCATCGGGTAATCGAGGTAGTCAACCTCCTTTGTAACGACGAAGCCGATGCCGCCAACAACGGGGGTGCCGTCGTTGCCATTGTGGCGTTTGACATAGAAGATTTTCCTCCACAAACCCCAGTGGGGGTCAATGCCGAGGAAAGCCTCGCATAAAGTGATGAAGATGGAGAGATGAAGAATGGAATTTGGGGTCAGCTGCCAGAGCTGAATCCCATAGAAAAAGAGAAGGGAGCGCAAAAATTCATGGGCAGGAAGAGAAAGCCTGCAAAATAAGAAGGCGGCGAACATAACAGTGAAGCCTTTAGGAGGATTTGGGCGAGAAGATGGACCTGAAAGACGAATGTCGCTGTCGGATGACGAGATGAAGCCAAGAGTATGAAGTTTGTTCACATCGCGATTGGAAATGGTGGAAGCGCACCAATCGCGGCTGACTTTGCTCACACCCGATGAAGAACTTGGCTCGGCGGTTCCCTTCTTCTTACCCATGGCGTTTGAAGTTCTTGGGAGCAGGAACAGAGGTGAGAGAAAAGATTGAGGAAGAAGATGAGCAGTATGGAGGCGTGAAAAGTGAAAACGATGGAAAGGTCCTTTATTTATAGCACGGGCTGTTGGGAAATCGTGGCCATAACTCCAAGCTATCATGGGAGATGGACGAAGATCCAGTCGTACACGTGTCCCTCTAAGGAAAACGGAACCGGCGGCCCATTACTCCCACTACGCGCGGAAATCGAGGAGGCGCCTCGGTCAATGCACAAGCACTAGTCATTTCCTAAAACTGACCGCGCAAAAGTAGAGTGGGCCCGTCAGGTCACGTCCCATCAATCAAACCGCAGCAATGGCGACGTCATATTTTATGTCATGAAAGGTATTGAGTCCGTATGAAGCATCCGAAGAAAAATTAAAACCGTCGGGTGGATCGACTCGAGTCTACACACGTATGCAAGCATCCATGTCTAGACTCGGGGGCTACTCCCATCGGGAGCGCTGCACGCGCACCCGATATAATTCAGACTCGAAGATTTTCTTGCAAGGAAGAGCATATCAGGAGTTTCTGAAGAAAGATTGAAATATTCAAACAGGATGGCCTAAGTCTGCACTCGGTTGCAAGCACCCGCGACCAGACTCGGGGGCTACTCCCATCGGGAGTGTTGATTGCACACCCGACGAAACTTTTTTGCACTCCAGGATCATGCCCGGGGACTTGATTCTGTGTAGGGTAGCGTTGTTTTGCCACCGGAAGTTAACCAGCAAAGCTGGACACGTTACTCGATATCCTTTACGTACTGAATCTTCTTTGAAAAGTTGAAGCCCCGATATAAATGTATTAGATGACCTATGAAGACCTGCAGAAAGCTTTGACAGAAGAAAGCATTCGAGTAGTACAACTTGAGTCTACGCACGATTGCAAGCATCCGTACCTATACTCGGAGGCTACTCCCATCGGGAGCGCTGGACGCGCACCCGATAGAAGAAGATGATATTGTTACAAGAAGGACAAGATTTATCGGATGAGACGAATATTCGGCAGAGGCATGCTTTAGTCTCTACCCGAAGTATCTTCGGCCAGACACTCGGGGGATACTGATGTGGGCATTACCCTTCGGGTAACTGTTGTCGCACTACCCCTTGCGGTCCAACCAGAGGCCCATGAAGACACTAGATAGCCAGGTGGGCCACTGGGTCGGTTCCGAAGAGGAATTCTTGAAGAGGAAGACAAGGAGACGAAGAATATAAGGAAAGATTAGAACTAGGACTCTTTGTAACCTAGTCGTACCCGGACAGATCTCTCGAGACCTGGCTCCCAATATAAGGGCCAGGAGAGGGACTGCCGAGGACACACGTAATCTTAGCAATCGTAGCCACCACAAGTCTAGAGCTAGGTCCCTGCAGATCATAGCCTCTCGACGAGATCACAGCCGAAACCTTCGGCACTCCATTGTAACCCGATATTTTCATAATCAAGATCAGACAGGCAGGACGTAAGGGTTTTACCTCACCGATGGCCCGGAACCTAGGTAAATCGCTTTCCCCGCTTGTTTGATAACCGATGTCTCATGTCAGCCTACAGGATTCCATCTACCCTAAGCCCCAAACGGAGGGCATTGCCGAGGAGTACCCTCGACACTTGAACTCCTTGGAAGTGAAGTTGCTTCCGTTGTCTGTGACAATGCTGTTTGGTACACCAAATCGAAAAACTATGCCTTTGATGAAACTCACCACTGATGATGCATCTGCCGAAGTTACTGGTACTGCTTTGATCCACTTGGTAAACTTGTCGACAGCCACGAGCAAATATAGGTATCCTTCAGGTCAGGCCTTGTGTAGTTTTCCTACCCTGTCGAGTCCTCATTGCGCAAAGGGCCAAGATATTGGTATTGGCATCAATTCTGCTACCGGAGAATGAGGCTTTGTCGCGAACCTCTGGCACACATTGCACGTGCGAACTATGTCTTTCGCGTCTTCTATTGCTGTTAGCCAATAAAACCCTGCTCTAAAGACTTTGGCTGCTATTGCTCGGCTGCTCGCGTGGTGGACGCATACTCCCTCGTGTACATCCTTCAATATGAGATGTCCTTTCTCGGGTGTTACACATCTCTGCAATACTCCCGAGATATTTCCCTTGTACAACTCCCCTTTGACCACAGTAAAGGCTTTGGATCGTCGGATGACTCGCCTGGCTTCAACCGGATCATCGGGTATCTCGTTTCTTGCAATATATGCCACATAGACCTGCATCCAAGGAACTTCTATCACCATAACTTCGTGTGGGTCTTCTTCATCTTCTGATATATTTGCTTTTGGCTCTGCTGCAGCCCCCGAGCCTTTCTTTGGTTTCTCCTTCTTCTTCTTCGAGTGCTTCGGCATTTTCTTCGACTTGGTAGATCTTTCACTTATTTCTTCCCAAAATACGCCAGGTGGTATTGGCAGGCACTGCGACCCGATGTTTGCCAAAACGTCGGCTTCATCATTGATGAATCTACTGATATGATTAACTTCACAACCGTCGAAGAGTCTTTCAAGTTCATTGTATAATTCCTTGTATGCTATCATGCTATTCTTTACCGCGTCGCACTTGTTCATCACTTGTTGAGCTACCAACTGGGAGTCACCGAAGATTTTTAGGCGAGTTGCACCGCACACCTTTGCCATCTTCATCCCATGTATAAGTGCTTCATATTCTGCTTCATTGTTGGACGCATTACAGAACGTCATCCGCAGTATGTACTTCATCTTGTCGCCTTCGGGTGATACAAGTATCACGCCTGCTCCAGCTCCTTCTAATCTTTTGGACCCGTCAAAATTCATAGTCCAAGTACTCGACAAATCTGGGGGGGTCCCGTATTTTGCAGCTCCATCCACTCCACGATGAAGTCTGGCAGAATCTGCGACTTTATTGCCTTTCTTTTTTCATAAGTAATATCTCGGGGGGGGGGGGGAGAGCTCTATTCCCCAAAGAGAGACACGCCCTGTGGCTTCCGGATTGTTCAGGATGTTTGAGAGAGGTGCTTCGTTGACAATTACTATCGGATGTGCCGAAAAGTAGTGCCGCAGTTTTCTTGCCGTCGTGAACACGCCATAGGCTAGCTTCCGATACTACGGGTACTGTTGCTTTGATGGCGATAAAACTTCACTGATGAAGTATAATGGCCGCTGAACTCCATGGATTTTTCCTTCTTCTTCTTATTCCACCACAAGGACCGTGCTGACCACTTGAGGTGTGGCCGCGATATACAATAGGAGGGGTTCCTTTTCCTTTGGAGCCACTAGTATTGGGGGTGTTGAGATTGTGCGCTTGAGTTCTTCGAAAGCTCTATCCGCTTCCTTGTTCCATTCAAACTTTTCCCCTTGCTTGATCAACGCGTAAAACGGTAATGCCTTTTCCCCTAGTCTGGCGACAAATCTGCTCAAAGCGGCGACTCGCCTAGTTAGCTGATGTATTTCCTTGAGCTTGGTTGGTCTCCTCATCTTTACGATGGCTTGGATTTTCTATGGGTTGGCCTCAATTCCTCTTGCTGACACCAAGTACCCGAGGAGTTCTCCCGCAGGAACGCCAAAGGAAAATTTTGTCGGGCTTAGCTTGAGGCAAAACTTGTCGAGGTTGTCGAAAGTCTCCTTGAGATCATCGATCAGAGACGCACTATATTTTGTTCTTATGACGACATCGTCAATGTATACTTGAATGTTTTTACCAATTTGCGTGGCGACGCACTTCTGCATCATCCGCTGGTAAGTAGCTCCTGCGTTTTTCAACCCGAAGGGCATTGTCCTGTAACAAAACACGCCGTAAGGGGTTATGAAAGCTATTTTGACTTCATATTCTTCTTTTAAGCGGATCTGGTTGTAACCAGGATACGCGTCCAGGAAGGAAAGACGTTTGCAGCCTGCCGTAGAGTCGATAATTTGATCGATCCTCGGGAGGGGAAAGTGATCCTTTGGACAATGTTTATTGAGACACGTGAAGTCCACGCACATGCTAAGGACCTTCGTGTTTTTCTATGGGACCAGCACTGGATTGGCGATCCATGTGGCCTCGGTGTGTAGTTCCTTGATGAAGTTTGCTTCTCTGAGTTGATTAATCTCAGATAGCATTCCTTTGCGGGTTGGCTCTGAGAAACGCTGCAAAGGTTGTCGTATAGGTCTGGCTTGTGTATCCAAATTAAGGGGGTGCTCGGCAAGTTCCCTGGGTACTCCTGGCATGTCAGCTGGACACCATGCAAAGATTTCCCAGCGCTCACGGAGGAACTCGATGAGCGCGCTTTCCTATGCGCTATCCAGGTTTGTTGCGATAGCTGTCGTCTTTTTGAGATCTGTCGGGTGGATCTGCACTTCCTTGGAGTTTTTGGCGCAGTCGAAAGTTTGCTCCTTAAGCGGCCTTCCTCCGCTATGTAACACATCGTAATCAGTTGTTAGCTGTGACGCTGCGTTCTCTCCTTGCATCCCGAAAGTTTCTAACATCCTGTGGAAGTCTTTCTCGCACTTATCTGCTAAAGAAAAACTTCCCTTCAACGTGATTGTGCCATTGGGTACGGGGATTCTCCACGGTAGATACGTATAATGCGGCACTGCCATGAATCTGGCGTAAGCGGGTCGTCCCAGTAACGCATGATATTGTGACGGAATATCCACCACCTCAAACTCGGGCTTCTCCCTCCTGTAGTTCTCTCGGGTTCCAAACTGAACGTCGAGATCTATCTTTTCCAGTGGATAATTCGGCTTCTCTGGTGTGATCCCATGGAAGCGTGTGTTTGTTGGTTTCAAATTTGCCAGAGATATGTTCATCTTCCTCAATGTTTCTGCGAACATGAGGTTTAGAATGTTTCCACCATCTATGAATACTCGCGAAACGTCGAATCCTGCAATCACAACCGGCAGAATCATGGCTGATTGACCTGGCCGCGGAACTTGTGGTGGATGATCTGCTTGAGTGAACCCGATGTCCTATCCCGACCAATTTAATTACTCTATTGTTGGTGGAGGCATCTTTTCTGCCATGAATACCTGTCGCGAAATCAGCTTTTGGGCTCTGTTCGAAGGCCTGCCCTTTTGGATCATCGCTACTGCTCCGTTTGTATCGATGTAAGGACCATTCTACGAGTTTGCCGCGATTTGCAGTTGATGCCGACTTTCGTTGGTAATTGCGGGTGGAGGCGGAAGGTGGATCTCACTTCTTGGCCCCTGCGGGTGCCCCCTGTTTGCTGCCTGTGCGTTGGCATTTCCTGCAGACATGTGCAAAGCTTGAAAAGTCCGGCAGTCCTTCTGAAGATGACCCGACTTTCTTTTGCCATCATTGTCGAGGTAAAAATGCATCTGACACAGTCCGTTCAGCATATCCTCGGGTGATATATTGTATGGACGTTGGAACCTTGGCCTATTATTTTGTCTGCTGGAACTTGGAGCATCTCTGTGATCGTTGCGCTGCTCGCTATCTCTGTGGTACTCCTCCCGATGATTTCCTCCACTACTTCCTCGGAAGCTAGCCGACACTTGGCTAGGACCGTCGTAGTCGGCGTATTGACGAGCCTATCGTCGCCTATTTTGATTATTGTTCCTATTACGGTCTTCGTTTGGTGACCTGTTCCGTTTGTTATGCACGACATCTTCTCCATCTGCCCAGCGATTTGCTATATCCATAAGATCAGCAATTGTTCTCGGGTTGGTTCGGCCCAAGTCTTCGATTAGATCTTTCCTTTGGATCCCTCCGACAAATGCATCGATCGCTCTTTCGTCGGATACGTTCTCCGCGAAATTCTTGATGATATTCCACCACTGGATGTACGCTCTCATTGACTCGCCATATTTCTGTTTGCACGCCCTTAGCTGCTCTATGGACACAGGTTTCTTGCACGTGGAACGGAAATTCTTTATGAATAAGTCCTCGAAAGTTTCCCAGCTGTCGATAGATCCCATTGGCAGTTTCTTGATCCAGGATCTTGCGGCTCCACTAAGATGGACTTGGACACTTTGCATGGTTATTGCTCTGGTTCCACCCAACAGCTTCACTGTTTCGAGGTAGTCAATTAGCCAATCTTCGAGATCTTGCAAACCATCAAACTTTTTATAACTGTCTGGCAATTTGAAGCTAGATGGAACTTTCGTCCTGCGAACTCGTTGAGTAAAGCAGGGAAGTCCGCACATATCCTCTTCCGCAACTTCTGGCGAGTGTCGCCTAGATCTATTCTCTCTTGCTCTGTCCACTCGATCTTGTGCCTCTGTATTTCTAGCCGCGTCTGTCCGTGGAGGATCTCGCGCCACCGTGGTGGGTCGAGGACTGTTTCGCCTTGGAGCACTTTCAGGTTGTGGTGTGCTTGGACTCGCGAACGCTGCTCCCATGGCTCCGACTCCTGCCATGGCCATCTGGTATAGTGGCTCTCTTGGGTTTCCTGCTGGAGGTCGTGATACTAGTAAGGCTTGTGTCGCCATGTACCCGGCTTCCGGCGTTTTGGGGATGGTATTCCCTCTTGTATCAATCGACATAAATGACATGTCGACATTCTGGATTAGTTTCTCTCACTCTTGCTCAGGTAAGTGCGCTAGGCGAGAACCTCCCCTATCACGTGTTGCTCTGTGGTTGGATCCTGAATTTCCTGAATGTCGACTTAGCTCTGCCCTTCTTCGGCTTGACGCAGAAGCTGCGGCTCTCCTCTTGTCCATTTCGGCTCTCTGTTTTTCGAGTTCTCGTCCAGCACGGGCGAGTTTGTATTGGTACGCTTGCAATTCTTCGGCTCAGTGCCATCCATGGCTTTTGCTGCTCTGTCCCAAGCTTCTTGTGGAAGTTGCACCCTATGGCGAGGAGTGGTTCCAACATATTTGTTTCCTAAACCTCAGGTGAGATCAGCGGGATCGATGTATGGATTTCCCAGATCATCGAAAGCCTCTGACGCTTCATCCTCTTGACGACTTGACTCTCCAATTGCGCAGATTTGATGATATCTTGAAGTTTCATCTTCTTCGGCGTCGGTGAAACCGTCGTATAGATCGGCGAGGACCTCCCGAACAGAAGTAGATCTGTCGATAAACTCGAAGCTGTCGACGCTATCTGAGTCGCTGCTTATATTTGAGTCCGCAGACGACCCAAAGGATATGTTGTCGAAGATCTTGGCGAGTTTTCCGCTTAAAGCGGGCCTGGTGAAGCTTGATGGCGAGATCTCTTCTTCGCTTGACTCGAACGATGATCCCAAAAAGTCAGAATCTTCCGCGAACGATCCCGAAGAACTTGGTATCGCGAGGCGGTGTGATCCTTCTTTTCCGACGCGGAAGTGGAAGCTCCCGAACGTCATCTCCATGGGCTCCTCCAGATACGCATATGCATCCATACGGGAGGGCGGGTGAGGAACAAAATCGACAAGACCAGTTTCGATCTGTTTACCTCCGTCCATCGTGTTGCTTGCCACCGAAGATGTTGACGATGCCATCGAGATCAGCTCCTTGTCGCCTCTATTTCCCACAGACGGCGCCAATTGACAAGGGATCAACTTGTCAATGCCTACAAGTTGTAGACTTGGGTTTTCGTGGAAGTAGAGGGCAAGTAGATCTCGAAGGTTTCAGCCGAAAAGGTACTCGACTGCTAAAAAGCTAGGGTTAGTTGATAATGAGATTGATCCTTTCTTTGTCCCTCGACTCCCCCTTATATAGGAGGCGGAGCCGAGGGTTTCGTATTACACAAGTTACAATTGCCGGGAGACTCTTTGAGTTTGACCCGTATGAATACAAATCTCCTTATTCCTAATCTATCTCTGCTTGCCATAGTCGACTCTTTGCTGGGCTTCCGGGCTTCGTAATCTTCGGGTTATGGGTCGTACTATCTTCGGCAGGCCCATCCGGGATGCCTATGTCACCAGTACTTGCGATGAAGCGCTCCCAATCGCCCCTCACCCGTACAGGTCTACGAGAGGTGGAGTTTCGGAGGTCTACTGTCCCGTGTTGCGTGGTGACAAGGCGGGCGGCAGAGAAGGAGGAGCGCGAGGGTTCTCTCTTCTCATTCACTTACAAGGACTAGAACAACCCTATTATAAACCATTTCACATCTATTTGAGCTAACAATGTGAAATTAAACTATAGCCCCACCCCTTGCCATGCATAAGTGAACCAAAAGAACTTAAAATTTGTATTGAGCTATAGACTAAGGCCTAAGGCTCTACGAGTACATTCAGTCAGGCATGATTTTCATCTGTCATTGATGGATGGGAAGAACCACGCTGCCTTGGTTTGATCCGTGGTGCGCGGTGAAACCGGAGAGATGGTGTTGCTTCTCATGTCATACACACCGCATGTACTAGTTTTGCTACATGTTGGCCAAATGCACCAGAATTCAAGGCCGTAGTCGACGAAATATATCTGGTCTCCTCTAAATTGGTCGCCGGCACTGATGGCCTTGCATCAGTCGTGGCTAACGAAGAGTACTCGATCGTTCAAGCTCTCCAGTTGTACCCACCGGGACATCTCCAGATCTGCCTCGAACACTTTGAACGCCATGGTGTCTGCCCAGTCCCTGGCGGAGGCGGAAGGAACGATCCATCGAACCATGAGCAACTTGCCTCGTGATACAACAAGATAGCATGTCCTGGCACACACAACAGCGGCGTAAGGCCCGTCCAAGGTGGTAACCGCCTCCGGGGGAAACCCTTCTGCCGAGAGCGGCGCAAGGATGACTCGTTCGACACGCGTCACCACGGGCTCCCCGGTGCTCATGTCCCTCCTAAGCTCGTGCTCGTACAGGTCGCCTCTCCTGCTCACGGCGTACATCTTCCCCTTGTAACGCGCCATGTCGTGGTACCATGTCCCGTTGCATATGCCCGCCGGCCACGAGGACATGCCCGGCCAACAGAACACCACCACGTCCGGGAGCTCGTGGTAGCTGATCTTGGCGGCGACGAGCCCGTTCGCGCACATGACCACCTTCCGGAGGTGGAAGGTCGTGGAGCTGGGAGGCACCACGCGCGCGTCCACGTCGCCGCCACGGCGGACGGGCTCCTTGCAGTGGCCCGGGAGCCTTACGACGTCTCCGGTGAGAGGGTTCTTCAGGTAGTGGCTGCGCCGCCCGGCTCTCACGTCCTCCAGCAGCAGCCAGTTGTCGAAGGACCCTCGGCACTGCTCGTAAACCTCCAAGCGGAGGCCGTGACGCTTACCGTCGGCGAGCCTCTCGAAGGTGCCGTCGCGGAAGTTGAGCCAGGGGAGCGGCGGGGGCGAGGACGGCGAGTGCAGCAGCTTCGCCGCGTAGCGCCAGTGGCGGCAGACGGAGCCGAAGCGGACGTGGTCTGCGTGGGTGTGCAGCCGGAGTAGGATGATGCCCGCAAGATCAAGCGGGAGGTCCGACCAGCAGTACGATCCCGGCGACTCTTTGACTTTGCTTGCGCTGGAGCCCATCGATTTGAAGTTGGATTGGATCTCGGGAGTTGGCCACTAGGAGGCAGACAATATAGCAGCATAGCATACCGATTAGGTCTTGTTTGGTACCAGTGTTTTAGTGGAGATTAGTACTCTAGAGTATTGGATGAATTTCTGCTGTCATCCAATCCCCACAAAACCCTATCCCCAATCCACTAGGTAAGGATAGAGTATTGGGGATTGAAAAAATTACACTAAAATTTGGGAAAAAGCGGGGATTAAACTCATTCATACTCTAGCACCAAACATGTATTGGGAATAAGTGGGGATTTGAAATTTAGAACGGATTATCCCCGCTAATCCCACTAAAACTCTAGTACCAAACAAGGCCTTACAGAGATATAATCGATCACAAACTTGGTAGAGAACGGGAAAATAACCCGAACGCATTGCACGCCCTACGATTCTTTTGAAAACCAGTACCATATCTTTACCTACTAATAAAACGTCAATACGATCGTGGTAGGTCGTCGCCCTTTCTTTACCTACTAATAAAATAAAACGTCAATACGATCGTGGTAGGTCGTCGCCCTTTTTACTATTATACCCTCCCACCAAATTCGCTCTACAACAAGTGATATTCGCTGATACCGGTTCGGTTTCGCGTTTCCCCTGCAAGGGTGGTCTTAAGAATCCAAAATCGGTTGCTTAGAAGAGATAGATGTATCCAAAGACTTTTTTTACGCGACACGACTACGAATTTCCCTTTTTATTTGCGAGTCCCTGTTTGTATCTTTTGAGCGCACACCTATTAAGTGAAAGAGAAACTTCCCAGATCGAAGGAAGCTTATCATAAAGGGCTGACCGGCGATTATTCCTGCTTCATGCAGGCGAGTTGCAGCCTGCAATCCGAACTGAGGATGGGTTTTTGGAGTTAGCTCACCATCGCGAGATCGCGACCCTTTGTCCCGCCCATTGTAGCAGTTTTTTTTTTTTGAACTTTTAGGAGCAAGTTGTGACTTGTGACACACCTGCAGTTGGGAACGGGGCACACAACAAACAGCTCTTGATGGCATTGGGCTTTTACAGAGCAGCATACCCTGTCGATTACAGAGATAGAATCCATCACATCATCACAAACATGGTACAGCACGGGAAAGTAACCCGAATGTATCATAATCGAATCAAACGACAATCAGGGCTGAAGATGACAGAAACCGGTATCACGGTTCCACGGGCAAACACGTTGTGGGCTCAATGTTTTTTCAGAAATACTCTCGCAGACGGTGGTAGACGTATTTGATTTCATACTTTTGCGCAAAAACTGCCACAGATTCCAATTTCAGTACGCGCGCGCACGCTTTCAACTTCACCTCGTTCTCTCTTCCGCGCCTTCCTCCGCGCTCTTGCTGCCGGGGTCGTTCGCGGCCCCCGCGGCCGGCGCATGATCCGCCACGCACTGGAACCGGCAGGCGATCGGCTTCGGCTTCCGCTCCTCGATCATCAGAGCGCGAAGGCACCGCTTCGTCCTCGGCGGCGCCGGGGCCGGCTCGCTGCCACTTGCTGCCGTGCTCTTGTCTTGCGGCGGCAGAGTTCTCACCGGCTCCTTCGGCTTCTCCTGCAGCTCCTTGCTTGGCGCCAGCACCACCGGCTTCTCGTGCGCGTTCTTGATATCCACGCGCACCCCGGGGTCGCCGGAGTTGCACGTGCTCTTCTCCATCGTCGAGTTGTTCACGCCCTGCACGTTGCTGTTCACGTTCGCGGCCACGGACGGTGACGGCCTCGCGGAGGACCCCTCCGGCTCGTTGGCGGTCCTCGGCGGCGGTGGCGCGCCGCTGGGGCCGTTCCCGAGGACCATGCTTGCTCCGACGTTGTTGCCAGCCAGCGTGATGACGCGGTACCCTTGGTCTGGCGGCCTCGGCGCCGGCGGCATCTCGCGGCCGGCGAGGCTCTTGAGACCGTCCTCGATCTCCCGCCGGTACGGCGCGCGAGCGCCGTCGAAGAGGCGCGCCCTCGGGAAGCCGGAGATGGAGATCTTGGCGTCGTCGCTCCCGCGGCCGCCGTCCCCGCTCGTGCCCGTGGCCGGGGGCGGCGACCTCGAGAGCGTCAGCTCCAGGTCAGCCACGGCCGGCCTGGCTCCCCGCGACCGCAGCGAGTCTAAGGCTTCGACAGCAATCGTGTCCGATTCATCGGACGAGTCGGCCTGGATGGGAATGTCTTCCTCCGCGTCACGAGTTAGCGGAGCTCGCGGCGCAGTCTCTGCCGGAGCTGGTGGGGGTGGGCTTGGTGGCTGAGGTCGAGTCGAGGCTGGCATTGGCCGCGGCTGCTGGCGCCAAGATCCCACATTGCTTCTGTAAGGAAGCCAGAACCGGAACGGCTGTGGCTGTACCGGCGGCACCGACGGCGGCTGTTGTTGGCCGGACATGGCTGCCGCGCGGAGATCGATCAATGGGCTGGATGGGAGGCGAAGGTTTTACTGCGTGTTAGCATCGGATCAGCGTAGGGTGGCAGTTTCATAGGGCTGTGTTGCCTTGAGCGTGTCAATGAAAGAAAGGAATTGGAGGCTTTTCTTGGCTTGCAGCTCTGGAGAAAGGATGGATGGATGAACCGGTTGCTTGCTTACCAACTCACTCACCCACAAGTTTCAAGTTTGAGTCAGGTTCAGAAGTTGGCATCTGCTACATCTAGTTGGCTTCAGTTTTCATAAAACTAATTCGCATTAGTTCACGTTTTCACATAACATCATTCTGAATTTGTTTGCCACGCAGATCAGCCGTGAGGTTATAGCAATTTCAGTTGCCCGCGAAGTTCAGAATAAACTGCAGAGCAAAAGCAAGCCAATAGCAGGATACCTTCTGACAAGCAGAATTTTATTCACATCATCGCCGAGCGAGACAGTTATAGTTAAACAGGCAACATCTACCGTACACATGTTCATCCAGAATACCACATCACAAATAATAAAACGGGGAACATGATGTTATTAGTAATATTGCATATAGCACTGTTAATAATCCAAAACTCAACAAACACTACACTATCAACAACGAGATTGTAACTACACACTAACTTGGTTGTAAACAATGACTCCATCGAGGCTTCGCAGTTGATACTTCTTGTCTTGCCGATCTAAGAGAATTTCCATGTCGTCCAGATTTTCTTCTCTGTCGCCACCGTTCCTTAATATCGCCACTCTCCTCTGTTAGGAGGTCATTACTAATATCACAGTTTTCTTCAGTATAGTGCTTGTTATCAACGTTGCTTGCCACGCCCCGAAGCCGAGCGGTTTCCGCTATCAGGTCTTTGACCAGCATCTCGGTTGTCTTCGCGGTAATTCCTCTCACATACCATGCAATGGGCTGTGGAGGTAAGATAGCAGGTTCAATAAGCTGATCCAAGGTGATGGCAGATCCAACTCTTCCCCTGCCGGCAGTACAAGAATCATATTCTTCCAGAGTATTTGGATCAAGAGGAAGGCATGCTTCCTTGTCAACAAAGAGGGGCTCTATTTTCCAGCAACCCTCAAATTTCTTCATAAAACCACTTCTTCCTTGTTTGAACTTAACCTGCACATTTTAAGCACGAAACCACATATTATGATATCAGCCAACATGCAGCATGTGTTGACCAAAGTATAGTGGAGAAGTTCCAAGTTTATACAGTGTGATTTCTTCTGTTCTGGTCAACAAAAACATGAACTGACAAGATGCCAGACCACCAGAGGAATTTCCATATGGCTGCCTGCTCCACTTCAACTACCTGCCTTGATCCTTCATCAAGCAAGACCTTCCTTGATATCACTTCCTAAAAATTAGAACAATTATCATGTGAATGAGTTTGATTCTCCTGGGTAAGATAACTCAGTTTCTTTTCATCGTAAGAGCAAATTCCTCGGGTCATTTAGCTAGCAGCAGTAACCAAATATGGATACACATGCACAGACACATGGTGTATGGGACATCATGTTTCTGTTATACTATTCAAGGATTGGACTAGATATTCCATACAAACTATAAAGAAACACGTAGCACACGTCAAATATCATATTGTCATTCGACAAAAGAATAGACTTGGAGGGTATGTTTGCAGCACTATTCTGAGCAATCGCTTAAATTAGCTCTTGCTAGTTAATGGACCTCCAAGAAATGTATGAGAAGTGAACATAGTCTAACATTTTTGGAGGAGCAATGACTAAGCTATAAATAAATGGATTAGATCAGAGAACTAAATTGCTCTGCACAATGACATACAGCAAAAAAGCAACAACAGTGACTTGCACTTATAACTAGAAGAACAATTGAAAACTGAAATCAGACACAATAAATGTTGTTTTAACTTTTAATAAAATCTGTTTCTAATGCAAACTCGATTCCAATTGATAGAAAAAATAAACATGTCCACACTAGATAACAATTAAAAACAGAGTTGAAGTATAGATAGTTCACTTGACAAACACAAGCTTGTCAATTCTGATTAAGAGAACATCTGTACATACCTTGATATTTTTAAACACCCTTTTGTTCTCCGGATCGATTATAATGTTGTAAATTGCATCCGGTGGTAACCCTGCCTCAAATCTCAAATTAAGGTTGCAAAGAGAGCCTTGTGGTACAGTGACCTGTAATTGTGAAGATTTGCTACTCTCAGTTCAGGGTATATCAAAATATTTCAACAATCTAGAAATAATTATGACCTACTGGCACATCAAACTGAGAGATGTTCCAGTAAGAAGGAAGATTTCAGCTTCCGAATTCCGATGTCCCAACACGATTTATCTTTTCATAATACAAGACCATCCATTAACCTACAAGCTTCATCCAATCGAGGCATGTAATCCTTCTAGTACAACTTATTTACCTTGATTTCTGGAGGATGATCAGTCCAAGTAGGGTCATTTCTCCAAGCCTGGAGCTGCTTCTCCAATCTAACATCTGCAGCAGCAGCACTACATAATCCCCTGACATTCTCTGACGACATTTGAGCCTTGACATCACCACCGCCGCCCGTCTTCAACAAACGCCCCAAATGCAGCTATTACAAGACCCAAACAGGCAAAAGTTACTTACATCTGCGTGAATAATGTCGATCGCGCGAGAAAAGGAAATTCTTTACCTGATCAAGAAGCAACCAACCTTGAGAGAGTTCTGAATCTTATCCGGGATCTGCATGAGGCTATCGACAGGTTTCTGCAGCCAGCCAGCCGTCCGGAGGCTCACCCCCGGGTCTCGGTTACTGCTTCCCATTGGAAGGCAAAAACAAAGCCCGCTCGTCACGCCCTGGAACAAGATCTAACAAACCTCGGAGGAAGGAAATGGACGAACTGGGTAGCTCGAGTGATGTGGCGATTGGGTCCGGAACGGACGGACCGGAAGAGGAAGAAGCGAAGAACAGCCGCTCCGGCGATCTTTGGTTCGGTTTGCGATGATTGATTTGGGACGGGGAAGGGAGGAAGCCAAATGGAGCACCTGTGAAGAGCACGAGCGAGACCACGCGAAGTTCCGGAGAGTCCGTCTTTTTCCTGTCCAGTTCATCCAATCGCAATCCCCAAATACTACTAGCACTCCGTATTTTTTTCTGACGAACAGTCACCCACAAGCATTGACTAACTAAAAAAAATTGACTAACTAAAAAGTTGGCTGAAAGATTCGGCGATTTACACAAAAATAACACATTTTGTGAAAGAAAAGCGAAACTATTTCACCCATCTAACCTTTTGTGCGGCGTCCCTCCCATCGACGCCACATCTCACTGTGTGGCGCCCATACGAGCGGTGCCACTCGCCCATCCGACGTGACGCGGTCGACGCTGATGTGTGCTCGAGTCTGACGTGGCAGGATGTGTGGCGCCGCCTCCATCGGCGCCACACGTTAAAAGTGTGGCGCCGATACCAAGGGCGACACACATCCACTTATAATTGCCCAAAACATACTATAAGACAATTCCCCATGGACTTAGCCGTTTTGGCGACCCTCTTTGTGTGGCGCCGATGACAAGGGCGCCACACTATGCAGTGTGGCGCCGATGCCATGGGCGCTACACAAACAGGATCGCCAAAACGGCTAAGGACTAAGCGTTCGGAGCCCCTGGATGTTTTCGATATATAAGTTGATATAAGTTGACATGTGTGGCGCCGATGCTATGGGCGCCACACATTGAAGTGTGCCGCCGATGCCATAGACGCCACACATTGACTTGTGCTAAACCATGAAAATTTCTACCATATTTCAACAGTTTTGAATACAACATTGCACACAACATGTACGACACAACATAGTGATTCAGATAACACATAAGGTTCGACGACATCAAGGTTCCAATTACAATAAGGTTCGACGACATGAAGGTTCGAGAAGATCAAGGTTCGATAACATAAAGGTTCGACAACATGAACCTAGCCAAACAGACATCACTGCGTGGCAAAGGCTCCCTCCCCCCCCCCCGCCGCCTTCTTATTCTTAGATTCTTTAGCCAGTTCTTCCTTCTCCCTTATGTCACGAGCCAACTGAACCACCGAGTCGAAGAAATGGTGGCGCTCCTCCGTCTTTGAAGCTTCCGCTTGAGTTCTTTCCTCCTTGATGCGCTCAGCCTCCTTAGCCACCTCCTCTAGGTGCATCCTATTGGCCCTCGCTAGTTGAGCAAGTTGCCAATTCTTCTGGAATTTTTACCTCCATAGACGATCTCGTTCGGCCTTGAGCTTCTCATTCCTCTTCTTCGTGCGCCATATGTATTCCTGATACTCCCTTTGCATACGGGCACGCTCAGCCTCGCAGCCTCCTCCAAACGGACTCGTCCTTATCATTGCCCTCCCACGCCTCCTTCCCCTTGGTGGGTTGAGTTGCCATACCTGGAAAAAAAATTGGAACATGAACAATTCGTTCCACCCCCCTAGCATAATGTGAACAGCACATACATACATGTGTTCATTAGTTACCATAATCAACATAATCTACCCATACAACCTAGCACACTACCATTTCTCCTACTTCAACAACCCTAACATCCAACCAAATCCAATCCACACTCAAATCAACCTAGGGTTTCACATCTCGGGTTTCACATTTAGATTCAACCAAATACACAAAATCAATGGATGAAAAGGAGGCGAACGGAGGAGATTACCTCAAGGAACGGGTTGGGAACGATCTCCACGGGCAGATCTGATGAAATCCAAGATATTTGAGTAGAGATTTGAGGGGGGGGGGGGGAGAGCCGGCCGCCTTGTTCTTGAGGGAGGAAGAAACAGAGAAGAGAATGGTTGGGTCGGGCTGGGGCGGGCTCGCGCGGCCACACATAAGTGGATGTGTGGCGCCCTTGGCATCGGCGCCACACTTTCAATGTGTGGCGTCGATGGGGGCGGCGCCACACATCCTGCCACGTCAGACTCGAGCACACATCAGCGTCGACCGCGCCACATCGGATGGGTGAGTTGTGCCGCCCGCATGGGCGCCACACAGTGAGATGTAGCGCCGATGGGAGAGGCGTGTCACACAAAAGGGTTAGATGGGTGAAATAGTTTCGTTGGAGGAGTCTGTACTTTTCTTTCACAAAAGGTTATTTTTGTGTAAATCTCCGAAAGATTCTGTGGCGTTTGGTTGGCCTGCTTTTTGCAAAAAAAATATGAACCAAGGACTTGTGTAGTTTGCATACTAGGTTTGCCAAATTTGACACTTGGAGAAGATCTTGCCGCACTTTCCGAGTCAATGACACGTGGGGTCGGGGCATATACTGCATTAACAAAAAATCTTGCCATAAGTGTGGCTGCAAACGGCTGATGTTGTATTTTCGTTATCTCTAATAATGAAAATTCGATTCCTGTGGTGTTTCGCTTGGAAAAATAAGTGTGGCTGCAAACCAAACACGGGTAACTCAGCTAAAAGCATCTTCAGCCACGTTCCTCAAAGCGTCCCGAACGGTGCCAAATTTAGCATTTGGGACGTCGCTTCCTAGCCACGTCCCGCAAATCGATTTTTTTTAAATTTTATTGAAAACAGTTAAATTCATTCAAACTTGCTATATACTACATAGATTTGAACGAAATTCAATTAAATTTAAACATAAACCCTAATCTAGTCGTACTAACGGTGGCCAGAGGGGTGGGACTCAGTGGATGAGCTTGCTTGGCCAGATGATGATTATCACCCTAGTCACTTATTTTTGCTGACCAAGCGGCATTGCAACTTGTTTATTTCCATTTCTCTTTGTTTGTTTGATGTGTGCAGGGATTCAAAGATATAGAAGATACCAGGAACAAGAATTTCAAAAGAAGTATAGTTTAGGATTTTACTTTAGTTCAGATCTTGTAATTTTCTTTTTATTTCCTTTTTGTCATATTTATTTTCATTCTTGTAATAAGAATAATGTAAAGACAATGTAAATATGTTCAATTATCAATAAAGCTTAAAGTTTCACTGATGAGCTTTCTATAAGTGTCAATATCCATTATTGATTTGTATTATGTAATTCTTATTGAATGTGAATTATGAATTCCTATTTCTTTTTATATGATGATTTCTCATATTGCTTCATTGTTTATAATTCAAATTTGAATATAAATTCAAATTCAAATCCCTCCCAAAACCCTAGTTTCAAAAGAGAGCATGTCAAAATTCATCGCACTCTCGCTACACTAAAACCCCAGTTGCAACGAGAGAGAAACCTCGACCCCTCTTAGATTTTATGCATTTAAGCGTGAAATTTTTCCCGTTTTGCGATGCAATGCACAACCCATTTCTAAATCTACCCCGCGTTTGTCCTAAGTGCTAGGATGTTACAACGACGACGACGAGGCGACGGCGATCCAGCAAGTCGCCATCATTTTGGAGGCAGAGGCGCGCGAGGAGGCGGACGTCGTCCGGCACGTGCACACGTACAAGGCGGCGCAGGGGGAGGCCGCCGCCCGCCGCGTCAAGAAGGAGGTCGTCGACCTCGACGCCGAGTAGGCGCGCGCGCCGGGCACCGCCTCACCGTCATCCGCCGCCCCGTCCTCCGCCGCGCGTAGAGGTCCCGGTAGGGCCAAATTTTGTTCATCATTAGGTCGCGCAGCGGAGGAACTACCTATATGTGTGTTGCGGTCAGAAACCCACCGGCGGGCAGCGACGGGCAACACCGTAGAGCCGGGAATCTCTCAGGACTGCGGCTGGCCCTGGTCCCTCCGAGCGACGGCCCGCAAAGCCTTCTGCGCACACGTCCGATGCTGATGCAAGGGCGTGCCACCCGACCTATACACGGTCGGGAAGGTGTTGGATGATGCCTCGCTTAGTTTCCTGCATGGCATACACGTAAACATTAAATACGAGCCTCGATCGGCTCTCGAGGTTGTCTGTGAATCGGCTCAAAGAGCCGATCCACCCATGATTCGTACAAGGTGTACGAATATATGGTGGTCCTGCTTGATCAAGATAAAGCTAAAGCGATCTACGACGATTTAGGGTTTTCACCGCATAATCGGATCATCCTACTCACGATTGGGCCTCGCGCTCGCGTACGGTGATCGTAAGCCGATCCTAGACAGGGCCTAAAAACCAACACGAGGTTGATCCCCGGAACATCATGTCTAGGGCTAGCAAACTACACCCTACACGCCGCTGGATCCTCCAACCCTTTGTAAGGCCTAACAATGCGGATATTAAACTAATCCTTGCAGAACAAGGAGCAATCATAACGGATCGGATCTACTAAATAATGATCAAGCGGGGTGCCGCCCCTACACCTAAGATAGGTGTAAGGGCGGCTAGATGTATAAGGGTTGCACTACGACATCATATGATACGAAGAACAATGCTAACCCTAACACATCTAAGATAACTACGTTGCTCGCCATCAAAAAGGCTTCGTACGAGCAACGCATGAACAACGTAATAAGCTTGTGCTGCCTAGATCGCGAGATGCGATCTAGGCAGCATGGTGCTTACCAGAAGAAACCCTCGAGACGAAGGAGTTGGCGATGCGCCGAGATTGATTTGTGGTGAACGTTGGTTGTTGTTTATTTCATAAACCCTAGATACATATTTATAGTCCGTAGACTTTCTAACGTGGGAATAATCCCAACCGTGCACGAGGCAAACTCTAACTAACCGACACGTAATCTACTATGTTACAGATACAAGGGCAAACTAGCCCAAACTTTGCATATAAGGCCGATTCACGTATTTCTTCCGTATATAATCTTCAAGCTCATCTTCAATCGCGGCCCACACCTGATCCGGTCAAATTCTGGTGATAACAATGTGATGTTTATTTTGCGATCGATATGTAAATTATGTAAGTATGAACTATGAATTTCATCGCCGAAATTGTTTGCGATGAACAATTCTCCCGCAAGATTTAAATTTCAAGTTTTCCGGTTTCGATTACGGGTTCTGTTTTGTGCCACCTCCGAGTTCGCTCGAAAAACATGTTTCGGCAGACTGAACTCGCTCTTTTTTAGTTCACGCATTTACGGACTCCGTTAGAGATGCTATTAAAGACCTTTTGACGGATATGGCATTGCCGCAATGAGATAATACATGAAAAACCACTGCTAAACACTGAAGCATCGAAGAGGTTTTTGTGTAGCTAGTAGCTACCTGGAATCCATCCTCACCATCAAGCGGTTTCCATATGCTGATCATGTTAAGGGGAAGGCGGTGGTGTTATGGGATCGACCTCTGAAACCACCGAAGGAAGCAAGGAAGGCTAATGGAGAAACCGAACGACCATGGAGGCAGCCACCAGATGGAGTTGTGAAACTCAACGTTGATGGTTCGTTCTGTGCAGAGTCCGCTACAGGTGGTACTGGGATAGTGCTGCTGAACGCGGTCATCCGTACCTCCCGTTTATCAATAATTAGAAAATTATTTTACTTAAAAGGATTTATAAGTATATTATTAATTTGAGCTAGCACAAATCGTAATCCAATGAGATCAATTCTATATACATCATCTTCAAAGTACAGGGTATTTCAAACTTTTAGCACCAGCTGCCCTAAAAGCAGATTGCCAAAAACCATTTTTACATTTCACCGCTCTCCAGCTTCATTTTTACATTTTATCGCTCTTTAGCTTCGGTTGCTTCTCAGACCCTACCAGCTCTAGCTGCTTCGCTCAGCTCAAACATCATATATGCAAGTGCAATAGGGATTATCTGTCAAGTTAGAACCCGTATACATCCAGCCTTAGTCAAGAGCCAAAGATATGTGTTGCCAGTTAGTAGAACACGTATACATCACTGTGCAGAGTAGCATGCAATTATCAGGGCTAGGAGTGTATCACTGAAAGCATCATATCATGCTTATGTGCACACAGGAGAAAAGACAGTTGATAGCTGTCTTTTATAGGAAACATATTCTTAAAAAAAGTTACGTCACAAGATTTCATAATAGTGTCAACATGCATATCAGGTACTTAGCGAGCGCGACTAGACCAGATATCTCTTTTGCTGCTAGCAAGTTGAGTAGGTTCATGTCAAACCCGGGTACTGATCATTGACATGCACTTGATAGGGTCATGCGCTACCTATGTGGTACAATGAGTTATGGAATTCACTATTCAGGACACCCAACTGTGCTTGAAGGATATAGTGATTCGAATTGGATCTCTGATGTACCTGATCTCTACGCCACTAGTGGGTATGTATTTACCTTTGGAGGTGGCGCAATGTCATGGAGATATTGCAAACAAACCATATTGACGAAGTCAACTATGGAAGAAGAACAAACTGCTTGAATCAGAATGGCTGCGTAAGCTCTTAATGGACTTGCCTGTGGTTAAAAACCTGTACCGGCAATCCTTTTGAATTGTGACAATCAAACTGTAATTGTCAAAGTGAACAATTCTAAGGATAACGCGAAGTCGTCAAGACACGTAAAGAGACGTTTCAAGTCTGTCAGGAAATTATGAAACTCCGGAGTAATAACTGTTGTGTATATTCAAACAGACAAAAACCTGACAGATCCCTTTAACTATCACGTAATGTGATAGAAAATACATCGAGGGTGATGGGTTTGAGACCCGTTGATGTTACACCATAGTAGTAACCCAACCTTTGTGATCGGAGATCCCGTGAATTAGGACCTGGGAAGAACAAACTAGTGATTTAATTGAGGAGAGTATTATGTAACCCTCTCTATGTGAAGATGCACAACTCTCAATTGTTGCAAGGCAGGTTGGCAACAAGGCTTAATGTGTTTATGTTGGCTATTTCTACCAAAGATGATGTCCTACAGAGCACTCTTGAAAGAACACACCTATATGAGTCCGATTGTTAAATGTCGCAGTCTATGAGATTTGGGTGATCTCTAGTAAGTATGACACATATGCTTCACTCGTGGGGTAGGCTACAGGCAGCCATGTACTGGTTATGACTTTGAGTGAAACCTGTTCACGCAAAACTTGCAATTCAAGGCTTAATCCATTGTTCAAGTGTGAATAGATGTAGCTTAAGGTTCTAGACGAAAGTTCAACTAAACAGTCTCTGCTGAAACACTAGTATATAAACAAGCAACGAGTATTGGTAAATATCTAAATGGGTGGTAGCTCACTAGGGAGTGGCAAGAGGTGGGAAGTTTAGTCCCATATGAAAAGTTTGGAGGAAGTTAGACCACCTTATAAGGTGGGTTGTTTCACCACTAGTAAGTGAGTGAGAAGAGGAGTGGTTCACGCGCGCTCCTCCTCCTCCTCCTCGCTCGCTCGTCTCGTCTCGACTCGACTCGACACGACACGACACGACACGACACGACACGACGCACGCCGCGCTCGTGGTGAGTGGATTGAGTCCCACATGGAAAGTTGGGTGGAAGTTAGACCACCTTATAAGGTGGGTTGTTCCACCACAGCAAGTGAGTGAGAAGAGGAGTGGTTCACGCGCGCTCCTCCTCCTCGCTCGCTCGTCTCGACTCGACACGACACGACGTGCATCGGTGATCGGGAGAGCAGGTCTCCGGAATCGCTCGCCCTTGCGATCCTGTAGGGGAGAGGGCGGATTTGGTTTTTGGGAAGCGCTCTGCGCGACTGCTCAAGTTCTTCATCACGGGTCGTCTTCCGTCCAAGTCGGGCGGTGCTGCCTACCGTCTTCTTCAACGCCGTCTATTTCGACCCGTCGTATATGTCGTCAACAACGTTGTCATCAACAACGTTACTGCTGCGACTCATCTGCTACACCTCCACCGCCACCTCCACCAGATCGTTACGTGCGACATATCTCGATCTGTTTAGCGATGGATGCTTCACCGTTTGCGCTGCTACTACTCGTGTTGATTAATGCATCTAGTATGTTTGAGTTTCACATGTTAATAGTTGTTGTCATCATGCTTTATATTCTGGAATTAATCATGGAAATTGTGTCTAATTATTCAACAATCCAAAAACCTAATTGTAGGTAATTTCCTGAGTTAAATATGGCTGGTTTTGCTGATACACTGAGACCGGATAAGTTTAACGGTGTGCACTTTAAGAGGTGGCAGATTAAGGCCACGCTCTGGCTTACTCATTTGAAAGTGTTTCAAGTTAGTAATGGCTTACCTGAAGGAACTATATCTGACCAAGATCAGAATAAGTTCAAGGAAGACAATACTCTCTTCGTCGGATGCGTTCTGAGTATTCTTGATGATCGTTTGTGTGATGTGTATATGCACATAACAGACGGTAAAGATCTTTGGGATGCACTGAATGCTAAATTTGGTGCAACCGATGCAGGCAGTGAACTGTACATCATGGAGAGCTTCCATGACATCAGGATGGTGAACAACCGTTCTGTAGTCGAACAAGCTCATGAGATACAATGCATTGCGAAAGAGCTTGAACTCCTTAAGTGTGCCTTACCTGATAAGTTTGTGGATGGATGTATCATCGCTAAGTTGCCCCCTTCATGGAGGAACTTTGCCACAACTCTCAAAAACAAGAGGCAGGAGATATCAGTTGAAAATCTGATAGCGTCTCTTGATGTTGAGGAGAAAGCTCGGGCTAAGGATAATACTGAGAAAGGAGAGGGTCAGTCTAGCGCTAACATGGTGCAGAAGAAACCCTACAACAAGAACAAAGGGAATAACAAGCCCTCCTTCAATAAGCCTATGAAGACTACAACCTTCAAGAAGAAGAAGATGATAAACAAAACAGATCTGAGCTGCTTTACCTGTGGAGAGGCTGGCCATTTATCTAAGGACTGTCCAGAGAGGACATACCGCAAGAAAAAGGCGACGCAAGTCAACACGGTGACCGCTAGCAATGCTGATGGGTACGCGGTAATCTTTTTACTGTTCTTTCGGTGCTTCAATCTCCATGCTGGTGGATTGATATGGTTGCTAATGTTCATGTGTGTGCTGACATATCCATGTTCACTTCTTACCAGGTCGCCCGGGATTCTTCCGTCTTGATGGGGAATGGGTCACATGCTTCTGTTCGTGGTATTGGCACGGTAAATCTGAAGTTCACTTCGGGGAAGATCGTGCAGCTAAGGAACGTGCAGCTTGTTCCTACTATGAACAAGAATCTCGGTAGTGGATCCCTTCTATGAAGAGATGGGTTTAAGGTTGTCTTAGAGTCGAATAAAGTAGTTGTTTTCAAGTTTGGAAAATTTATTGGTAAATGCTATGAGTGTGGAGGCTTGTTCCGCTTTTCGCTTTCTGATTTCGGTAATAAGTCTGTGAACCATATTTGTAGCAATGTTAGTGATGATACCAGTATTTGGCATTCTCGTTTATGTCACTGATACGTCCAATTTGCATCACTATTTTATATCATAATTTGCTGTTATTCATTGATATATTTCATATTGGGACACAATACTTATGTTATTTCATCTATTTTGCATGTTTCATGATTATTTGGAGATCGAGCACCGGAGCCAGGATTCTGG
>NC_061512.1:169116083-169169660 GCF_022539505.1 Lolium rigidum | reverse complement strand
TTATGGGAGAGACACCTCTAGTGAGCTCGTGGACCCCGGTCCATTCTTTTAATACTGAAATACAAATCTGCTGCCAATACTTGTTTTATTGTTTTCTCTCGCAAACAATCATCTTCCACACAATACGGTTAATCCTTTGTTACAGCAAGCCGGTGAGATTGACAACCTCAGCTGTTTCGTTGGGGCAAAGTACTTTGGTTGTGTTGTGCGGGTTCCACGTTGGCGCCGGAATCTCTGGTGTTGCGCCGCACTACATCCCGCCGCCATCAACCTTCAACGTGCTTCTTGGCTCCTCCTGGTTCGATAAACCTTGGTTTCTTTCTGAGGGAAAACTTGCTGCTGTGCGCATCATACCTTCCTCTTGGGGTTCCCCAACGAACGTGTGAAATACACGCCATCACACCGCAGGGGCTGTTATTGATTGCAATAAAGGAAAAGTTACTTTCAATGTCGATGACAAGGAGCATACCGTTTATTTTCCCAAGAGGATTGAGAAAGCATGTGGAGTTAATACAATTTCTAATGTGAGAACTATCAAAGTGGGAACTATTGATTGTCCAATATATGAGCCCAAAGAAGAATATCAAACTCTTGTGATTGGATCCATATCAATACAATACAAGGTAACATGATTGATTTGAGGTTTATTTCTTCTTATGCTATGTAAAATTTATTTGGTGGCAAGACTTGATCAACCTTGTTAACAAATTCATTTTATATACATAGAGGAGCTAAACAACATTTCTTTCTTCCTCCACTTGTTTTACTTGCTGTAGCACTTTTGTTTTGCAAAGTTCTTTAGTTAATTAGAGATTTCAAAAATCTTTTTCTGCCCAGTAATAATAATTTTGACACCCAGAAATGTGCATTTTTCAAAGTTTACAAAAATTCACAAAAATTATACCGTTGGTCTTATTTTTCGAATAAGCACCTGGGAGCACCTGGGGATGACCAGTGGGGCACCCCAGGGTGGCACCCCACAGGCCGGCGCGGCCAGCAAGGGGGGCGCGCCACCCTGTTGTGTGGGGCCCTCCTTGCCCCACCACTTCATTTCTTTCTCCCATCTCATTCTCTCTCCCGAAAAACTCGCACCATCTTTCTCTCACTCGCGTTTCTGCTCAAGAGCTCAAGATTTCTCGATCTCTTTGCTCAGCCCAGATTTCTGTCTGAAATTTGGCACATTTGCTCTCCGGTATGTGACTCCTTCGATTATCCAAGTAGAATTTTGTTTGGTGGAGTATATCTTGAATATTTTGCTGCTGTAGGTAACATGTTTAGTGAGCTTGCATGCTTGTTCTAATTTGTAGAAACTAGTTTTGATGCATGTTTAGTACTCTACCAAGTTCCTATAGTAGTTTCCCTCCATTATATGTCACCAAATCAAATTTTATATTATTTGTTGAAAAATTTCAGAAAATGGAGTGGAATAGTCATCAACTAAACCAACAAGAATTGGAGGTGCAACAGGTTATGAGAGTTCATCGCGAAGAGGGAGTATAACCCTCTTACTACCCGTGCGTTGATTTTATGAGGAGCGCAGGAATCTTGCAAGATGTTCAAAAACTGATTTCCAATGCAGGGTTGGAAAGTTTTGTTGTTGGTGAACCATACCAATATGCAAAATTGACCATGTCTGTGGTTCAGGATTTTGAATTCAATTGGTCTCAATCTAACCCCATGGTTCGATACAAAATTTATAATAAAACTGTCAACTTGCCATTCAATGATTTTTGTGCAGCAATTAGAGTACCACAATGGGGATCATGCGAGAAGATAAGGGGACTGCCGCATGAGCTCTTGAATCTGTACAAGATGATTTGTCATGGAAGAAGCTTCTCAGAGGATGGTGGTAAAATCAGTAGTATTCAATTCCCAGCTATTCGCTACTTTGCTTATTTCATCACCAAGTGCGTTCTAGCTAGAAAGAATGCAAGTAAGTTATCTATCCAGGATTTGGCTTTCCTAGCTGCTGCATTACAAGGTGATAGGACTTACAACTTGGGTGCTTTAATAGCCTATAGACTTGCTACTAACCGTGAGAAGGGCGGAACTTGTGGAGGTCTCATCGTCTCTCGTTTATTAGCTATGCATGGTGTAGAACCTCACCATCTTGATATTCAGCTCTCCATAGAGAAACTTGACATAGTCTCCATGATTAAGCATGAATTTGTTTCTGATTTGTCTAATTTGAGTAACCTGTCTTACAAGATAACATTTTACAAGAAAACTTGGAGAACAACTAAGAAAACTGAAAAACTAGTAGGATTGCCTGCATCTGTTCTGTTTAACCTTGATTCCAGGAGGGATTGGCCAGTCACGGAAGGTGAACTGAATGCATACATAGAGGGAGATGGCCATCATGCAAGGGACGGCACGGAGGAGGCCGAGGAACACCTCGACTCGTCATCCGATGCAGCAAGTTCTTCGCATCAACATGTTGGGCAAGAGGAGCCTTCACCCTTTTCTTCTGCACCGGGACCTTATTATGACTACGCCATGTATGATCCACCGGCGTGGAACCCTGAGCCTCGCTGGGGTTGATCTCCACTTAGGCCAAAAGCCTAAGCTTGGGGGGAGGTATACCCGCATCACTCATTCTTTGCATATTATAGTTGCTGGATACTTGTATATACTTGTTTAGTTTCTTGAAGTGGTTTTCTAATAAGAGGGAGATAATATTTGGGGAAGTGCTGATTGAAAACAGATTCTGGACTGATACCAAAAAAATTCTGAAAAACAGCCAGAACATTATTTTGCGAAGCCAATTTTTGTGCATGTTCCCCAGGTTATTATCTAACTTTCATTAGTTGAACACTTTTCGAGCTGAGCAGCGGAAGAATTTCTTAAAAATCGATTACTGTACTTCTGTCAAGTTTGACGAATTCCTGCTGCTTTGTGTTTATGTGACTCTTTTAGTTTTCATTCTCTTGTTTTTGTTTTGTTTCTTTCCTAAAACACAAAAAGACCAAAAATATTTCTGTTGTTTCTCTTCACCACTTGTTTATTTTGGTTTCTTGCTCTTATTTTATTTTGTTTTCTATCGTTGGTTTGCTATAAGAAAATCCAAAAAGAGTTTGCTTTGTTTGCTTGTTTCCTTTTGTTCTTGTTTCTAATTCGAAAACACCAAAAATATTTGCTGTTCTTCTTTGGTTTTGTAAAGTTCATTATGAGTTCAGTGGTCTTCGGTGGCTGGAGCATGGTTTTCATTCCATATTATTCAAGCTACACAAGTGAAAGGCAATAATGACGATCTACGACAATTCGACTGTGGTGAGAGGCTGGTATGAACTCTATTTGTTTCATTTTTGTACATATACTCATCCATGTGAGCATGCTTAGTTGGTTCATGTGAGGTATATGTCATTTAAGAAAGTCTAGTAGTTCATGATCTCTCATGCTTAGCTCCAATTTATTAATATTAGTAGCATATCATAAATATTTGCTTGCATTGCTTTATTCATAGATAGGTATGACATTGTGGTATCCTCCTCTGAATAATTCTCTTGAATCAACTTGGCACATGCTCACGCATGCATATGACTGAACAAAAGTCAATTAAGCCTCGATGATTTACTTTGCCTCGTAGTTCTTGTATCACTTTTATGCCTCCGTTAATTTATTTTGTCGCAAGCATGATTATGACGATTCATCGCTCTCTTGATTGTCGCTTCCCGATCTATTGCTAGCCTTCACTTGTATCGAGCGGGAACACTCGCTCATGCTTCCAAACCCACGAAAACCAAGTTATTCCGAGTGTCCACCATAAATACCTATGCATGGCATTTCAAACCATTCCAAGTAAATTCTCATGTGCTACCTTTAAACCTTTAAAATGCTTCTCAATTTGTGTCAATGTTTTATAGCTCATGAGGAAATATGTGGTGTTTATCTTTCAATCTTGTCATTTACTTCGACGAGACTTTCATAATGGACTAGTGGCACATCCGCTTATCCAATAATTTTGCAAAAAGAGCCGGCAACGGGGTTCCCAGCCCCAATTAATCAACTTTCATTAATAATTCTCTTCACATGTTTTGCCCCGATTTATCGGTAAGCAACTTAAATTGCAAATAGACACTCCTCCATGGTATGAGATTGATGGAAGGCACCCGAGGATTCGGTTAGCCATGGCTTGTGTAAGCAAAGGTTGGGGGAGTGTCATCCATAATAAAACTAAAGTACGTGTGTAAACAAAAGAGAAGAGGGATGATTTACCTCGCTGGTAGAGATAACGTCCTTCATGGGAGCCGCTCTTGAAAGTGTGGTTGACGAGGTAGTTAGAGTACCCACTATCATTCGTTGACAACAACAAACACCTCTCAAAATAATTTTACTCTTGTTTTACAAATGAAAAGCTCTAGCACATGTTAATCCCTGCTTTCCTCTGCGAAGGGTCAATCTTTTACTTTTACATTGAGTCTCCATCCTTTCTTTGAGCACTTTCTTGAGAGCACAACTGTCATTCTTAGTATAATATGCTTGTCCCAAAATGTGATTAACTGTGGTATAACTTTGATGCTTTTATCTTTGATAATCTCTACTTCCAGTCTTTCCATGAACTTCAAAGGTGCCCGAGAATTTATGTTTTGCTGTACAAATACGGGCAAGCGAGATACCACTTTATCATATCCTTTTATGAATATTGCAATCCTGCTGATAGACATGATTCATGATGCTTATTGTTAATTTGTTGGTACCTTTCCCATGATTGACATAGTTGTTAGATGATTTTATTTGCATGTATCTTATTATGAATTGCTTAAGTACTTGCCATATCATGAGAATATTTACATCATATGAACAAATGTGTTCGTGAAAGTTCTTTATCGCACTAAGTTGTTAACTGAATTGCTTGAGGACAAGCAATAAGCTAAGCTTGGGAGAGTTGATACGTCCAAAACGTATCTACTTTCCCGAACACTTTTGCTATTGTTTTGCCTCTAATTTGTGTATTTTGGATACAACTAACACGGACTAACGCTTGTTTTCGAGCAGAATTGCTCTGGTGTCTCGTTTTTGTGCAGAAATCCAACTTTCAGGAAAATCCCCGGAATTTATGTCGAAGGTCTTATTTTTCCAGAAGAATTATGGAGCCAGAAGGGCAAGCCAGGTGGAGGCCCAAGGCCCCCACACACCAGGCCGGCGCGGCCCAGGAGGGGGGCGCGCCGCCCTACTGTGTGGCCGCCTCGGCTGGCCTCTGACGCCCCTCTTTGGACTACTTAAGGGTTTCGATCTAAAAACGCGAGGAGAGAAATCGAAGTCGCGAGAAACCATCCAGTACGCCGCCACCGTCGCGAAACTCCGTCTCGGGACCAGAAACTCCGTTCTGGCACTCCGCCGGGACGAGGAATTGGAGGAGATCATCGCCATCATCACCACCGACGCCTCTCCATCGACCAGCCATGTTTCCCCCATCCATGTGTGAGTAATTACCCCGCTATAGGCTGAAGGGGATGGTAGGGATTGGATGAGATTGGTCATGTAATAGCATAAGATTGTTAGGGCATAGTGCCTAGTGTCCGTAATTGGTACTTTTATGATATTGTTGCAACTTGTTATGCTTAATGCTTGTCACTAGGGCCCGAGTGCCATGATCTCATATCCGAACATGTTATCAATTCATGATGATATTCATTGCTTTATGATCTTACCCTGCAAGTTGTATACACGTATTGTTGTCCGGAACCCGAGGCCCCAAAGTGACGAAATTGGGACAACCGAAGGGGAAGACGATGATATGAGGATCACATGTGTTCACGGAGTGTTAATGCTTTGCTCCGGTGCTCTATTAAAAGGAGTACCTTAATTTCCAGTAGATTCCCTAGAGGCCCGGCTGCCACCGGCTGGTAGGACAAAAGATGTTGTGCAAGTTTCTCATTGCGAGCACGTACGACTAAAAATGGAACACATGCCTATTGATTGATTAGTACTTGGATACCGTTTTATTATTATCTGCAAATGCCCTACCTTGATTGTTACATGAGTTTCTCTCATCCACGCAACGCCCGTTCATCCATCCCTGTGCCTACAGTATTTTAATCCCGCTGTTTACTATAATCACTACTGCTATCTTTGTTACTCTGCTGCTGTTATTTTACTACTGCTATCGCTATAAAACTGATTACTATCGATAAACTCTTGCGAGCAAGTCCGTTTCAGTGCAGCTGAATTAACAACTTCGTTGTTAAGGCTTACAAGTATTCTTTGTCTCCCCTTGTGTCGAATCAATAAATTGGGTTTTACTTCCCGCGAAGACTATTGCGATCCCCTATACTTGTGGGTTATCAATGGGTTATATAATAAAGGGTTTTTTTTGTTCTCGTGCCCCTGGTTCGTTAGTTGTACTCAGTTTTCCCCAGCCTCTTAACTTTTCCTTAGTTTTCCCCTCCCTCTAGTTTGAAACCCCTCGCAGACGCTCAGACGGGAGGGTTGCCGTCTGGTCAGAGGCCTTCCGTTACCGGTGACGGCTAGGGAGCCGCGGTAGTTTTGACTTGACCGTTGCTTTCGAAATGTGTTGACTGTTGACTGGAAGAGCTGACCCAAAGTTTTCCCCTCTGCCCGAGACTGGAGGAGCTCTACACCGCCCCTCCACCACCACGCCGTCCTGCCCACCTACCTTATGGCGTCGTCCGCCGCCGAGCCGGCCCCGCCCCCACCACCACCCCCGGGAGGCGGAGAGGGCTCCGCCTCCACCAGATCTGGATCGACCCCTGTCCTCTTTGTAATTTCGTCTGGTGTGCCGCCTATTCTCGTCAGCCGTGGAGAAGATTGGGAATAGAAGGGATCTAACGCATGGATTCCATCTGGGTAAACATCGTCTACCTATGTGAATTAACAGTAGGCAGTTTTTGAGCGCCAATCGTTGTTGCTCAACTAACTGCGTTGCTTTTCGAATACTACCTCCGTTTCAAGGAATAAGGCGCACGCGTATTTCAAGACGAACTTTAACCATAAAAATTGAGCAATAAAATTTTAATTTATTATATGTAATTAGCACCGTTGGATTCGTACTGAAAAGCACTTTCTAATAATGCTAATTTCATACACACAATCTTTATATATTTAAAGTATTTTTTGGTCAAACAAAAAACACGTAAAAAGAGGACGCCTTATTTCTTGAAATGGAGGTAGTAGGATGGATCCAGCGCTGGTTTTTCGGCTGGTGGTTAGGCTGGATTCTAGCTTTACGCGTGATTCTAAATGCTATAAGAATGGGTTTTACTTCCCTGCGGTGATTGCAACCACCATCTCGTTGAGAGATTTTAAAGCTAACATCTACGATAAGTACACCTGAAGCTCTTTCGATGCAGTTCATTTCGAATATTTCAACAGCCTAGAACGAAAATTTGTTCCACTAATTTCCAAAGACGATCTGGAAATTCTTTTTGCATATCCGCGTGTTGAGCGTTCAGATTCATCAGATAAGGTGGTGAAAATGCAGCAGACAGCAAATATTAAACATTGCTGGTATCAAGAAAACAATCGGGGACCGCAATAAATCAACTGTAAATGCTACCAAAAATACAGGATGCCAAGATTAATAGCGAAACACTGAGATTCACAGCATGGTTATTGTTTCTAGAATCAGCGAAATAAACAGAAGTGCTTACATGGGTGGACCAGAATGCAGCAAGGGCCGGGTGCCTCACCTCGCAAGCCGGCCGATGCTGATGGTGCAGGAGCGGAAAGGGGAGAGGGAGGCTGGCGACGCCAGGTGCACGTAGCCTTCGGCGAGAAGCCGCTCGAGGAACTCGCCGAGGGGGTCCCGGAGGTCTCCGCCGCCGTGGCCACCAGACGCATCGACCGCAGACGGGGGCGCGGCGCATTGAGGCGGCAATGTTGGCCACCCCGCGCCCGCGGCGACGCCAGACGCTGCCGACGCCACGCCCACGTACCCGTACCCGTTGGCGACCAGCCACTCGAACACCTCGCGGAGGGAGACTCGCAGTCGCAGGTCTCCGCCTCCGTGGCCATGGGACGGGAGGAGAGCAGGCGAGGAAGCGGCGCGGCGAGGCGGACGCGAAGACGAGCTCGCGCAGACGGACTCCGCGCCGTTGGCAACCAGCCACTCGAACACCTCGCGGAGGGAGACTCGCAGTCGCAGGCCTCCGCCTCCGTGGCCACGGGACGGAAGGCGAGCAGGAGGGGAAGCGGCGCGGTGAGGGCGAGGCAGACGCGAAGACGAGCTCTCGCCGACGCGTGACGCGACGGACTCCAGGTAGCCGTTGCCGACCAGCCAGTCGAACACCTCGCGGAGGGAGAATCGCGGCTCTCCGACTCCGTGGCCGTGGGGCGGAAGGAGGGCAAGCGGGGAAGCGGCGCAGCGAGGCGGAGGCGGAGACGAACTCGCGCCGACGCAGCGTGCTGCGGACACCAAGTCCACATGGACGTCGGCGTGGAGCCGCTCGAATACCTCGGGGAGGTCGCCCCCGTCCCCGTCCCCATCGCCGTCGCCGTACGCAGCGACCGCACGCCGGGATGCTGCGCAGGGAGGCCGCGGAGACGGAGCCGAGCGCGCCCCGACGCCACCCGCGACGCCGGGCTCACCACCACCCGCCGACGCCATCGCCGCCGGTGCGCGAGCAGCACGCGCCCGCGCCTTGTTCCCGCTCCGGGGCTCCCCGCTTCGAGAGGCTAGCTGGAGGGAATGAGGTCTTCTAGAAGGTTCCAGAGGTGGTTTATTTTAGGAGGCCGGGCCGAGCAGGAATAAGCTTTTTTTTCCTTTTGAAGAAGGCCAAGCAGGAATAAGAGTTCGATTTATTCGAGGAAGAGACAAGACGGAGGCCCGGTCGCCTGGGCCCACATGGCCGTGTTATTGAAGGCCCATCGTTCCAGTTTCCAGCATGCGTTGGCGGGCCGCAGCGTTCCACTAGCAGCTGTTGGGCTCGCCGTGGATTGCTCCGGGAGGCCCACACAATATCCATCTTCGCATTGGTCCGAATATTGAGTTGGAAATATCTGCCCCTGCCTTTCAGTCGCTCAAAAGGCATATCCCGGAATAAAATTGTTGGCAAGGGACAATTGCATTTTGTGCCCCATGAAGACCACAAAGCACCTCAGCCTAAGCGGCAAGGATCCTTTGTGTACCCGACTGTAGCATTCTTCTGTGTGATCTTACTATGAAACAGAGGTACTACCTCCGGCCCTAAATATTTGGCACTGCTTTAGCCGAAATATAGGTTAAAACAGAGGTACAGCTTTAATAACCATTTAGTAAACCGTGATTTTAAATTTTCTCAACTTCATTCAACTTATTCCGATACTAACAAGGTCACCGAGGGCGGCAAATACTATTATCGGACATTGTTGGTCTATCAAATATGGCATGGAATGTGGTTTCTTGAATCTAATTTTACTAATGTTTGTATGTGGTAGTCTTGTCCGGATAAATTAGTTCATGAGTTTTTCTCAACAAAAGTTGAGTGTGTAACCGAAGGAGCGCAAAAAACATTACACAATTAAAGCAACATGTTGGATTACATTATTAAAAAGAAAATACACTCTGCTGACATAAATGAAAACAAAAAAAGATGGTGCATGCTAACCAGAGTAGTGGTACACAAAACTTTGGCACCATCGTTACAAAAGAGCGTAGATCGTTCGGTAAAACATACAACAACCACTGTGGACATGGATCTCTTCAGAGTATCAAGCATCAACTATGATCACGATTGAAGCAGAGAGAAAAATATTTGCTGGCATGACTCGGAGCAGAAGAGGGTCTCTTAAGCTGCTAACTCCCTATTATATAAGATCTCTCAAAGAAAGAAAATAATTGTTAGGATAGAGGTAGGGGGACAATTGCATTAGAGTCGTCGCTAGGGTCAACACAATTGAAAATCTCAAACAATTCTAGCACCTTTGGAGCTGCATTTCAAATGTACAGTTTGGCCTGACGAAGATGAGTCTAATATCGAAAATAAACGGCTACTGCACGTGATGATTCTTCCCGTTTTCATCCCTTGTCTGGAATTGCAACATATGAGATATTATTATGCCAACCACTGTCCATGACACCACCCCAGAAATGTCAGAACTAGGGGTGGACCCAAAAAATGCTGAATGCGGGCATCGACCCATACTCAGATTTTGAAAATCACATAGAATACTTCAGGAAAATATTTAGTTTTTTTTTAATCTCCAAATTAACGTTTTACCCCATCTATAACGTGGATCCGCCCTGGGTGAGAATACACCATAGAAGACATGTCCTACACTCATGCACCCTCTGGAACATTTAGAAGGAGAGAAAATGATAAATCTTAGGCGCATGACTTACATCCAAGGCACGCAACCAAGTGTCAATATTGGCTAGGGTACCTCTCATTTTTTTTTTCTTGCTTTCACAGAGTTTCCCTCTAAAAATAGGTTGGAAATAAGTAGATAACCCATAAGTATGTTCTAGATCTAGTCCCTTTGTCGACTTAAAAATAAGCTACCTTTACTTCTCTCATAAGCCATCCAACTTATTAATCTGGGCTTCCAAAAATGTCATCTTATAACAAATTTAGAAGCTCCGAGTAATAAGCTGGATGGTTCATGGAAGAAGTTGATGAGGGGCAGCTTTCCTCGGGAAAAATAAAAACCACAATCTAGTCCATACACACATATTGCAACACAGCATCCGACTTAACAGAAGATCCGAAGGCACTGGCTGGCCACTCTAAAACCAGACAGAACACCTAAGTCTCAGCCTCTCCGTGAGGCCAAGCAGAAATGGCGGCTTCCTGCATGTTCGCCGTCTCTGCTCCCTTCGCCGCCTCCTCCTCCTCCAATTCAGCTCGCCGCTCCAGGTACCAGCACCGCAATCAGCTCCTACCTCCACCAGTCCGCATTCGATTCGTGCGCGCGCGCAAGGACTGACCCCTTGGTGTTGTTCTTTGGTTTTGGCGGGGTGTGCGCAGGCGATTCGGGGTGGTGGCCATGGCCAGCGTGGGGCAGAAGGTGTACGCGCCGGGCGTGGCGGTATCAGAGGGAAACGGAGGGCTGCCGAAGATCAGCCTCAAATCTCCGCAGGGGAGGTAAATTCTGGTTTCGGATGATTTGGGGATTCTTCAGCTGTATGGCTATCAGTCTATGACTTGCAAGCAAGCAGATAATGCAGCATGAGTAATATCATACTCTATTGTGAAAAAAAATCACTGTATTATTGCTTCTAGTGCACTCATTTCCGCGGTGAAGCCTAAAAATCACGAGAAGAAACGAATTCTATGAAATAAAACTGATGCCTCATGGGTTGATGGTTCATTGTTTCGAATTAGGGACCGTAGAAGATGAAATGGTGGCACATCATAGTCCTAGACTAAGTAATCCAAGTTCCACTGTGCCAGCATGGTAACGAAAGCTTTGAAATATTGTTCAGTTGTGTGCATGAATGTCAGAAGTGACTGCTTAGTAGCCTATCATGGCTTCTGTTAGGTTATTCCTAGAGTTATTCTACTACTGCAACAGAATGTGCTATCTAGACTTCTTTTTTACCTTTGCAACAGCTAATTGTGTACTCATTTATGCATGAAGTGAGGCTGAGATTTATCTATTTGGAGGATGCGTCACTTCTTGGAAGGTTCCCAGTGGAAAGGACCTGCTCTTTGTCAGACCAGATGCTGTGTTCAATGGTCAGAAACCCATCAGGTCAGTGTCGAGATTAATTGGATAGAATTAGAGAACATCATGATTTAACTGATAACTAACCATTTCTTTTTCTGAAAGCAGCGGTGGAATTCCACATTGCTTCCCCCAGTTTGGGCCTGGCGCAATTCAGCAGGTTTGTACAACCATTTTTCTATTGCATCCTATGCAGATCAGCATAGAACCTAATATTGTGATTTGCGATCGTAACAGCATATACAATTCCACAGACTTCGTCCCATCAAATGAATATTAGCAAATCTGTTACTGATGTCACACAGAGCTATGAACCATGTCTAGTACTAAATCAAACAGTTGTTGCATCTCAGTTTAGCCCAAAACATGATCTCCACTCGGGCAAGTAGCATACATTCTTGAACTTGTATATATATAATGTGACATCACTAGCCGATGTTGTATAGCTGTGCTGTGAGAAAATGATTTCCGTAATTTTCATGCCATCCATCAGCTGCAATAGAATGAAACATTTTTGCAGCATATTCTTTTGTAGTAATCAAGGCATTTTCATTTTCTTACAGCACGGATTTGCAAGGAACGTGAATTGGTCTATCACTGATTCAGAAGTCACCGAAGGAGATCCAGCTGTAACCTTGGAACTAAAAGACGACTCATACAGCCGTTCAATGTGGGATTTTAGTTTCCATGCTTTATACAAGGTAAAACCTGCTAGTACCTATGTTCCTTAGTGCACTCTATATGTTCAACCATAAGCTTCTCAACGCTACTCAGAATAATTGACATTCCAATCTTGCCCCTCTGCAGCATATGACTTTGTGCTTGTCTAATCATTTGTAGGTTACATTGCATTCTACAAGCCTGTCAACAACCCTGACAATAATTAATACTGACGATAAACCTTTTTCGTTCAACTCAGCACTCCATACTTATTTCAGTGTAAGTTGCAGGTTTGTGAACAAAGCCAAACTGATTTGTGCTTGCTACATTATATTCACATGAATCACCTAAAAAATTGTACAGGCTTCCATTGCTGGCGTTTCAGTGAAAGGTCTTAAAGGTAGTAAGACTCTCAATAAGGATCCTGACCCTAAAAATCCTCTGGAGGGTAAAGAAGAAAGGTAAGTTTGAGCTGGTCAGATAGTCCATTCTTAGTTACAAACTTAAAATTGTATCTCCACATTACTATTTGAAGCATTTAAACTCCCAGGGTCTCAATATTCTTCCAAGAACTTCCCGAGAGAATCACCTTGTTTGTGTGAAATAAAACTGGGAGAAAGAAAGATAGATCGTTTTTCTCTCTATGGTGTGCCCTACTTGGTGCTGCTGCATTTCTTATTTTTATTTTCCCAATATATTAAATAGATTTAGTTGTTAATTTCGAAACAAATATGCACTAATTGAAAAAACATATCCTAGTGTCAGCTGTTGTGCATGAAGTAAATATCCAGACATGATCCTGAACGGCTTCATGTGATACAGGGAAGAGGTGACCTTTCCAGGATTTGTCGACTGTGTTTACCTTGGCGCACCGAGTGAGCTTACCCTGGACAATGGATTGGGTGACAAAATTGTCATCTCAAATACGAAGTACGTTTAATTTGTCTGCAAACCAGTGCATCCCTCTTCAGCACTGCAAAGTTCACATGATTAAATTGTTTTTATTTTTTGAAACACAGTTGGTCAGATGCAGTGTTGTGGAATCCTCACTTGCAGATGGAAGCATGTTACAAAGATTTTGTCTGTGTCGAAAATGCAAAGGTACGAGGCCTAACAGATTGATAAGTGCACATACATATTAACATATATATTAGCATTTGTATACTCTCCACATTCTTGAATGGAGGGGATTGCATAATTTTGGCTGATGGTATGACCGCTTGAATTATGTAGATTGAAACAGTACAACTGGGTCCTAAAGAATCTTGGGTGGCAGAGCAGAAAATTGAGTTAATCTGAAGCTAATCAGTGGAAAAGAATACACAGAGAAAGGGCCCTTTTTTTACTTTCTGGCAATGTGAACATATGCCACCCACAATGTGCTTAGGTCAACTTATGCCATCATATCAGATGTTTATAAGTAAATTAATAAATTAAGTTTTTGTTTCCTTCTCTTGGATGCTCAGCTGTCTTGCATGTTCTGCTCATAGCATGTCCTTCAATGTACAATTGGTGCTACAAGGGTTAAATATTGAATGAGATACAGTGAACATTTTCTTTTTCTATGTATCTAGATCTAGACAATATAGTATGAACATATTGGAGAGTGGCCAAATGGCTCCCGAGCTACATGTAGCTTGTTTTTGGAGAAACTCAAACAGGGCATTTGAAAGTTTCAAAAAAATCGGAACAAAAATTCTTGATGTAGATAATAATAAAGTCTACTAGTGTGCAAAAAAATCAGTCCGAAATTCGTTGTATTTTGGTCTTAGAAAAAATGACAAATGTGTGGATCTGGGTGTGATGAACAGTGCACAATTTAAAGTTGAAAATTTGTCATTTTTGTGTAGCCTAGAATACAATAAATTTTTAATCGATATTTTTTGCAGTGGTAGAGTTCAACACTGTATGCACCTAGAATTTTGTTTCCGATTTTTATGAAACTTACAAATGCCATTTTTTATTTTTTCAAAAAAATGGCCACCATGGAGCTCGGGCTCCATTTGTGGGGTTTCTGGAACATATTGTGGCTCTTCGTGGAGAAAAAGGGGCTGCTCAAATGAGAATTCCCCTGATACAAACAATAGGGTGCTTCCATTGTTGAATTATGGTCATTAGGTGGTTCAGCACTGTGTGGAATGGTTGTTTTTTTTTTTGCAGGAAATGTAGAATGATTTTTAGCGCCTGCTTATTACACATTCATGGATCAACGACTTGGCATAAAAAATGACTCCAGTCAGGATGACTAGAGATCAGATGTTCTAAACTTGAGCAGTCAATATCCTCATTAATATGAAACAATCTAGGCAGATATGTCTTGAAAAGCAGTTTCTATTATCATGACTCCACTTGGTTTTATAAATTTATCGTGATACAAATAAGCGGTGTCTGTTTTTACTTGATTTCCATGAGTTGGATCTGGCTAGTATGCTAGAAACTGAACTATATCATTATATTCATATGATTCCCAACCAAGAGACACACTTATTAGAAGATTCGATATCACTAAGCATACATTATTTTGTTGACGAAAAAAACGAAATATTACAGCCCAGCTCTAATCTAGCTTAACTTGAGAGCAATGGGGAGAATAAAAAGTGGAGACAAACTAATTTACAAAGGGGAAGCGCACACAGTGACCGGTCTTCAGTCCCGGGTTGCAACCAACCAAACCAAAACTGGCAAAAGGGTGCTAGACTGCTAGTTCAATTTTGTTCTCTGCGTGCAACCCAGGTAGCAGCTTTAGTTCAAAAGTTTCGTATAGGACGGGTTTCACGTGTTGATCCAAACCGTTTCTCAACACCCGTAGTTACAGCTCAGGGCGTCGGGTCACTCAATCCATAAACTCGTTTTGCTGAGTCAAGTGTATTGGCAAGAAGCATTGCAATGGTGACTGGTCCCACTCCGCCAGGAACTGGAGTTATAGCAGAGGCCACAGTCACTGCTTCTTCAAAGCAGACATCTCCGGTCAATCGATAGCCATAATCACTGTCTGGATCCTGAAAAAAAAAGGCTAGGACTGGTTAGGGCTAAGTAGGACAAAATACGTACCACATTGGTAGTTATTTAACTTCAATAATTAGAAGGGAAAAAAGAAAGGGTTATGCATTTGAAGTTAAGACTCCAATTTGCTACTTGGTGATGAATTACCTGACCAAATTTTGAAACCTCCAATGAAACTCAGGCTATATTTGTACATATACTAGGAACTGTGACGATTTGATAGATTAAATTGTGCAACCATCTAGGATGTGTGTTTCTAAAATTACCCTGTTGTGCACCAAGGGAAAATCTAAAACATAGACTAACAAGAAAACCAATATCAGCAAACAAATTTGCAAGTATAATCAGAACTAGTGGACTGAAGCAACCTTCACATCATCAAACTAGGACACTTTTACCTAAACTGAACAAACAATAGCACTGATACTGCAGCAATTATGAATCAAGCTTCTTGAGCAAAAGAACAATAGACATCTGTTATTACCTCAACTGGATTTGTCCCAACATCAATCACAACTGCACCTTGCTTTAACCAGCTTCCTCTTACAAGGTTGGCCACTCCAGCAGCTGAGATCACAATGTCAGATTTACGGGTAATCTCCTCTGGGTTTGCTGTGAATGCATGGATAACACTTACAGTGGCATGATGTCTCTGGGCAAAGTAAATGAAGTTAAAATACATTCATCATATAGTAATGCAGTTAAAACTGCAGGATGGCCATTGATGAGTATATTTTACAACTTTTACCTGTAAAAGTAAGGAAGTGGGTAATCCAACAACTTTGCTTCTCCCAATAATAGTGACATGTTTTCCCATGAGATCAATCCCAGATTGGAGTAATAACTCGAGGCAAGCTTTTGCAGCACAGGAAACAAACAAAGGTTTCCGGCTTCTGAGGGCAAGATTACCAACATTTAGGGGGTGGAAACCATCAACATCTTTGTCTAGGCTAATGGCGTTCAGAATTTTTTCCTCATCCATATGCTGATTGACACAAAATCATAGCATGAATGGACGGCTTGATGGTGCATTATGTCAGCAAAGCTTGGACATAAAGACAAATCTTGACAATGAAAATGAAAGTTCAAATAAAATACAACTGATTTTTTCTATTTATTGGCATATGAACACAAGTACTTTGCATCAGTCATCAAAACAGTTCTCTATTTTGTAAATGAAAAGGTTTTCATGGTATCAATCTATGAACTAAACAAAACATCATAAAATACATTACTTGTGGCAGTGGTAGCTGAACAAGGACACCATGAACTGATGGATCTTCATTGAATCTCGATACAGAATTCACCACCTCATCTTCTGTGCAATTCTCAGGCAACTCCGCCAACAAAGATTTAATTCCAACTTCCTCACAACCCTTCACTTTGAATCTCACATAGGATTGAGAGTCCTTTCTATTGCCTACCAATACGACAGCAAGGCCAGGAACATGTCCTACTGCATTTTTCATTTGACGAACTTCCTCAGAAATCTGTAACCTTATGTCCTCTGCAATGGACTTGCCATCAATAATGGTCGCCGTGGACTCACAATCAACTATGAAAACAACAAAAGTACATCAGAACAATAAATCATTAGCACAAGATGCTCAACAACAATGAGATAGATAGCTTCTATGGCAAACCTAGAAATTTGGCTATGCCATTTCATCAACCAGACATAGTGATACTACAGCATGCCAAACAACACTACTTTAGACAGCAAGTCTTCAGCTTGCTCAAGTAAATCTAAGAGAAAAAAAAATTACAACTGGTGCTTGGAAGTTACAAACCAAATCGAAGCATCTTATATGAAACATTATAGACAAGCTAGCAAAGAACCTCAACTTGCATTCTGTTTGAACCCACATTTTTATCCCACAATGCTTCAACAGTTCCACTTTGAGAGGACAGAGCTCAAAACTTCCTCTCAGAAGATAGAACACAAAAGTTTCAGACGACAGGATCTGGACATGGGTTCTGCACCAACACACTAATTGACAGCAAACGCTCTAAACATACTATCAAATAATATGAAATGTGTTCTCGAAGTTGATATAGCTAATCCTGAAAACATTTAATGCTTTGTACAGCATGTATTCTCAAAATCATGACCCAAGAAGCGCACGCCCAGGATAACGACGCCTTTAACCAGAGATTAGCAAGCCTCTAAGCCCCTCTCACCTGCAGAAGCTCGAGGAGGAGGCTGCCTCGCCGCGGCGCGCGGGGCTGGATCCCAGGTGTCGCTGATGTCAGGTCCAAGAAGGCGGATGCTGCTGCTCCTCCGCCGCCGCGTCCTCGCCTTATCCTCCTCCGCTGCTGCTGTAGCCTCGTGGAGACCGCGCGCAGCACGATGGAGCAAGGAGGTGACAGGCAGGGTGGAGCGTCGTCTAGTGGCGGCGAGCAAGGCCACGGCGGCGCCGCCCATCTCCGTCGAAGCGCTTTGTCCAGACGCGGTCGCCACTCTAGGCCGACCGAGGAGATATTGATGGACCTTTGGGCCTTTGCCTTTTGGGTGTGGGCTCGTCAAAGCGGCATTCTTTGTTTCTAAACAAGAAACAGCCATGTTACACCTTTCAAAGTCCACTTTGGTAGCTTTGTCACCCTTTGGGCTGTGTGGTATGCAAGGAGGAAGGCAATCCACGAGGAGATTTATCAGAGCCCTTTATCAACGCATGCTTTTGTTGAGTCAATGATGCGAGATTTGGAAGTAGCATCGTCATGCACAAAGAAAGCCAAGCCGCAAGCTAGTCGGATTGTACCGACTGAAAGTTGGATCCCTCCACCGCAAGGCATGGTGAAAATCAATGTTGATGCTGCGGTACGGAAGACGGAGAAAGTAGGAGCTGTGGCGGCGATCTATCGATCGGCAAATGGCGATTTTCTTGGTGCATCAGTGGTGGTCGTGGAGGGAATAAACGACCCAGCCATCCTGGAGGCAATGGCCTGCCGTGAGGCCCTTGCTCTCGCACTGGACCTTGATCCGACCCACGTACGAGTAGCTTCAGACTGTGCCGAAGTCATTAACAGTTTGGAAGGAAACTATATGGGTAGTTCAGTAGTGTGATTAGTGAAATAAAATCTAGATCACTCCACTTCAATGCCATCTCTTTTGTGCATGAAGGGAGGTCGTCGAACATGGAGGCACATGGCCTAGCTAGAGCCACTGTCAACCATGATGTTGGTCGCCATATCTGGCTAGCTCAGGCTCCAGATTTCTTTTGTATCCCTATGAACATTAATTTTGAATAAAAAAGGGGTGCTGCTTCCCTCAAAAAAAAAAAAACTTTGGTAGCTTTGGATGCGATTTGGGAATTTTTACTTGCAATAATCCCACTCAATCCCTCTCAATCCCACCAAATCAATCAAGCCCTTGATTTATGAAAAAAACTTTCGATTCAAAATAATTGCCGAAAAATCAATGTATCTATATAACAGATACATCTATTTTTGACAATTATTTTATAGAGGGGGTATAAAGTGAACTTGAAAGATCAAACTATAAAATCAAATACAATTTGTTTCTGAATAAGTGGTTCTACCCCGTCCTGTGAATCGATGCATACAGCCTCTTCTATTCCATTTATTCTTCTATTTCATTTATTCAACAAAGACTATCAAAGATTTTACAACGAACATACATACCGGAGTCGTCAAACAAGACGACACCACCAACTAGCACAACGATAGAGGAAAGATGAGGCCCACAACCATCGTCACCTTACCTTACCGGCCAAATATAGAGAGCGCGCCTCATGTGCACGCTCTTGAAGTCGCCTTCGCCATCTTCCGTCAACTCTTCTCTAGGGTGTAGAATATCGTAAAGGCCCTTGATAGGTTTGTCATCGACGCTGACACGACACCAAACATCGCCTCCACCTTGCACTAGCCCATCAATACACATTTGTTGCTGATACCCGTTGTGCCATGCCACCGAGACCCGTCGTGGATGAAGTACTCTATGGCACACCGCTCCACCTCCTCGAACACCAACATATGCCAGTTGTCTCACAAGTCCATGGGAGGGAAAACAACGCTAAGCTTTGCCAACATCCGACCCAAAAACCGTTTCCCTGGAGAGATATGGGCAAGAGCTCTTTTTTTTTTGCCAACGCCTTTAACAAGGTTACGATGCCTCATGGCGCCACTATCATCGACTCCAGCCGCCACCAAATCCGCTTCCAATGGGCCCAACATGATTTGGACCTTCTTGTCCACCTAGCACACCTCGTGTGATCGCCCGCCACGAAGCTTAGCCTAGGTGCAAGGTGCCCGCCGAAGGATTTAGAGATCCATATCCCGTCAAGGTGCTTGAGGTTGCGTCACTGGAATGTCCCCATCATCGCTGAGGTACACCGCACCACGCTGCCCCCGTCGATGGATTGGGGGCCATTCTTGCCGAGATCCATCAGAGGAAGTCTGTTGCCACCTTCCGCAACACGTGGTTTGGTCAGCTGCCTCCTCCGGTGGCCGCTATGCGGTTGAGAGGACGGGAGGGATACGAAGCGGCCGACGGCTAGGTGTTTCTCGTGTCGCCCTAGAGGACAACTTAGGGGTATTAATTGATGTTAAGCTTCTAAAAGTTTGACTAATTCTATTAAAATATAAATCAACATTTACAGTGGAATGAGTTTTGTAATTCATCATAAAGTATATTTTCGTCAGTAGATATTATAGAATTTGTCAAATTTAGAAAAAATATAACCAATTATAAACTTCGTAAATTGGAGGAGGGAGTATAACAAAAGAAAACGTGGTTCAGTCGCTAATTCTCATCGAGACACTGAGCGAGACTTAAACAATCAAGCGATGCTCCCTTCCCGCCATCTCCGCGCCGCCGCGCGGCAGAGAAGCCACCGCCCACCAGCTGCCGGAGAAGCATGTTCCGGAAAGATTGACGCGGATGTGATCCGGCGCAACAAGTCCATCACCGCCCACATGCGGGCCGGCCGCGTCGGCGAGGCCGAGCGCCTATTCGACGCCATGCCCCTCCGCTCCACCTCCACCTACAACGCCATGCTCGCCGGATACGCCTCCAACGGACGCCTCCCTGTCGCGCTGTCCCTCTTCCGCTCCATCCCACGGCCGGACACCTTCTCCTACAACACCCTGCTCCATGCGCTGGCGGTCTCTTCGTCCCTCACTGACGCCCGCAGCCTGTTCGACGAAATGCCCGTGAAGGACTCGGTGTCATACAACGTCATGATCTCCTCTCACGCAAACCATGGACTTGTCTCGCTTGCGCGGAAGTACTTTGATCTTGCCCCGGAGAAGGATGCTGTCTCGTGGAATGGCATGCTTGCCGCTTATGTCAGGAATGGACGGATTCAAGAAGCAATGGAGTTGTTCAATTCAAGGACGGAGTGGGATGCCATTTCTTGGAACGCCTTGATGGCCGGGTATGTTCAGTTGGGCCGGATGGCAGAAGCACAGGAGCTTTTTGATAGGATGCCGCAAAGAGATGTTGTTTCTTGGAATACTATGGTGTCAGGTTATGCGAGGGGAGGGGATATGGTGGAGGCTAGAAGGCTGTTCAACATGGCACCCGTGCGGGACGTATTCACATGGACAGCAGTAGTGTCTGGGTATGCACAAAATGGAATGCTGGAGGATGCCCAGATGGTGTTTGATGCCATGCCAGAGAGGAACGCAGTGTCGTGGAATGCAATGGTGGCAGCATATGTCCAGCGGAGGATGATGGAGAAAGCAAAGGAACTGTTTGACATGATGCCCTGCAGGAATGTGGCATCGTGGAACACAATGTTGACAGGGTATGCTCAGGCAGGGATGTTGGATGAGGCAAGAACAATTTTCGACATGATGCCTCAGAAGGATGCAGTCTCCTGGGCTGCAATGTTGGCTGCATATGCACAAGGTGGTTTCAGTGAGGAAACCCTGCAGCTGTTCATCAAAATGGGGCGGTGCGGTGAGTGGGTCAATAGGTCAGCATTCGCTTGTTTGTTGAGCACGTGTGCTGACATTGCTGCACTTGAGTGTGGAATGCAGCTGCATGGGAGGTTGATTAAAGCTGGATATGGGTTGGGCAGGTTTGTTGGGAATGCACTTTTAGCTATGTACTTCAAATGTGGGAACATGGAGGATGCTCGCAATGCATTTGAGGAGATGGAGGAGAGGGATACAGTTTCATGGAATACTGTGATTGCGGGTTATGCACGTCATGGTTTTGGCAAGGAGGCACTTGACGTGTTTGATATGATGAGGATGACATCCACCAAACCAGATGATATTACTCTAGTAAGAATGCCCTTCCTTGAACTTTGTTTTTCAAGCATATCTTTCAGAAAAGTTGATTTAGGTGCAATATGTGCCGCTAACAAATCAATTCGTCGACAACGATACTATACCATCAAATTCATCAGATAATTTGCCTAGTTCAGTAAGACTAATAGGAATGAACAAATACAACTTGCTTTTGTGTACTCTTCTTATGCTTTTTCATTAATTCTACTTTCAGGTTGGAGTACTTGCAGCTTGTAGTCATTCTGGCTTGGTTGAGAAAGGGATTTCGTACTTTTATTCGATGCACCGCGATTTCGGTGTGGCAGCCAAACCTGAACATTACACTTGTATGATAGACCTGCTTGGACGGGCTGGACGATTGGATGAAGCACAGGGCCTTATGAAGGACATGCCATTTGCACCAGACGCTACCATGTGGGGTGCATTGCTTGGTGCAAGTAGGATTCACCGCAATCCTGAACTAGGCAGGACTGCAGCTGAGAAAATATTTGAGTTGGAGCCTGAAAATGGCGGCATGTATGTCTTGCTTTCAAATATATATGCATCTTATGGTAAATGGCGTGATGTGGGGAAGATGAGAGTTATGATGGAGGAGCGCGGTGTGAAAAAGGTGCCTGGATTCAGCTGGATGGAAGTGCAGAACAAAGTACACACTTTCTCAGTTGGTGACTGTGTGCACCCTGAGAAGGAAAAAATATATGCTTTCCTGAAAGACCTTGACATGAGGATGAAGAAAGCTGGCTATGTATCAGCTACAGAAATGGTTTTGCATGATGTGGAGGACGAAGAGAAGGAGAACATGCTAAAGTATCACAGCGAGAAGCTTGCTGTTGCTTATGGTATTCTAAACATCCCTCTTGGGAGGCCTATCCGAGTAATAAAAAACCTAAGAGTATGCGGAGATTGTCACAATGCTTTCAAGTATATCTCTGCAATCGAGGGCAGGCTGATCATACTGCGGGATTCTAACCGCTTTCACCACTTTAGAGATGGTTCTTGTTCATGTGGTGATTACTGGTGACCTCTTAGTAGAATCTAATGTGAAATATTCCTGATGGACACTGAAGTTGAGAGGACAAAACAATGATTATGCAATGCAGGGTGCAAACAAAAATTAGAAGGCATTGTGATGACTGGATCTGGCCATCCAGACACTAGGCCCACTGCTGCAGTACTGCTTGAAAGAATATGTTTGTTGGTGATCGCCACATTTTGGGCTCCCAATTTACTCGTGAATGCTGAAATGGGAGGGGGGGAGTATCTACAAAGTGTACATTCAGTATGATCATATCTCATACGATCAAAATTTGATCAGCAGTAATCTGTGGAACTACTGAAGTACTGCTTGAAACAATATGTTTGTTGGTGATTGCAACATTTTGGGCTCGATGGGAGGGTGGGAGAATCTGCAAAGAGTACACTTCCTATCACATGTGATGGAAGCCTTAGTGAGCAGTATTCTGTGGACAGTGCTGCACTGAACTCGGTGGAGGCCATTGATGGCGTTGGTCTTAACCCTGACATCGAAGACCGATTCATTTGGCGCTGAACTAAGTCAGGGCTCTATTCGGCCAGCTCGCTTATCAGAATTTTTTTGCCAGCAAGGTCGAGTTGTCAGTTTGGAAGCTAATCTGTGAATCCTGGGCACCTTTTAAGTGCATATTTCTTCACATGGTTAGCGGCGCAAAACCGGTGCTAGATGGCAGACCGTCTTGCGAAGCGAGGGCCAGATCATCCTGCGGTTTGCCCTCTTCATGGCCAGGACGAAGAATCAATCTCACAACTGTCAGAATGCGGTTTCGCCGACTGGTCGGGCACTCGGATCTAGCTCGATATGGTCTTCACTCTTCAGGTCATTACTCCCAGCCTGATGATCAGTTTCTTAACTGGTTTCAGGGCGCAAACTGCATGGAGATTTGCCGCACAGCCAGGATCTGGTAGACTCCATCTTGGTTGAAGCAGGGTCACACAAGACCGACCGATGGCTCCTAGGCGTGGGCCTTTGTTGTAGGTTTAGTTCTGTTCTAATGGCTTCTAGTTTCTTAGGTTTTTTCTTTGTTTGCTTTGCTGACGGGCCTAGGTGCCTTTGTTGTAGGTTTAGTTCTGTTCTAATGGCTTCTAGTTTCTTAGGTTTTTTCTTTGTTTGTTTTGCTGACGGGCCTAGGAGTTTTTGTTTCTGTTTTTTGCTCTTATTCTGTCTCGATGTACTTTTGTCTTCTTGATGCCTTCTTTCTAATGAAAAACTGTCCACAGTCAGTTGTGTGTTTCTGGAAGAACATTGGAGTTTGGGCATGAAGGTATAACCCCTGAGGGCTTATAAACAGCGTCACATGTCAGTTCTTAGGTGACAAGTACTGTATTGAAAAACAACGTATTGCAAGTCAGTCAGGCGAGTGATGTTTTGGCTCTTGAGTGTATATAGCCCTTTATTTTGAAATACATCTTTGATATATTTTGAAAATTTCAAAAAAAAATCAGACGAAAAAAATATGTGTAAATCTTCACATTGTTTGAGCTGCATTAAAAAGACAAAATTTGATTTTAAAAATAAGGCTTTTTTGTGAGACATACTTTATCTTTTTTTACAACGGCCACACGAAGTATCATTTTTTCGCGAAACTGTACGAATGCACATAGATTGTCAAGATATGCATGTGAATTTTTGTTATTGGTAGCTTTTAATAATTAAAAATATGTTTTTTAGGTGAAGAGACCATATGCACCAAGGAGCTGAATTGAATTTTGGGTCAGCAAGAAACTATAAGTCCTCTAACTACTTTGCTTTCTTGTTGATGATACTCAAGGTCCTTGGGATACTCAACAGGATCAACCGGCTTCTTGGCTCTCTCCCGAGGTGGCACTGCTATGGGAGAAGCCCGTCCCTGGCCGCCGTGCTACTTCCGGAGGTAGCCCGACGTGGCTGGCGGAGTGGTGGACGAGCTCGGCGCCCTCCTCTCCTCGCAAGGCGGCTGGCGTGACCAACGTGCTGCGTACGGACGCAGCCCTTCAGGCGGCGCACCTTTCTCTCCCTCCCGATGTGGCTAGCGGCGTGGAGGAGTCCAAGGTGTGCCTCGCGCTGGGAGCCGCCTCCGCCGGTTTGGGGGGGTTGAGGCACCTTAGGCGCAGCCGCCAGGCCTCCGTCCACATCAACACACGTAAGCCCTCTCTCTCTATGCGAGATTAAAGATTGATGAGAGCAGATGAAGGCAAACCGTGTAGAAAAGGTATGTCATGGAATTACCAAACCATGTAAGAATAGTGCAGACAAGGCATTCGTTGGAATTACCAAGACATGTATAATCTGGACCATACAGTTCGTTTAACCATAGGAACTTATTGCTTTGAAATAATACGTGAGGAAGACATACTTGACAAAAGTGATTGATAACCTATTGTATGGCTGATGGAAAACGTAGTTTACGTTTAAATCTGACTAGCAGATAGATAGTTGCTGTTACTATACGATCTATAGTGTACAAAGAAGAACTAATGTCTTCCTGTATTTTCCAGTTTTCGTCCATTCCGTCCAGATATGCTCCCTGACCAATCGCAGCCTTCCACGGCGAAGGCGTCCTGTTCATCGTCGACATCATGACACCCACCACTGGTTTGTCCATAACAAGGACGTGCGTGCCCTATACTGCATCTTCGAGGGCGGGATGCCGGACGACTGCCTCGCCTGGGGCCTCAGCATGATCTGTAGCGACGATACGCAGCTTCGACTCGGCGGCTGACATCGAGCACCTCAAACTGCGTGTTCAACAGTTCAAGTTAAATATTTGCATCTTCTGAATGCTTCTCTCTATTCCATGTGTCATGGGTATATCCATCATCAAATTCAATTTAATTTGTTTTCTTGATTTCCATTCGAACTGCTCTTACTCTGTGATGGTTTGTCTGTATACAATTTTCTTCCATTTTCCCCATCTAGATTGTGCTCAAATGATAAGTGCCACTGCAAATTATGGCCAGTTCAGCTGTATCCTGTAGTTTAGTGAGGTATGCAGATTGAACTGCCCTTTCCCTGTGATTGTTCGGTATACAATTTCTTCCATTCTCCCATACAAATGTTCCACTGATTGGTTAATTTAGCTGTTGTTAGTGAGGCATGGTTTGCCCCATTGGTTTATTTGGCTCATTTCACTGATCAGTTCACAGCTTGCTGTTATTATCTTATGCCCATATTTTGAGACCTTGGAAAAAGGAGGGGTAACAAGATATCATTTCTTGGGCTATTTATATCATAGTGAGCATGATTGGCTAGAACTAAGTCTTCTTGCATGTGGTGGTAATGTTTGGTTGTATATTTATGGTTATAACTTGATAGCTTAAATTTAGTTTACCTTGCCTTATAAATTCTAGCAGTGATGCAGTACTGAAATTGAAGGCTTCACATGGGGTTGGTAAAAGGATGCACAACCCTCATAGGTTGCTAGATTGTTTTTTTGCTTTGGTAAATCCTTGGATGTTTTTTCCTGTGGTCAAACATTTTCTGCGCACTATGACCCCTTTGTTTTCATTCTTATGTATTCCTTACCACTGTGCGTTTGTGGTATTCAAACATGAGCAAAACGGCGACTCATTTTTTCATTACAGATGCATATATATGTAAGAAGCATCTGCCATTGTGTGAAAAAGAGCATGTTACATATGGATCTGCTTATTTTGCATTGATGGTAAATTGTCTATCCTTCTTGGTCTTTCTCATTAATATCTGACAATTATTGTGCCGCATACTGTAATACTCTACTAACAATTTTTTGTATCCAGTTAGTGGTGTAGTTCGTGCAGTACTAGAACTCTTGCCTTTTATACTGCATCTTCCATTGTGTGATATACCAATCCTTTTGATAAGACATGAAAAACTGATACTACATTTCTTTACCATGATCTATAGCTTGACCATATTCCTGATGGGGTTTAATAACGAAGAGTTGCTTCTATTACAAGGTATGTTGGTTTTTTTTTTGTTGGCGTGCATACTATGTGATTGCAATGTGCAAAATTTGTGTAGCGAACTCTTACAGTCATGTGTGTAAGCTCAATAGATAAACGGGTATTGTGCTGTCAATTGTTTGAGGGTTGTAATTAAAACAAATTTATTGGTCTTGCAAGTATATATTTTTGACCATCATTTTTCATTTCTCTTTAGCACCTTCCACCTAAGAATTTGTTCGATGTCTAAAGACTACTTTTCATATACAATTTCCCTGATAATTGGGCGATTAATCGTTGAATCGGACGATTTTTTGAACAATGGATGGTATTGCTTTTCTCCTTTCTCTTTGCATCTCGTGTTGTTGTTATTGTTAGGATGATCTCCTCGCGTCCGAGCCCAACGGCTCGAACTCGGACCCTTGACCTCGTCCGCGCCCTGATCGGGGGCGCCCAACCACATCTGGTTGGTGGGCCCCTGTCGCCTGTGCTATAAATACAGTGGTGGGGGCGGTGGCACAGATCACGAGGTTGACCGGGAGTGCCACTCCACCAACACACCCACCGATCTGGGTTCAGCACAGTGCCGACGGGATGCTCCATCACCGCCGCCACCACCTCTCGCTCGACCACACGCCGTCACCGTCGCCACCATGTCCAGGTCGGCGAGCTCCACCTCCAATGGAGAAGGTAAACTAACAGTACCCCTCTCCTACCCGGCCATGATCTACCCTAGTCGATCTAGCAAAGTTAACATTGGTATCAGAGCAGTACTAGTGCGTAGATGTCATGGTTTTTCGGGTAGAAAAGAAATCGAAAGAAAACCCTATCATCCCTCCAACCAAAAGAAAAGTGTAACCGGCCGAGTCCCTCAGGCTCGCCGGCAAAGTACTGCGCCGCCACTTGGCCGCGCCGCTCCTCTCGATCACGATACGCATCGGCATGCCGAGGCACCGGGAAGAAGAGCAACCTCTCTTGCTGCTGATGCTGCGAGACGGGGCAAAGAAAAGATCTTACCGTACCTTACCGTCGACGCAGCCGCCGCCGCCGTTCGTGGTGGCCGGCAAAGGGCACCGCCTCCGGTTATCTTGACGGCGGTGCGCTCACCCTCGGGTGAACGCACACACCAAGCAAGAAAACCAGGGGGCGCCACCGCCCGCCTCCGTTCCTTGGCCGCCGCGCCGGGATCTGGTGGAGGAGGATACAGAAAAGGGGAACTCATCCCCGGCCGAAACCTGGGAGAGGAGCTAGCCCGCGAGGACCTCGGGTGGGGAGGAAAAGAAAGAAAGAGGCCCCGATGGGCCGCCGCCGAGGTGGACTCGCCGTCGCCGGCGTGGCTCCGGACATGTGCGCTCAAGGCCTGGTTCTCTCCGCCGCCGGTGAAGAGACAGAGAGAGGCTACGGGGGAAATGAACATAGGGTTAGGGTTTGAGCAAGCTGGGCGTGGTTTTTATACCAGCCGAACGGGCGCCCGACCGTCGGATTCAATCCGACGGCCAGGAGCGTGTGGGCAGCCTCTCCGCGTGGGCTCGGCGTGCGGGCCGCGGGGGCGCCGTGTTTGGGCCGTGGCGGCAGCCGCGTCGAGTTCGACGGATGGGCCGCTGGCTCGGCAGCGTGGCGGGCCGCGTCGAGCAGACCGCGTGTGCGCCGCGTTACCGCGTGCCGCACAGCGTGGGCGCCGCGTAGGCTGCGCGTCGCGCACCGCGTGGTGGGCCGCGGGCAGCGTGGACAGTAACAGTTACAGCAGTTTTTTACTGTTTTATTATTTACAGAGGCGTTTTTAGGCATTTTTGGGTCATTATTTGGCCAAAATTTTGTCTAGTTTTTTCTGAATAAATAGGACCAACGAAATATTTGTTCAGAAATTAAAAAGTAAAGGAAATGCCTCTGAAAAGTTGAAAGTTAATAGTTTAAAGTTAAAGTTTCCGCTGCATATAGTAAATAAGCATTTTTGTCAAGTTTTTTTCCTGAGCAAATTGAACCAACGAGATATTTGTTTTTTGGAAATTAAAAGGTAACATAGATGCTTCTGAAAAGTTTAAAGTTTAAAGTTTGACTTCAAAGTTTCCGCTGCAAATAGTTAAGGTGCATTTTCAATTTGAAAAATGCAAAAGTGATGATTAAAATTTAAAAAGTTGCTTAAAAGTGATTGTTGAAACAATTATGATATGTCATTTTATGACCAACGTTATTGATGGCATGATCATGTTTTGTTGCAATAATATATGCAAAAGTGACAGTTAAAATGTTAAAGAGATGATTAAAGTGATTATGGTGACAATTATGGTTCTGTTATTTTTTAACCAACGTTATTAATGACATGATCATGATCTGTTGCAATAAGAAGTGCATTTATCTCTATTTATGCCCAACGGTGACATAGTTTTAATTGCGCAAACAGTTGTATGTTCTAATTTTGACCAACGTTGGATTATTGCATGCAATTGTTGTTATGATCTCATTTCATTGTGGTTTAAAGGAGGGTACTACATGATAAGTTGCATCAAGGATGTTCCAACCCTCAAAGGTGACAACTACACTGAATGGAGAAAAGAAGGTCGATTTGTGCTGAGGTGGACTCGGGTTCCCACAAATCGGTCGGACTAAAAGATCCAAATCGAAATGACAAGGATGATGATGCCGCATGGCAAGATAAAAGGTGGCTAAGTGTCATTTATAAAGAATACAATTGAGAACACTATTGTGAGCTCAATTGCAGAGTGTGCTTCCGTAAGGGAGTATCTTGAAAGAATAAAGAGCCGCTCATCGGTTCTTCAAAGATATAGTGCAACCCAACTGCTGAAGCAACCGGTGATTGAAAAGTACACATGGACATGAAGGACATGGCAAGTGTGCCATATGTTGTAATAATGCTTATGTGGGTGTTGTCTGTGTGTAATGTGAGTGAAAGAATGTTGTCCGCGTCGGACAAAGAACAAAAAAAAAGAACTGATGAATCATCGAAATTATGGCACTATCGCTTAGGCCATATTTCGAGGGGGAGAATAGAAAGACTCGTTAAAATGATATTCTTCCTCCATTAGAATTCTCAGACATAGAACAGTGCATCGATTGCATTAAAGAAAAATTTGTAAAGCAAATAGAAAAGGGTGCAAATCGATGCACATCAACACTAGAAATAATTCACACCGAGATATGTGGATCATTTCATGTGAGAAGTGTGGATGGATATGATTTGTTCATAACATTCACGAATGATTACTCCCGATATGGTTATATTTATCCAATAAAAGAAAAAACAGAAGCGTTGGATAAATTCAAAATATTCAAAGTTGATAAAAGAATAAAGATAGTCAGGTCTGATCGTGGAGGGGGGTACAACAGTCGACATACTCCATATGGCCAAGTCCCTGGACCTTTTTGCAAGGTTCCTACAGGAGACTGGAATAGTCGCCCAGTACTCGATGCCGGACGAACCTCAGCAGAATGGGGTAGCTGAAAGGCGCAACCGTACCCTTATGGATATGGTGCGCAGTATTATGAGCTATTCCACCCTACCATTGGGATTGTGGATTGAGGCGTTAAAAACCGATATTCACATTCTAAACAGAGTACCAAGCAAATCGGTGCCCAAAACGCCGTATGAGCTATGGACAGGGAGAGTGCCTTCTCTAAACCACCCGAAAGTGTGGGGGAGCCCCGCTCGAGGCCAAAGTATTCAATCCAAATATCGCAAAGTTAGATACCAAAACAGTCAGCTGCCATTTTATTGGCTATCCTGAAAAGTCAAAAGGTTATCGTTTCTACTGTCTAGAGAAATACACAAAGTTTGTGGAAACGAGACATGGTGTCTTCTTAGAGGACGAAATGATGAGGGGGAGCATGGTAGCTCGGAAAATTGATCTTGAGGAGAAGAGGGTGCATGCACCTAATCCGATGACTCAGGAGCCATTTTTTGCGCTACCATGTGCACCTGTACCGACGATCCCTGCGATTGTGGTGCAAGCGTCTGTTGTAACTCCACCCATGACAACGATGAGTGAAAATTCGGAACCTGTCCGTCAGGAGCCGAATGAACCATTTGTTGAGCATGAAAGGGAGCAACAACAGCCCACCTCTAGAGGCAAAAGGATTTACACAAAGAGAAGGGATAGATTACAATGAGACATTTTCTCTGGTCTCATGTAAGGATTCCTTCAGAATCATCATGGCACTAGTTGCACATTTTGATTTAAAGTTGCATCAAATGGATTTAGAAGAAAATGTCTACATGAAACAACCCAAGGGTTTTATCATAGAAGGCAAGAAAGAAATGGGATGCCACCTAAAGAAATCCATTTATGGATTAAAGCAAGCCTCCAGACAGTGGTATCTAAAGTTCAATGAGACAATTAAGAGATTTGGATTTAAAGAAAATATTGAGGACAATTGCGTTTATGCAAGGTTTAAAAGTGGGAAATATATTTTCCTAATCTTGTATGTGGATGATATTCTGCTTGCCAGCAGTGATGTTAGTCTACTGCGAGAGACAAAGAAGTTCTTGTCCTCAAATTTTGATATGAAAGATCTTGGTGAAGCGTCATATGTTTTGGGCATAGAAATTCATCGAGATACAAACAATGGAGTATTAGGACTATCGCAAAAGGCTTATTTAGAAAAGATTCTAAGTAAGTATAATATGCATAAGTGCAGTGCCACACCTGTCCCTATAGTCAAGGGCGACAGTTTTGGGAAACATCAGAGTCCCCAAAATCAATACGAGCTCGATCAAATGAAAGCGGTTCCATATGCTTCGGCCATTGGAAGCCTACAGTATGCACAAGTGTGCACTCGCCCTGACTTAGAATTTATCACCGGAGTACTCGGTAGATATCAAGAAAATCCAGGCTATGAACACTGGAAAATGGTAAAGAAGGCATTGCGTTATGTGAAAGGCACAAAAAACTACATGCTAACATACAGAAGATCTGATTCCCTAGAGATACGAGGGTATTCAGATGCAGATTTTGTGGGGGATAAAGATGATAGAAAATCCACATCTGGATATGTATTCATCCTCGCAGGGGGAGCTATTTCGTTGAGAAGCTCCAAACAGACGATAGTTGCATCATCCACGATGTATGCAGAATTTATAGCATGTTATGAAGCCACGGGGCAGGCATTATGGTTAAAGAAATTCATACCCGACTTGAAAGTGGTAGATTGTATTGACAAACCACTAAAGATGTACCGCGACAATGAGCCTCGCAGTATTTTATGCTCACAACAACAAGTCGAGTACAGCTACGAAAACCGATTGAGGTTAAGTATTATGTTGTGAAACACAAGGTCCAGGATCAAACAATAAGTCTCGAGCATATAAGGACAAAAGATATGCTTGCGGATCCGCTAACGAAAGGCTTACCACCCAGCCGTGTTCAAGGAACACGTAGCCGGCATGGGTTTAAGGGAAAGTCTTAACTATCCTGGATCATAAGAGGCCCAAAAGTAAAAGAATTTGTTTCAGAACAGAGAAGTGCATTGTGGCTGTCCGATTCTATCGGCAATAGAGCTGTGACGAAGAAACATGCCCTATGTACTGATCCAAAATGAAACGAATAAAATGAAAGTATAAAGTTAAAAGAAAAAAATTGAGATCAAGGGGGAGAATGTTAGGATGATCTCCTCGCGTCCGAGCCCAACGGCTCAAACTCGGACCCTTGACCTCGTCCGCGCCCTGATCGGGGGCGCCCAACCACATCTGGTTGGTGGGCCCCTGTCGCCTGTGCTATAAATACATAGGTGGGGGCGGTGGCACAGATCACGAGGTTGACCGGGAGTGCCACTCGCCCCACCAACACACCCACCGATCTGGGTTCAGCACAGTGCCGACGGGATGCTCCATCACCGCCGCCACCACCTCTCGCTCGACCACACGCCGTCACCGTCGCCACCATGTCCAGGTCCGCGAGCTCCACCTCCAATGGAGAAGGTAAACTAACAGTACCCCTCTCCTACCCGGCCATGATCTACCCTAGTCGATCTAGCAAAGTTAACGGTTATTGTTGGCCAAGTTGTCCTATTCTTGACTTCCCTTTGTGACTTGCATAGATTCTCCAGATCATGTTGCTTCTGCTGGTCCATCTTAGCCTGTGCGACACCATGTTAGTGCATTATCTTCGGTTGACCCGTCCAATCATGTTGGCACCTCCCCTCCAGACATGTTAATGTTCATATACACTCCATCGAGTGCATTCATAGAAGCAATGTCACTGGTGTTCCTCATATAGTATTCGAGTGTTGGTTCCTTCTCTAAAAATGCTCCAACGGTCTATAGTTTAGTTTATTAATACTGCTACAATATATTATTTGTCGAATGTTCTGATTGATATGGCAAGAATAAAACGACCATAAGCTCAGATTAATTGTTTCATAGCTACTGTACTCTCTCTGGATCATTCAGATATTAGAGTTGATCTGCCTTTCTTGCATTGAGTTATTATTTGCTTACTTTGTAACCACAATTTCAAACCTAGATTCCTAACGCCATCCTTTTTATACACATGAACACACGGCCTTCTCGGCAGAACCTGTAAAAATACTTCGCAAACTCCATATTCCTCACGGTCGCGGCGTGCCGCCGCGGCTAAGCTTCCTAGTCTACCTGATGAATGATGCTGAAATTGCTGATGATGCCAGTTCAAACTACAGAGAGCAACTGTGTGGAGACATTTTGCCACGTCAGTCCCGTCAGAATAGCCGTGGCCGGCCGGCAGCAGAAATTTTGCAGCAGAATGGTAATGTTTCAATGCCTTGCCTTACATGGACAGTTGATGCGTCGCCGATTGAGCTCCACGTTGCATAATTAGGGCTTCTTTGATTTATAGGAATTGTGTAAGAAATATGTACGATTTAAATGCTATGGGATTTTTTACCACACAAGTTGTTTGATTCATAGAAACATAACCTATAGAAAATAATCCTATAAATTTTTTGTTGTGTAAATCTTATAGGAAAAAAATATAAGGTCGTATCTCATGAAAAAATTCTTTGACATAATTAAAGAAAACTCATCTTTCTATAAGATTTAACAGGGCATGACACACTAATCTTATATTTTTTTCTATTCCTACAATTTTCCTATTCTATAAATTCGAAATACTAAATGAGACCACACTCATTTTTCTATAGGATTTAACTAGGCATGATAGGCGAGAGATCGTGCGGGATACTAAACAAGATCACGCGCGTGCATGCAAGGACAAATTCGAAAACTGTCTATTTTTCCTCTCCACCGATCACTGCCTAAATAACTGGGCTGAAATATTTACGTCTTAATCCTTGGGTCGGAGGGAGTAGCACGAGTCTCCACATGAGATCTAACCGTTACTGTAGTTTACTGACAACTAGCAAATCCTAAATGTACTCGCGTGAGGAGAATGTTGTACTATCTGTTCGCACACGAACACGTCACCGTGTACCCTCGACGCCGAGCGCGATGCGCGGCAGCACGCGCCGAGGGAGGCTCGCCGGAAGCGCGATACGCAAGACAGTCCAGCGAGCGCTTTTGTAGACCCGAAACCCGCTCGCCCGGGAGGGACCCCGTCAGGGCTTGCGGCGGCTATGGGCTGCCCTAGGTCGGCCTGATCGCCCCTAGGACCTCGTGAATTCGCAGCCTCCAATCCTGAAGAACAACGAAGAACGAGAAGAAAGATACAAGGAAAGAGAGATAAAAGTAGATGAACACGAAAACATAGTAGATGTGTTTTTTCGATTGGTGTTGGTTCAATCGGCCGTCACCCCTCATGTATATAAAGGACGGCTGGACTTTCCGTGCAAGATGAAGGGTTGGATTCACGTCGAAAACCCTAGATTGGGTCCAATTCGGATGGTTTGGTCCGAACTTTCTATAACTGTTCGGTCAAAAACGTATCTGCACGTTGCGGACCCTTTTCGAGGCAGTAAACGACCTCAAATCAAAATCTCGTAAACAACAAAGTTGTTTGTCTCGAAAAAAAGAAGAACTTTCATGTTGACCACTTTTCCATCCGAGTTCATATTGAGCATCTCATCAAGGTCGCAAGAAAATATATCAATTCTTTCGTCTCTTTTCCAATTTGGCTCGCGCCTTACCCTAGAGGCCTCTATGGTCGGGCGCCCTAGTTCGGGTAATTTGAGTTCCAGCAGTATTTTAGCTCCACAAACTGCATACTAACTCGGACCGCGATGACTCAAAAACCAAAGTTGCTTGTTTCGACGAGACGCACAACTTTCCTTTATATCACTTCTTCATTTGAGGTCATGTTAAAGGTGCTCTAGTGGAAGCCTTCATATATCGATCCTTGAGATCACCTTTGACTCTAGCATAATTGGCTATCAAGCCGGATCATGGCACAACTTGGAATGGTGGGCATGGTGTCTCCTAATTGAGCAATATATCTGTCACGCCGAACACCGAATTATGTTCTTGATTAGCCATCGGTCCAAAACGAGTATCAACACATGCCCCCTGTTTTCTGGCAGAGCTTGCATGTCAGAAAATAACTTTCTTCACCTTTTGCCTAGGATGATGTCAACACTCCATCGGCCATTGGTTCTCAAGACGATAATTCTATATCGGCCATTTATGTTCAGGTTGGTCGCCACCTTGGTAGAACTTCTTCAAATAATCACCTTTGAGAACAACCACTTCATCTTAACGATTGATGGATATCCCAAATACTTTCAAGTACATCTCCCATAGCGACCCTTGCTTGATCTTCATCCAAGCACTTCAAAAGAATACCGTCAACTGTTCGGCTATAAAGCTTATCGTCCATTAATGCATACTTAAAAGCTATCTACCGAACAGCTCTATCCGTTCTCTTGCTAGGATCCTACAAATATTTAACAATAGGTCTTTCCAATCTTCTTGTTCATCTGACTAGATCATTCATTAGTGACCGAATCAATGGGATTTAATTCGGTCTTACCTATGATAGCAAGAGCAAACATCGGCCTGATATATGAAAAACGCCACGATTAACATGGTAGCCAGATGCCTGTTGTGCTAACTCATTTGCATTCCAAATGTCTTGCCTAGATGTATGAGCAATGCTAAAGTAATCTAAGGTAGAAAATATATCTAGAGATTTATCAAAATACATATTAAGTGACTCGTCGAAACATTGGCAAACCTTGGATTTTCTGTTATACTACTACCAATGAATCACCGAAGCCTCAATATGTGTATCACCTTGTCTCGTGCTTTAATAGGACTAGGGACGATGTTAACACGCCACATCGTCCATGATTAGATAATTCTCTCAGGACGATAGGATAAGTATCGGCCATGTGTTGTTTGCCTCAAAGGCATGTATAATTCATCCACCAAAGTATGTATAGCCGAAATAAACAAAATAAAACAACTCTGATTATGAACTCTAAACATTTCGGCCTCTCGGATTAGCAACAAAATTGCAACTAACCAAATGAATAACGTTTTGGTAATACCCTTTGATGATGTAACGAATTATAATGCATCCACGGATTAAAATAAGACCATGGAGGGTAACTGATCATACCTGAGGATATGCTACATGGCATAGGCATAAATGGCATGGCTGAATAATATGTATGATGTGCTGACCGAAACCTCTTAGTATATGATAGAAAATTCTTTCTTGATCGTTTGCTAGCCTCGGTCTTTTCTTCCTTCATCCTTATCGCTATTCTTGCAATAGGAACTTGCACACCCCCTTTACTTCGAGGTCCTCCCTTAGGGACCCATGCCATGTTCTTTGTCTTTAGCTTTGCGGCACTAAGCCGTTTCAGCTTTCTCTCTTGCCAGCTTGTTAAGCCGAGTGGGCATCCCGACTGTGATTTAGTTTTGCACATTAGCGTTTCTTCCTTAGCCTCTGGCACTTTCAACTTTACTTGCTCAGATTTGGCACTTCGAGCTCCAGCATTTACTTGCTTCATCTCTTTGTCTTCTGTAGCCAAGGTTAACTTGACCGGCTCTTTTTTATTTGATACCGAATCTGAAACATCACACTTACGGTTATCTTTTTTCACTTGATAAACTTGCTTGACCGTCTCCTTCTTGTTCGTTGAGCTCCTAACCGATTTCTTTTTATTGAAACGGTCTTTGACATGTGATTGTTGTTCAGATTTTGACCTTCTTGGAGCTGCATAATTTTGGTTAGATGATCTATAGTAAGACGGATAACGTGCCCTTGGGTCATACCTGTGATCCCATGATGGATATGGATAACAATCACCATAGGGAGGTATCCATGACATTGGCATTGGTGGCCTAAAGGGAGGATACGAAGTCGCTGCATTGAACTTCTCCCATTGCCAATCCCGGTCTTTAGACTTTCGCCTTGGGGGTGATCTCGATGACTTTGCAATACTTGGCCGATAAGAACTCCTTGATTCACTCTCCTTCTTATATTTCTCCAATAACTCTGCGAAAGTGACTTTAGTTTTCTTACCCTTGTGCTTATTGATGACCCACAAGTATAGGGGGTGTATCGTAGTATCTTCGATAAGTAAGAATGTCGATCCCAACGAGGATGTCGTAAGGTGTTGACGGAGCAGTCTTTGATGAAGGATTCACTGCTGTAAATGCTCACAAACAAGTATTCAGTGGGTTTTGATGTAACTCATATGAATAAAGTACGAGTAAGTAAAATGCGAGACGAAATCAATTGCAGTGAGTGGCCCAATCCTTTTTAGCACAAAGGACAAGCCGGTTTGTTTACTTATAATGACCAAACGTTCTCGAGGACACATGGGATTTTGAGTCTAGTGCTTTACGCTACATACAACCTGATTAATCTTCATTGTTTTGATAAGTGTTAGTGTGGGTGAATCAATAATTGCTAATATACTCGATTCTTCCTAGTAACATATCATAAGATATGACTTGAATGATGATATGCCCTTGCAAGCATCCGCAACTACAGAAAGTAATTAAGATAAATCTAACCACGCCTAAACTCGAGATCCGCGATCCCTCCGCATCGATATACCAACGGGTTTAGGTTTCGTCACTCCGGCAACCCCGCAATTGGCAAACGAGTACAAGATGCATTCCCCTAGGCCCATAAATGGTGAAGTGTCGTGTAGTCGACGTTCACACGACACCACTAGAAGAATAACACCACAACTTAAATATCATAACATTGAATATTACTCAACCATAGTTCACTACTAACAATTAGACTTCACCCATGTCCTCAAGAACTAAACGAACTACTCACGAGACATCATATGGAACATGATCAGAGGTGATATGATGATGAATAACAATCTGAACATAGACCTTGGTTCAATGGTTTCACTCAATAGCATAAACAACAAGTGGAAATCAGTATCGGGAGAGTTTCCCCTATCAAACAATCAAGATCAAACCCAAATTGCTACAGCGGTGACGATGTCCAGCGGTGGAGATGGCGGTGATGATGGTGGAGATGATGATGATGGTGATGGAGATGATGTCCAGCTCGATGGCGGTGACGATGGCGTCGATTTCCCCTCCGGGAGGGAATTTCCCCGGCGGATTCCTGCCCGCCGGAGAGCTCTTTCTCTCTGGTGTTCTCCGCCCCGCAGAGGCGGCTGTAACCCTTCGTGAGGATTCCTCCGTGGCTTAGGTCTTCGGGACGAAGGGTTTCGCGAAGAAAAGGAGGCGAAAGAGGCCGAGGGGGCTCCACACCACATGGTGGCGCGGCCAGGCCATGGGCCGCGCCACCCTATGGTGTGGGCCCACCCTGGGTCCAGCTGGCTCACCCTTCTGGCTTCCTCCGTCATCTGGAAAAATAGGATTTTATGTAAAACTTCCTTCCACAGTTGATCTTCCGAAATATTGCATCCTGATGGTGCTTTTTCCAGCAGAATCCTGGCTCCGGTGCTCGATCTCCAAATAATCATGAAACATGCAAAATAGATGAAATAACATAAGTATTGTGTCCCAATATGAAATATATCAATGAATAACAGCAAATTATGATATAAAATAGTGATGCAAATTGGACGTATCACTTATCACGGCCTTTGTCCTGTTTCGTTTTGCGTCCATCGATCTTTGAATTTTGTTGTTGCCCCCGATGCTTGATATCCTTGGTGTAGCTTCAATGGAACACCCAACTTCAAGAATATCTTCAACATGCTCTTCAATAATTTCTTCACTTGAAAGCTTGATCTCATTATCTTCCGTGTGTACCTTCTCATCATCATATGAATCGGCTATAGGTAACCGATCCAATTACTTTTGATCATTCATACCAATCGAAATAGATTGGTGATACGTCTCCAACGTATCGATAATTTCTTGTGTTCCATGCCACATTATTGATGTTATCTACATGTTTTATGCACACTTTATATCATATTCGTGCATTTTCTGGAACTAACCTATTAACAAGATGCCGAAGTGCCAGTTGTTGTTTTCTGCTGTTTTTGGTTTCAGAAATCCTAGTAAAGAAATATTCTCGGAATTGGACGAAATAAAAGCCCAGAGGCCTATTTTCTCACGAAGCTTCCAGAAGTCCGAAGGAGAGACGAAGAGGGGCCACAGGGGAGCCAAACCCTAGGGCGGCGCGGCCCCCCCCTTGGCCGCGCCGGCCTGTGGTGTGGGCCCCCGTGCCGCCTCTTGACTTGCCCTTCCGCCTACAAATAGCCTCCGTGACGAAACCCCCAGGACCGAGAGCCACGATACGGAAAACATTACTGAGACGCCGTCGCCGCCGATCCCATCTCGGGGATCCCGGAGATCGCCTCCGGCACCCTCGCCGGAGAGGGGATTCATCTCCCGGAGGACTCTACACCGCCATGGTCGCCTCCGGAGTGATGAGTGAGTAGTCTACCCCTGGACTATGGGTCCATAGCAGTAGCTAGATGGTTGTCTTCTCCCCATTGTGCTATCATTGTCGGATCTTGTGAGCTGCCTAACATGATCAAGATCATCTATATGTAATTCTATATGTTGCGTTTGTTGGGATCCGATGAATAGAGAATACTTGTTATGTTGATTATCAAAGTTATGCTTATGTGTTGTTTATGATCTTGCATGCTCTCCGTTATTAGTAGATGCTCGGCCAAGTAGATGCTTTTAACTCCAAGAGGGAGTACTTATGCTCGATAGTGGGTTCATGCCCGCATTGACACCTGGGACAAGTGATGAAAGTTCTAAGGTTGTGTTGTGCTGTTGCCACTAGGGATAAAACATTGATGCTATGTCTAAGGATGTAGTTGTTGATTACATTACGCACCATACTTAATGCAATTGTCCGTTGTTTGCAACTTAATACCGGAGGGGGTTCGGATGATAACCTCGAAGGTGGACTTTTTAGGCATAGATGCAGCTTGGATGGCGGTCTATGTACTTTGTCGTAATGCCCAATTAAATCTCACTATACTCATCATGATATGTATGTGCATTGTCATGCTCTCTTTATTTGTCAATTGCCCAACTCGTAATTTGTTCACCCAACATGCTGTTCGTCTTATGGGAGAGACACCTCTAGTGAACCGTGGACCCCGGTCCAATTCTCTTTACCGAAATACAATCTATCGCAATACTTGTTTCTACTGTTTTCTCTGCAAACAATCATCTTCCACACAATACGGTTAATCCTTTGTTACAAGCAAGCCGGTGAGATTGACAACCTCACTCGTTTCGTTGGGGCAAAGTAGCTTGGTTGTGTTGTGCAGGTTCCACGTTGGCGCCGGAATCTCCGGTGTTGCGCCGCACTACATCCCGCCGCCATCAACCTTCAACGTGCTTCTTGGCTCCTCCTGGTTCGATAAACCTTGGTTTCTTTCGAGGGAAAACTTGCTGCTGTGCTCATCATACCTTCCTCTTGGGGTTGCCCAACGAACGTGTGAAATACACGCCATCAAGCATATTTTCTCGGCGCCGTTGTCGGGGAGATCAAGACACGCTGCAAGGGGAGTCTCCACTTCTCAATCTCTTTACTTTGTTTTTGTCTTGCTTTATTTTATTTACTACTTTGTTTGCTGCACTAAATCAAAACACAAAAAAATTAGTTGCTAGTTTTACTTTATTTGCTATCTTGTTTGCTATATCGAAAACACAAAAAAATTAGTTTACTTGCATTTACTTTATCTAGTTTGCTTTATTTACTATTGCTAAAATGGCCAACGCTGAAAATACTAAGTTGTGTGACTTCACAACCACAAATAATAATGATTTCTTATGCACACCTATTGCTCCACCTGCTACTACAGCAGAATTCTTTGAAATTAAACCTGCTTTACTAAATCTTGTCATGAAAGATCAATTTTCTGGTGTTAGTTCCGATGATGCCGCTGCCCATCTTAATAATTTTGTTGAACTATGCGAAATGCAAAAATATAAAGATGTAGATGGTGATATTATTAAACTAAAATTGTTCCCTTTCTCATTAAGAGGAAGAGCTAAAGATTGGTTGCTATCTCTGCCTAAGAATAGTATTGATTCATGGACTAAATGCAAGGATGCTTTTATTGGTAGATATTATCCCCTCGCTAAAATTATATCTTTGAGGAGTAGCATAATGAATTTTAAACAATTAGATACTGAACATGTTGCTCAAGCTTGGGAAAGAATGAAATCTCTGGTTAAAAATTGCCCAACCCATGGACTGACTACTTGGATGATCATCCAAACCTTCTATGCAGGACTAAATTTTTCTTCGCGGAATTTATTGGATTCAGCTGCTGGAGGTACCTTTATGTCCATCACTCTTGGTGAAGCAACAAAGCTTCTTGATAATATGATGATCAACTACTCTGAATGGCACACGGAAAGAGCTCCACAAGGTAAGAAGGTAAATTCTATTGAAGAATCCTCCTCCTTGAAGGATAAGGTTGACGCACCACCCTTCGATAACACTTGATACACACTTTCTGCGCCTAGCTGAAAGGCGTTAAAGAAAAGCGCTTATGGGAGACAACCCATGTTTTTACCTACAGTACTTTGTTTTTATTTTGTGTCTTGGAAGTTGTTTACTACTGTAGCAACCTCTCCTTATCTTAGTTTTGAGTTTTGTTGTGCCAAGTTAAGCCGTTGATAGAAAAGTAAGTACTAGATTTGGATTACTGCGCAGTTCCAGATTTCTTTGCTGTCACGAATCTGAGCCCACTGCCCTGCAGGAAGCTCAGAAAATTATGCCAATTTACGTGCATGATCCTCAGATATGTACGCAACTTTCATTCAATTTGAGCATTTTCATTTGAGCAAGTCTGGTGCCATTTTAAAATTCGTCAATACGAACTGTTCTGTTTTGACAGATTCTGCCTTTTATTTCGCATTGCCTCTTTCGCTATGTTGGATGAATTTCTTTGATCCACTAATGTCCAGTAGCATTATGCAATGTCCAGAAGTGTTAAGAATGAGTGTGTCACCTCTGAATATGTCAATTTATATTGTGCACTAACCCTCTAATGAGTTGTTTCGAGTTTGGTGTGGAGGAAGTTTTCAAGGATCAAGAGAGGAGTATGATGCAACATGATCAAGGAGAGTGAAAGCTCTAAGCTTGGGGATGCACCCGGTGGTTCACCCCTGCATATATCAAGAAGACTCAAGCGTCTAAGCTTGGGTATGCCCAAGGCATCCTCTTCTTCATCGACAAATTATCAGGTTCCTCCCCTGAAACTACATTTTTATTCGGCCACATCTTATGTGCTTTTTCTTGGAGCGTCGGTTTGTTTTTGTTTTTGTTTTGTTTGAATAAAATGGATCCTAGCATTCACTTTATGGGAGAGATACACACTCCGCTGTAGCATATGGACAAATATGTCCTTGGTTTCTACTCATAGTATTCATGGCGAAGTTTCTCCTTCGTTAAATTGTTATATGGTTGGAATTGGAAAATGATACATGTAGTAATTGCTATAAATGTCTTGGGTAATGTGATACTTGGCAATTGTTGTGTTCATGTTTAAGCTCTTGCATCATATGCTTTGCACCCATTAATGAAGAAATACAAAGAGCATGCTAAAATTTGGTTTGCATATTTGGTTTCTCTAAGGTCTAGATAATTTCTAGTTTTGAGTTTGAACAACAAGGAAGACGGTATAGAGTATTATAATGCTTTCAATATGTCTTTTATGTGAGTTTTGCTGTACTAGTTCATCCTTGTGTTTGCCTCAAACAACCTTGCTAGCCTAAACCTTGTATCGAGAGGGAATACTTCTCATGCATCCAAAATACTTGAGCCAACCACTATGCCATTTGTGTCCACCATACCTACCTACTACATGGTATTTTCCAGCCATTCCAAAGTAAATTGCTTGAGTGCTACCTTTAAAATTCCATCATTCACCTTTGCAATATATAGCTCATGGGACAAATAGCTTAAAAACTATTGTAGTATTGAATATGTAATTATGCACTTTATCTCTTATTAAGTTGCTTGTTGTGCGATAACCATGTTTATCGGGGAACGCCATCAACTCATTGTTGAATTTCATGTGAGTTGCTATGCATGTTCGTCTTGTCCGAAGTAAGGGCGATCTACACCGAGTTGAATGGTTTGAGCATGCATATTGTGAGAGAAGAACATTGGGCCGCTAACTAAAGCCATGTTCCATGGTGGAAGTTTCAGTTTTGGACAAACATCCTCAAATCTCTAATGAGAAAAGAATTAATTGTTGTTGAATGCTTAAAGCATTAAAAGAGGAGTCCATTATCTCGTTGTCTATGTTGTCCCGGTATGGATGTCTAAGTTGAGAATAATCAAAAGCGAGAAATCCAAATGCGAGCTTTCTCCTTAGACCTTTGTACAGGCGGCATAGAGGTACCCCTTTGTGATACTTGGTTAAAGCATATGTATTGCGGTGATAATCCAGGTAGTCCAAGCTAATTAGGACAAGGTGCGAACACTATTAGTACACTATGCATGAGGCTTGCAACTTATAAGATATAATTTACATGATGCATATGCTTTATTACTACCATTGACAAAATTGTTTCATGTTTTCAAAATCAAAGCTCTAGCACAAATATAGCAATCGATGCTTTTCCTCTATGAGGACCATTCTCTTTACTTTTATGTTGAGTCAGCTCACCTATTTCTCTCCACCTCAAGAAGCAAACACTTGTGTGAACTGTGCATTGATTCTTACATACTTGCTTATTGCACTTATTATATTACTCTATGTTGACAATATCCATGAGATATACATGTTACAAGTTGAAAGCAACTCGCTGAAACTTAATCTTCTTTTGTGTTGCTTCAATACCTTTACTTTGAATTATTGCTTTATGAGTTAACTCTTATGCAAGACTTATTGATGCTTGTCTTGAAGTACTATTCATGAAAAGTCTTTGCTTTATGATTCACTTGTTTACTCATGTCATACACATTGTTTTGATCGCTGCATTCACTACATATGCTTTACAAATAGTATGATCAAGATTATGATGGCATGTCACTCCGTAAATTATCTTTGTTATCGTTTTACTCCGCCGGACGAGCAGTAACTAAGCTTGGGGATGCTGATACGTCTCCAACGTATCGATAATTTCTTGTGTTCCATGCCACATTATTGATGTTATCTACATGTTTTATGCACACTTTATATCATATTCGTGCATTTTCTGGAACTAACCTATTAACAAGATGCCGAAGTGCCGCTTGTCGTTTTCTGCTGTTTTTGGTTTCAGAAATCCTAGTAAAGAAATATTCTCGGAATTGGACGAAATAAAAGCCCGGAGGCCTATTTTCTCACGAAGCTTCCGTAAGTCCGAAGGAGAGACGAAGAGGGGCCACGGGGAGCCAAACCCTAGGGCGGCGCGGCCCCCCTTGGCCGCGCCGGCCTGTGGTGTGGGCCCCCGTGCCGCCTCTTGACTTGCCCTTCCGCCTACAAATAGCCTCCGTGACGAAACCCCCGCACCGAGAGCCACGATACGGAAAACATTACCGAGACGCCGTCGCCGCCGATCCCATCTCGGGGGATCCCGGAGATCGCCTCCGGCACCCCGCCGGAGAGGGGATTCATCTCCCGGAGGACTCTACACCGCCATGGTCGCCTCCGGAGTGATGAGTGAGTAGTCTACCCCCGGACTATGGGTCCATAGCAGTAGCTAGATGGTTGTCTTCTCCCCATTGTGCTATCATTGTCGGATCTTGTGAGCTGCCTAACATGATCAAGATCATCTATATGTAATTCTATATGTTGCGTTTGTTGGGATCCGATGAATAGAGAATACTTGTTATGTTGATTATCAAAGTTATGCTTATGTGTTGTTTATGATCTTGCATGCTCTCCGTTATTAGTAGATGCTCTGGCCAAGTAGATGCTTTTAACTCCAAGAGGGAGTACTTATGCTCGATAGTGGGTTCATGCCCGCATTGACACCGGGACAATGGATGAAAGTTCTAAGGTTGTGTTGTGCTATTGCCACTAGGGATAAAACATTGATGCTATGTCTAAGGATGTAGTTGTTGATTACATTACACACCATACTTAATGCAATTGTCTCGTTGTTTGCAACTTAATACTCGGAGGGGGTTCGGATGATAACTCTGAAGGTGGACTTTTTAGGCATAGATGCAGCTTGGATGGCGGTCTATGTACTTTGTCGTAATGCCCAATTAAATCTCACTATACTCATCATGATATGTATGTGCATTGTCATGCTCTCTTTATTTGTCAATTGCCCAACCGTAATTTGTTCACCCAACATGCTGTTCGTCTTATGGGAGAGACACCTCTAGTGAACCGTGGACCCCGGTCCAATTCTCTTTACCGAAATACAATCTACCGCAATACTTGTTTCTACCGTTTTCTCTGCAAACAATCATCTTCCACACAATACGGTTAATCCTTTGTTACAGCAAGCCGGTGAGATTGACAACCTCACTGTTTCGTTGGGGCAAAGTAGCTTGGTTGTGTTGTGCAGGTTCCACGTTGGCGCCGGAATCTCTGGTGTTGCGCCGCACTACATCCCGCCGCCATCAACCTTCAACGTGCTTCTTGGCTCCTCCTGGTTCGATAAACCTTGGTTTCTTTCTGAGGGAAAACTTGCTGCTGTGCTCATCATACCTTCCTCTTGGGGTTGCCCAACGAACGTGTGAAATACACGCCATCAATTGGCTACATGTTTGTGTTTCAACAAATTGCAATCGTCCTTTATCTACAGCCGATTGTACTATTTTATGAAACATGGTGCAATTATAAGTATTATGCTCAAACGAATCATGCAACTTGCAATAGATTCATTCTTGTGCTAATGGCTCAACATTGTGATCAAGGATTCTAATATAATCACTTGTCAGCAATACATCAAAGATATGATCACACATGCTCAAACTAAAGGTACATCTTTTATCTTCCAGCCGTTCTTGCTGTGAAAACGGCTTTGAAATTAAGAAACCGAATGGTTCAGATTTTACATCACCCCATTCAGCTATGTGTTGAATTTTACACTCTTTTTCCGATGTGTTTGAATAAGTTGTTGTACTATCATCGCCTTTCTCCAAAGATAAAAACCTTGGCTTTAAATTTCTGAAACCAAAATAGTTGTAACACATATGTCTCACTTGAGACCAAATGTAAGCCAAGTATGAAGTAAGCAAAGCTAACCATATAGATATATAATTCGAATGAAACAATGTGGGAAACCTTGGCTGTAATAATTTTTCACTATCGGTCTTTCTAAATAGTAGAACATGTTGACCGATATGTTGTGTAGCAACTTTATTGCTAACAAATAAATTACTTTCCACAATTGGTCTTTCAAAGTTTCTTATGAAAATCTTGCTAATAGATGCATCAACAATATAGTTTTGACCAAATTGAAAAATAAGTAAATTATTTGTTGGATATACCTCTTTGAAGACGTTGGTCGAGTATGATGGTTGCGTAACCTGAACAATATATTTCTCTGCATTTGGATGATTCTCCAACGCCATGTATTCTTGTTGTTCTGAATTCTGTACATCTTCACTTTGATGCTCATCATCAACCGAACATTGTTCGGCTATATTTTGTTGCCCTTGATGTTCGTCAATTCCTTTCGCACAACACTCGTAGGGAAGTATGTAAGCTCCCTTACATCCAGAAAAATCAAACATGGTTGTTTCACATTCACCATGCTCTTGCTCAACGAAACTTGCATATTTTGATTCAATGGATTCAACACATGTACTTTTTGATTCAGCTTTTCCAATAACCGAATTAAGCATACTAGCAGAACCATCTTTATCTTCTTCATTGATATTATTACTATGCAAAGCTTCTTCTTCTTGCTTCGATGTTTCAGAGGGTTCAACTTGATTGCTGCATGGAGGAGAGGATTTGGTTTCTTCAACCAGGGTAACATTATCCTGAGGATTCTTCTTAATTTTTGCATGGAACACATGCAGATCTTCCTCTTCAAGTTTTTTCTTATACGCTTCATGCTCCTCCTTAAGCTTCTTTTCAAGTGCATCAAACTCCTCCTTGCGCTTATTTTTTAGTACTTCATATCATTGCGTTGTTCCTCCAATAAATCATCAAACGTAATGACCTTATCGGCGTTAACCTCAGCTTGATATTGTTGCGCTCTGATGCTTGTTTTCTCGTTCGGCAATGAAGTGTCGCCGAATCTTTGTAGTTGTGAAGGACAAAACCTGACATTGCATGTTTGACGCTCTTTCTCACGCTTCTTCTTGTATGATTCATAAGCATGAATTGCTGCAAGATCACATGGATTTTCTTCTAGTTTCCGGTGAAGAGCATTAAGCTTCTTGAACTCAGCTGCAAGTTTTTCCCTACAATCATTATTACCGTACGCTGCAGCACTAGATGAAGGCACCTGAGTTTCTATTGAATTTCCACTTATTCGGCTATAACCATTGTGGAGGTATGGAGCCGAATTATGGATATCTCCAGTTGCATATGGTGCTGAAAAGTTAGTAACATAAGGTGCAGCATATGATGGTTCAGGGTAATTGGCCAAATAGCTAGTAGTAGCATGTCCAATTTCCCTGTCCATCGGCATGTATGCAGGTGAAACAATATATTCTGAACTATCTACCGATGAATAAAACGATAAAACACTATCTTGCAAGTTACTGAAAATTTTAACATTGGATGTTTCATATTGATTAACTGAAGTCATCATGTTGTTCATCGGCATATGAACTTCTGGGGATGCCGATGCATGAGAACTCCAATTTTCATGTTGCAAGTTGCTAAGAGTATGGATATTATTTCGCATCGGCTTTTGCACATAGTAAGATCTAGGGTTAGCCGATACAGTATATATATCAGAGGATCTAGCAACATTAATACAAGAGTTGTTTGCATCTACATAAGGAGATTGGGGATTCATGATACCGTTGTAGATTGCAGCCTCTTGATGACGCTCTTTTCGTAGCGAAGAACGGGCTGTTGACCGTTCGAAGCTTCGTCCCCAGCGGAGTCGCCAAAAAGTGTGTTCGCACACGAACACGTCACCGTGTACCCTCGACGCCGAGCGCGATGCGCGGCAGCACGCGCCGAGGGAGGCTCGCCGGAAGCGCGATACGCAAGACAGTCCGGCGAGCGCTTTTGTAGACCCGAAACCCCGCTCGCCCGGGAGGGACCCCGTCAGGGCTTGCGGTGGCTATGGGCTGCCCTAGGTCGGCATGACCGCCCCTAGGACCTCGTGGATTCGCAGCCTCCAATCCTGAAGAACAACGAAGAACGAGAAGAAAGATACAAGGGGAGAGAGATAAAAGTAGATGAACACGAAAAAGTAGTAGATTGATTTGTTCGATTGGTGTTGTTTCAATCGGCCGTCACCCCTCATGTATATAAAGGGCGGCTGGACTTTCCGTGCAAGATGAAGGGTTGGATTCACGTCCAAAACCCTAGTTTGAGTCCAATTCGGATGGCTTGGACCGAACTTTTCAAAACTGTTCGGTTTAAAACTGGCAGTACCTTGCGTGGCAACTTTGAGGCAGTAAACGACCTCAAATCAAAATATCGTAAACAACAAAGTTGTTCGTCTCGAAAAAACGAAGAATTTTCATGTTGACCACTTTTCCATCCGAGCTCATCTTGATCATTAAATTGAGGTCGCAAGAAAAACGATCAATTCCGACTTTCTGTCTCAGCCCTAGCCTCAGCTCGCGCCTGACCTTAGAGCCCTCTATGGTCGAGCGCCTCAAACTCGGTAATTCGGGTTTCAGCTGTATTTTGGCTCCACAAGTTGCATACTAGCTCGGATCGCGATGACTCAAAAACCAAAGTTGCTTGTTTCAACGAGACGCACAACTTTCGTTTATATCACTTCTTCATTTGACGTCATCTTAAAGGAGCTCTAATGGAAGCCTTCATATATCGATCCTCGAGATCACCTCTGACTGCCAACATAATCGGCTATCAAGCCGGATCATGGCACAACTTGATATGGTGGACATGATGTCTCCTAAATGAGCAATATATCTCACGCCGAACGCCGAATTATGTTCTTGATTAGCCATCTGCCCAAAACGAGTATCAACACTATCTCTGTCCATTTTTTGATGTCAAAAGTTTATCTAAATTCAAATGTATCTAGGCACACTTTAGTGCATACATACATCCAAATTTAGACGAACCTAAGGTGCACATGTATTTTAATACAAATTTTAACTATAAAAATGAGTAAATAAATCTTGATTATATTGTACATAACTAGTATTATTAAATTCGTATCAAAAGCAATTTTTAATGATGCTAATTTTTGTTTAGGTGTACGTATTTGGAGTATATTAAAAAAAGATACTGTAGGAAAAATGAGGATGCTTTGTTTATTGAAATAAAGAGGGTATATGTACGGAGTATTAGATGCAAAGTGCAAAATATACTGGATTAATTTTTGTTTGCGTGTGAATCAACAGCAAAGTAAATCTTGGGGTATCTCCCGACGAGTAGCTGCCATGGACTAGCTACAGCGACGTTCGCGTGTGGAGAAAAAGAGGAACCGAGAGACGAGGCGTTGTCTTGTCACCCTGCTCGATGCCTCAAAAGCCGTGAAGCCTCGTAGTCGTACACTCTCGCCCGTTCCGGTACTCGAGGCAAGATCAGCTCGGCCGGTTACAAATACGTTGAGCGCCGGTACCTGCACAGCACTTCCACGGCTCCACACCACTCCCCGGCGAACGCAGCAGCCACTCAAGATGTGGATCACCAAGGATACCGAAGAAGACACCGACTCCTGCCTCTACCCTTCCGACCTCGAGCTGAACCCCTTCGCCGCCGACGGCGGCTCCTACCAGCCAGCGGTGGACCTCGCGGCCGCGCGCGCGCTCCGCTTCGTCCCGTACGACGCGGCGGTCTCCACCGTCCGGGCACTCCAGGGCGCCTCCCACGAGGACCTCCGGCTCCGCGTGCACGAGCTCTCCAGCTCCCTCAACGGGGTCTTCTTCAACGGCGGCTTGGAGCCGGAGAAGGCGCCGCCGTTCTCGGCCGGCGTCCGGTTCCCCGAGGGCGCCCTGTTCGTCTGCGCCGACCGCGCGCCGCTCGCGCCGGCGCTGCGGGAAGCGACCCGGGCCATGATGCAGGTCGCCGTGAAGGACGCCAGCCACGGCCCCTGCGACTACTACTACGACGCTCTGCGCGAGCTGATGCTGCTGCTCGTGGGCGACGCGGGCCGCCCTGGTCCCGAGGTGGTGTTCAGCCGGGAGACCTTCGAGACGGTTTTCAATCTCCAGTGGGTGCCCGCTCCTGATGCAGTAGTCGACGATGGTGATCTGTGAGTCTTGTGACCTGTGCTCTGCTTACCAGTCGCCCAGTCGGTTGTCTGAATCCTTAGCTAAGTAGTTGGTTTGCTAGCTCCTTCTCAGTGTTTTGCATTCCATGTCTCCAAGCGCTCTTGCGTTTTGTATGGTTTTAAGCTACTACTCTATGTTCGTAATGTATGATTTGGGAACCGAGTGCGCTGTTGTTCAAGTGATGTGCAGCAACCCATGAATTTTCTTTGTTGCGCAAAAAGGAAATGAGTTATGGATAATGGCCAAGTTAACGAACTGTTGAAGTAAGAAGATTCTGAAATTAGCGTTCTTGCCAGTTGTATGATAATGAAACATCCATTAATGCAAGCAAAATTCCAGTATTTATCCACTCAAGTGCCTGAAACTCAAACCTGTCGGGTAGGAATCCCATAGAATTGAGATGCCATGTGTATTTAACCCATTGAAAGAAGAGGATTTCTCTTTGATTGTAGTGAAGAGGTTTCCTTGAGGTTTATCATTATGTTGTTTTTTTTATAAAAATTTACATTACCAGGTTTCTAAAGAATTAGTATTTGCGATGAATTATGATCATGTACTGTAAATCAAAAGGGCTTTACAGAAAAAAGAAAGTCAGGATTTTAATCCGACAAATTATTTTTCAAACCTATAAGCCAAAGGGGCCCTAAAAGACTTGAATCAAGTAGTAAACGTTGCAACAAATAGTAAAATTAAATCATCAGAAGCAGTACTCCTAGTAAATTTGAATCAAATCATAATAATTTAAATTCGTAACAACCACGAATTGTAAGGAGCAGTAGTAAATGTTGATGGTGTCACCTTACACATTATTATTGATCAAATCAATTGTAATTACACATTTGTATTATTACTGCATTGCAGCAGATATCTTCTTACATCTACTCGCTCTCTCAATCACCATCAACCCAGGCTCTTCAAATTTCTTTCTTCTTTACTCATCTAAAATAATGCACGTTGAAATTACATTCTCCTGCTTGCTAATGGCAACCTGCCTATGTCTTAAGATTTACTATATAACAAAAATTTAGGTTTTTTTATTATTATTTTGCATACATATAGTTTGCCCCTATTCTCATGTAGATTTCCATATTCTCTTAATAACAATAAAATTGCCGGGCAAAAAAGGGAAGACAAAAGAAAATCTGTGTATGAAACGAGCAAATGAAGCTACTGAACTAAACCAACAAATTCGATTACAAATTTCTACGGTACACATAGAGTGATCCCAGAATAAAATAATTTTTTGAACAAACCAAAGACCAGACTCGTGTGCAACTGATACATCAATGGATATGACCACGTCATGCATAGATAGGCAAAACAATGCGTCAAGTTACTAACGTAAGTAAGGATTATAAACCTGATCAATCAATGATCATCTAGTGCCTGCAATGTTATAAACCTGGTCAATTGGTGAATTTTTTTTATTGAAAGAAATACAGCAGGAAAGCCTCTACAATGATTTGTTTTGAAATAATAAGAACCCACTGGGGACTTGAACCTAGATGGCTGGGGAGTACATCCACTTCCCAAACCAGGTGAGCTATGCTCACTTCTTGTCAATCGGTGATTATAAATCCGATAAATCTCAGCCTACCACTTGGACTTATCTTGGTCATGTGGATAACAGAAGAAAAATCACGCTAGGTGTAACTAAATTGGCCACATATTTCTGAGCTGCAAGATAACAATAGCACCCATCATAAAAAAAGTTGAGGTGCTATCAAGATATCAGGGCTCCTTTGATTCATAGGATTTGCATAGGAATTTTGTATGATTTGGATCCTATAGAAATTATTCTTACACTAGTTGTTTGATTCGTAGGAACATATTCTATAGGAACTAATCTTATAGGAATCTTGTAGTACAAATCCTATAGAAATAAAACATTAGGTCATACCTTATAGAAATTTTTCTTTGGTACAATCAATGGGAACTTATCTTTTCATAGGATTCAACTAGTCATAACATTCCAATCCTATGTTTTGGATTCGACTAGTTATGACATTCCAATCCTATGTTTTCCCATTCCTATATTTTTCCTATCCTATGAATCAAAGGAGCCATCAGTCTTTTTTCCTTCAATCTGGGTGTAGTTGAGAGTCAAACACTCAAGTTTAGTAGATGTTACACCTAGAAATCACAGGCAAACTGGATCACCTTGCACACCAATGCACTTCTCTTTTATCATTCAAAGCATCGCTCCGGGTTGATGGAATCGATGTAGCCAGTTTAACGAAAAAGTAGAATGGGAAGGCTTTAGAAGAAAAATGATTATGTTGAGTTACTATAGGTAAGAACACCACTATATATTACTATGGCATAATACTGTCATAAACTATAAAACGGGACAACCCATAGGGTCAGTGCCTAGTACGGAGCGCTATTACCTCCATCCAACATTTTTCAAGTGAGTTGGAACACAAAATGATGTATCAGCTAAGGTTAAGAAGGGTTGAAAGCAAACATATCTAGTAATCTAGATTATGTTGGGCAGTGTCAAGCTGATTGGAAAGAGCTCTAGATGTAAGCTGTATCTATCATTAGATTTTGGGTGGCTCCTTGTTCCTACCATTAGCAGGGTGATAAGATGTAAAATGTAACACGATAGTTGATGCATTATCCAGAATTTCATAACTATTGATTTGGATAGAAAGCAAAGTCACTGTAACACGTGGTTTCTTTGAAAACACTGACATGCAAGAGAATGTAGACAAAAAAGGAATAGTAAGCTACCAAATTAGTGGACGTAAACAAATAATAAATTATAGTAAAAGTTGTCATATTAAACCAAGAATGTGACAACTTTTACTATAATCATGCATGAAAAATCTGGAAAATTTCACGCTTTTGTTTAAACCTATCAAAGTGAATGAGATTTCTCTTACGTTGATGGAATTAATTTAGAACATCGACGTGACTGCGATAAATTTCAACATAATCTTTGCCGAATTCTTGTGTTTTGAGGGAATTTTTTTGAATTCAATTAAAATATGAATAAGATAAATTCAAATAAGAATTTGAATTGAAAGTTGAATTCCAAATAATAATATAAAACACCATTTCAAATATTGTTCCACCATTTGTAAGTATAATAAGATTGTCCCATACATGATCTAGTTGTCCCTAATGTTGCCTAAGAAAGTATTCCTCCCTCAAATCACCCTCTGGGTACTAGGACAAATTTCTAATTCTCTAGCTTTAGTTAGTAACCCCTAATAAAACTAGGAGCTCGTAACCTAACTATAGAAAGATAGGATAGCAAGATCCATGAGAGAAACCAACAAGTAAAACCAATCAAGTAAAATGTCGAGGCACTCATTTTGCACGAGCAACTGCACATATTTGTTCCAATCCATGACAATAATAAGATGATGAATGAACCATCTAAATCCAGAAATCAAAGCATTATAAGCATACCCACAAGCTCACAAGGAGAGCTTTGTTAGTCTTACTAGATGAC
>NC_061512.1:169101186-169115983 GCF_022539505.1 Lolium rigidum | reverse complement strand
GTTGTTAAGGCTTATAAGTATTCTTTACCTCCCCTTGTGTCGAATCAATAAATTTGGGTTTTACTTCCCTCGAAGACTGCCGCGATCCCCTATACTTGTGGGTTATCATGCATCTCCAAATGCAGATGACTGGAAAGAAGTTGTCTATAATGAGATGGACTCGATTCTTTCTAATGGAACTTGGGAGCTATCAGAAAGACCCCATGGATGTAAGCCTGTGGGCTGCAAATGGGTGTTCAAGAAGAAGCTAAGACCTGATGGTACTATTGAGAAGTACAAGGTGCGGCTTGTAGCGAAAGGCTACACACACAGAGAAGGCAAAGATTACTTCGACACCTATTCACCTGTCGCTAGATTTACCACCATTTGAGTACTACTATCCATGGCTTCCTCTTATGGTCTTGTCGTTCATCAAATGGACGTAAAGACAGCTTTCCTTAAAGGAGAGGTGGAAGAGGAAATCTATATGGATCAACCTGATGGGTTTGTCGTAAAAGGTGAAGAAAGAAAGGTGCGCAAGTTGCTGAAATCTTTATATGGCCTGAAACAAGCACCTAAGCAACTGCATGAGAAGTTTGACAGAACTTTAACTTCCGTAGGCTTTGTTGTCAATGAGGTTGACAAGTGCGTTTACTATCGCCATGGTGGGGGCAAAGATGTTATACTGTGTTTGTATGTGGATGTTATTCTCATCTTTTGTACAAACATGAAAGTAGTAAACGAGGTCAAGACTTTCTTGTCAAAGAGCTTTGATATGAAAGATCTGGAAGAAGTTGATGTGATTCTGAATATCAAGCTGATTAAGAATGAGAGTGGGATTACTTTAACGCAATCCCATTATGTTGAGAAGATCTTGAGCCGGTTCGGCTATATTGATAGCAAGTATTCTCCAACACCTTATGATCCTAGTGTGACATTACGCAAGAACCAGAGGATTGCCATAGACCAATTGAGATATTCTTAGATTGTTGGCTCACTCATGTACTTAGCGAGCGCGACTAGACCAGACATCTTTTTTGTTGTTAGCAAGTTGAGTAGGTTCATGTCTGTAACGGCCCAGGGTAGTACCCCTAATAGATTTGTTTGCTCCTTTTCTTTTACGCATCATCATGACATCATGCATCATATCATCCATGTTTTTACTAAATAAAATTATTTTATAAACCTTATCTATTTTATTTCCCTCTCATATGGGTTATATAATAAAACCTTTCTCTCTCCTTTCATTTAAACAAAACCCTAACCAAAACTATCGAACAATAAAGTTATATTGTTTTATTATCTTTCTCCACCTCTGGACTCAAAAATTCAAATTAGTTTGAGTTGGTTTCAAATCAAATTGCAAAACAGTTTTCAAAAAGAGAAAAGAATTTCAAAATAAAACCAAACCCTAACCCTCTCTCCCTGGACCCTATCATCATGGGAGCCCACTTCGTGTTTTCTCCCAGGCAGCCTACCTCTCCATCCTTTCCTTTTCCTTCCGGCCCAGCTCACCATCTCAGCCCACTTTTTCCTGGACGAAGGGGTACGTCCCTTTCTCCGGTTGTCGTCTTCCTCCTCATCACAGATACGGCATGGACGCAGTGGTCCTCCTCTCCCCAACCACTGCACTTCCTCCTCCCCTTTTAAGCCGCGCCCTAGGGCCCCTGGAAACCCTAGCTCCCTCCTCCTCTCGCGCCGCCACCATCTCCTCTTCTCCTGGCCCTTTTCCTTTCCTCTGCGAGCAAACGAAGGAGAAAACGACCCCCCACACCAACTCCTCCACCTCGTCATGGCGCCGTCTCGTCAAGCCGCCCATCGCCGAGCTGATGGCGCCGGGAGATCTGCCTCGTCATCCTCTCCATCCTCCCCAAAGGAATCGGCCGGGGGCTCTCTACTTCACCGACAAATTCTCCGATTCTTCTCCAACTCCGGCTACCGAATTCGTCAATTCCGGTCGTCTCCGACCTTCTCCATCGTTTTCGAGCACACCATCGCGTTCCTGGTGAGCTTCCGCGCCTATTGGACCTCTTCCCCGTCTTCTTCCCGTCCTCTCTTGGTCTACCGGTGTTGACCGCCGTTTCCCCGTAGGTCATCGTCGACGGCCACACTCCAGTGATCCTCCGGTGCCGGGTCAGCAACCTTCTGGTTTCCCATGAAGTTCTGCATCTAGCGCACCCAGGCGTTCGTCCCAGTTCGCCCTGAATCAGCCAGTCTGTGCTCGACCAGATCCTCTCTGCCATGATTCTTTTCTATCCAAGGTCTCGTCTCGGCTTGGCTCAAAAGGTTGCGTGACATGAACTTGACACGCGTAGACATCCAGCATAGTGGTCAAATCCCAGGATTAGCGATTTAATCCTCTTTTCTTTTTGTTCTCTGCTTGTTTCACCAGATCCAGCGCCCACTGGGCCTCAGCCCATGTTCCCGCTAGCTTCTTCGACGCTGAGCGTGCGGCAGGCCTCTATCCGCTGCTCAGGTCTGGCCCTGCACCAGCCCTAATCCCTCTATGTTTGTTTTATTCTTTTGCAAAACTTGTAAAAATCATATCTGCCAATCCGTAGCTCAGATTAAAAAGTATTTTATATGGTTTTCGATCATAAAAATATGAGAAATCCAAATATGCCATCCATATACCTGTTTGCATATCACATCATATCGAACCGTGATAGTTATGCATGTTCACCTAACATATATGTGGAGTATTTCAGACAACGATTAAGGTTTCCCCGCTCCGTTTAATATTGATGTAGCCCACCCATGCCATGATATGTCATGCTAATCAACACTTAACCTTGACGGTAGAAATGCAACTCAAACCTAATAATTGTTTGTCCGGGAATCCGATTTCGCTTAAGATGGATAAGTTGCATCGCATCATCTTTGCCATGTCATGCATATCACCTCAAGAATGCTGATTCTTCTGCCGTAGTAGTAAGACTTGCACTTGTTGTTTGTTGTAGCATTTGCTTCTTCCCAGATAGGATCACGAAGTGGTGCTGTGAGATACGACAAGTTCTCCGGATGTTCCTCGGCAAGCTTTAACAGGCAAGCATTTCCCATACTCCTGTCTCTGCAGGAGTCGCTCACCTATTTTATTTTGCCTTCTCCCTCATGCTATCATATAGTTGCGTTCTCGTCACGTGTCCTATCCACTTGTTACCTCAAGCAGCCTATATTGCCACCACCACCTCCTACAACTATTGTTTGGTTATCGGGTCTGCCTTGCGAGTCGTAGTGCATGCTAGTGTTGTTTTATCTCGCTACCATTACTGCTATCTTATCGGGTTATATGTTGGGAAGAATCATGGTTACTTTAGTTGTTGATAATTGTTTAGCGGAGACATCGGTGGGTCAGCTGCTTGTTTTGTGACGGCTCACTTGTGTTTCTATAATAATTAGGACCCGAGTTCTTGTTATCTGTTCCGAGACTGAGCGTTCTAACCACACGTGGGTATGCTTACAGGGTCTCCCCTCGACCACTGCTGGAATTAGTTTGAATGCTTTGTTTCTCCCGGGCGTGCAAGCTTGTTTCTTTGTGGTCAGATGATATGATGTTACTTTTGGGGAAGCCATGTGTGCTTTGTATCCCCGTTGTCTCTTGCACGTCCGTAGGTGAGGCACGTATTGTTAAGAGGTTATCCTCTAGTGGGCTCTGATCCTTCTTAGTCGTCCTTGCAATAGCTAAGTCCGCATCGGAGTTTCTATCGGGCTCTGAAACGGGTTAACTTAGTTAGGTGGCTTCCCAGACATTTTTGTACTGAAGGAGAGTGCGTGTCGTGATATCCACCTGTCGTAAGTGGGTTGAGCGTGCATGTGGGCACATTTGGCACCCCTGCAGGGTTACAATCTTATCGATAAGCCGTGTCCGTGGTTATGGACGACTTGGAGCTGTATGACTCGACCATAGACAACTTACACATGTTATTTCAATAATAATAACTTGCATAGTAAGATAGAACAACTTAAATAATAAATGGTTAAAACTTGATAACCGTGTGAGTGCCTTTGTAAGTACTTCTTTGCGAAGGGGGAACACATCGGTTGTGTTATGTTTGCAGAGTATAGAACTGTTAGTTTATGCGCTCTCTCACCTTCTCTGTTTAGACGAATGTTGTAGAGTGTCTCTATAGGTTTTTAGTGCTTGCGCGCTGCCGCTTAACCCCACCATATTGCCTATGACGTTCCTCTTGCGTCCTCTAAGTCCCCTGCGTGCCTCAAGTACAAAGAACGATTGGTTGGCGAATGCTTATACGTCTTGAAGTCTTGTTAAGTACGAACCCGTACTTATTGTTGCTTCTTTGGGACATAACCGGGCAAGTATGAAGTTATGTTCGACGAAGACGACGTTAGCAAGGTTACCCTTCCGGCTTGGCCTGGGCAGGGTTATGGACGTCACTAGTTATCTTCAGGACTCTTAGTCCAATTCGTATCTTGTCCGTACTCGGACGCATTTGATCTTTTGTATGATTCGGATCTTTGTATTGTATATTTGTATCTTGACTCGTTGGAGTTGTTGTTGTAATATATGTTTCTTGTGGGCTCTATTGTAATCCTGTTGTAATGTTACCGCTCGTGTTAATTCCTCTGGCATCACGTGTGTGATTCGTCGCGCACGTCGTGTCGGAGAGCGTCTCAGAATCGATATCGTGCGGATTTTGGCGGGATCGCTGGAATCCTCATGGTACCGGTTTCGGGGCGTCACAAGTTGGTATCAGAGCACTGGTTGACGGTACCCCACTAGTCCAACCTGTAGGATAACCTTGCCAACGATCGTTGAGTTTAGAGTGTCCAAACTATTTTCCAAAATTTGTTGGATAGATCAGATTAGCTCTGCATTTTCTCCTTACCTATATTCTTTCTCTTCTTACCTTTGCGAGTTTTGAATCTTCTCTTATCTGCTTCTCTGAGTCTTAGGTCTCTACGCGGGTTGGACGATCTTGTCTTTATCCTATTAGGTCCGATCTTCGGATGATCCTGACGCATCATCAACAACGGAACAACGACTTCTTGTTGGTGGTGTCGACCGTTCTACATGAAGCAAGAATTCTTGTTAGTGGTGTCGAGAAGATCAACACTTCGCCAGAAGAAGGTTCCACCTCAAGGTCGGGTGATTGTCAACATGGTACAAGAAGACTCGATAGTTTAACCAACTCCCCCTTGGCTTGACGTGGAATCTCGGGGCGAGGTTCCTTGTTAGTGGTGTCAATTGTAACGGCCCAGGGTAGTAACCCTAATAGATTTGTTTGCTCTTTTTCTTTTACGCATCATCATGACATCATGCATCATATCATCCATGTTTTTACTAAATAAAATTATTTTATAAACCTTATCTAGTATTTTATTTCCCTCTCATATGGGTGATACGTCCAAAACGTATCTACTTTCCCGAACACGTTTGCTATTGTTTTGCCTCTAATTTGTGTATTTTGGATACAACTAACACGGACTAACGCTGTTTTCAGCAGAATTGCTCTGGTGTCTCGTTTTTGTGCAGAAATCCAACTTTCGGGAAAATCCCCGGAATTTATGTCGAAGGTCTTATTTTTCCAGAAGAATTACGGAGCCAAAGGGCAAGCCGGTGGAGGCCCGAGGCCCCCACACACCAGGCCGGCGCGGCCCAGGAGGGGGGCGCGCCGCCCTACTGTGTGGCCGCCTCGGCTGGCCTCAGACGTCCCTCTCTGGACTACTTAAGGGTTTCGATCTAAAAACGCGAGGAGAGAAGTCGAAGTCGCGAGAAACCATCCAGTACGCCACCACCGTCGCGAAACTCCGTCTCGGGACCAGAAACTCCGTTCTGGCACTCCGCCGGGACGGGGAATTGGAGGAGATCATCGCCATCATCGCCACCGACGCCTCTCCATCGACCAGCCATGTTTTCCCCATCCGTGTGTGAGTAATTCCCCCGCTGTAGGCTGAAGGGGATGGTAGGGATTGGATGAGATTGGTCATGTAATAGCATAAGATTGTTAGGGCATAGTGCCTAGTGTCCGTAATTGGTACTTTTATGATATTGTTGCAACTTGTTATGCTTAATGCTTGTCACTAGGGCCCAAGTGCCATGATCTCACATCTGAACATGTTATCAATTCATGATGATATTCATTGCTTTATGATCTTACCTGCAAGTTGTATACACGTATTGTTGTCCGGAACCCGAGGCCCCAAAGTGACAGAAATTGGGACAACTGAAGGGGAAGGCGATGATATGAGGATCACATGTGTTCACGGAGTCTTAATGCTTTGCTCCGGTGCTCTATTAAAAGGAGTACCTTAATTTCTAGTATATTCCCTAGAGGCCCGGCTGCCACTTACGTGGTAGGACAAAAGATGTTGTGCAAGTTTCTCATTGCGAGCACGTACGAATAAAAATGGAACACATGCCTATTGATTGATTAGTACTTGGATACCATTTTATTATTATCTGCAAATGCCCTACCTTGATTGTTACATGAGTTTCTCTCATCCATGCAACGCCCGTTCATCCATCCCTGTGCCTACAGTATTTTAATCCTCGTTGTTTACTATAATCACTACCGATGTCTTTGTTACTCTGCTCGTCGTTATTTCACTACTCGCTATCGCTATAAAACTGTTACTATCGATAAACTCTTGCGAGCAAGTCCGTTTCCAGTGCGGCTGAATTGACAACTCCGCCGTTAAGGCTTACAAGTATTCTTTGTCTCCCCTTGTGTCGAATCAATAAATTGGGTTTTACTTCCCGCGAAGACTGTTGCGATCCCCTATACTTGTGGGTTATCAAGACTATTTTCTGGCGCCGTTGCCGGGGAGCATAGCTTTATTTGCAAGTTCACTTGGATTGATATTGTTCGCTGCAAATTCTCCATCATGGGTAAACCTCGTGATACAAAAGTCGCCATATTACCATCCACTACAAGAAAAGGTACAACTCTGAGTACCTCTATCGCTCTTGATTCACCATCTGTGATAAGTAAACTTGTTTCACCACCACAAGCTTCACATGCTGGTACCTCTGCTAGATCTGAAAATTCCTCTCATAATTTTGATGATGCTTCTGCTGTGCTTGATAATGATGGTTCATTGGGATCTTTTCTAGATGCTACAATTGCTAGGTCTAGACAAATTGAAAGTACCGAAACTCCTAATGAAAATGCTGCTACACTCGTTAATTCACACCGAGTCTCGTTGAATACTCTAGTGATGATCTTGATGAAGATTATGTAGAACTTGATGATGATTTTATTGATAAATGCAATGCTACTACTGATGCAAGAAAATTAAAAAGTTGCTTGCACAACATACCGTTAGATATAAAACTGTTTCCTGATCCTAAATTTGCCACATCTCCTATAAACATTAAGGATAAGGATTATGATTTTTCTCTTGATTTGTCTCATATATCTATTGTTGAGAAAACACCTTTTTGTGGTACTGAAAAAGAAAGTGCTGTCGAACACATGATCGAGCTGTCTACTTTGAGTAGCTTGTTTTCTGATGATGTTAAGAAGCGTACTTATTTCGTTGCTCAAATTTTCCCTTTCTCATTAAAGGATGATGCTAAAACTTGGTATAATAGTTTGCCACCTGATTCTATTAATAGTCCAAAAGAATTGCTTGATGTTTTCTTCCGGAAATACTTTCCTGCTAGTGCTCAACATATTGCTTTGCAAAGAAATTATAATTTTGATCAGGAAGATGGAGAGAAATTGCCTGGGGCTTGTGCGAGATTTTGCTCTCTTATTAGAGCTCGGCCTGAACATGATTTGGAAAAGCATGATTTACTTGATATATTTTATAGTGGACTAACCATTGAGTCTAGGGCATACCTGGATAGTTGTGCTGGTTGTGTTTTCAGGAAAAGAACTCCGGACGACGCTGAAGAATTATTGGCTAGAATAGGCCGGAATCATGATGATTGGTCTACACCCGAACCAACCCCGACACCAATATTGAAGAAGAGGGGTATGATTAAATTAAATGATGAAGATATGAGGGAAGCCAAGAAATCTCTTAAAGAGAAGGGTATTAAATCCGAAGATGTGAAGAATTTACCTCCCATAGAAGATTTATGTAAGATCACTCCCCCTTCATCCATGATTGAGGTACACTCTCTTGAACGCTTTACTAGGGAAGATATTCCGTATTCAAAACCTCCTGCTCAATGCTTAGATGAGTTTGATAATTATATCGTTAAGCAAAGTAATTTCAATATGAGAGTAGAGAATCATTTAATGGAAAATTCTCGAGCTATTAGTGAATTGCATGGTATTGTGGAGAGAACCTCCAATGATGTTAAGATGCTTGTTAAACATTTTCATATGATTCAAACTCAAATTGATCAACTCACTAAAGTGCAAAATGACTTGTTAAAAGATAATTCTAAAGAAAAACATGCTTATGAAGTAACAACTAGAGGCGGTGTTTCTACCCAGGATCCTCTATATCCTGAAGGGCATCCCAAAAGAGTTGAACAAGATTCTCAACGAACCGAAACTAGTGCTCCATCTAAGAAAAAGAAAAAGAAACATAAAACTGTTGTAGAATCCTCTCGAGCCTCGTTAATGATCCTAATAGTATTTCTATTTCGATGCTGAAACTGAAAGTGGTAATGAGCATGATAAAGATAATGATAAGAGTGATGCTTCGGATAAAGAAGAGGTTGAAGAAGAACCCGAAAAGCATGCTAAAAATAAAAAGTATACTAAAGAAGATTTTATTGCTAAGAAACATGGTAATGAAAGGGAACCTTGGGTTCAAAAGCAAATGCCTTTTCCTCGCTAAGAAACTAAAATCGAAGGAAGAAGAACACTATAACAAATTCTGTGATTGGATGAAACCTTTATTCCTGCAAATACCTTTGATCGATGCTATTAAATTGCCTCCTTATTCAAAGTATATGAAAGATATTGTCTCTAACAAAAGGAAAATTCCTAATGAGGAGATTTCCACTATGCTTGCTAATTACTCTTTCAATGGCAAAGTTCCAAAGAAGCTTGGCGACCCAGGTATACCGACTATTCCTTGTTCTATTAAGAATAATTATGTTAGAACTGCTTTATTTGATTTGGGAGCGGGTGTTAGTGTTATGCCTTTCTCTCTTTATAAGAGACTTTATTTAGATAAGTTGATACCGACTGATATATCTCTGCAAATGGCTGATAAATCTACTGCTATTCCTGTTGGTATATGTGAGGATGTTCCTGTTCAAGTTACTAATAACTGCTTGATATTAACTGATTTTGTTGTGTTGGAAATGCCTGAAGATGATAATATGTCTATTATTCTTGGGAGACCTTTTCTTAACACCGTGATACGTCTCCTACGTATCGATAATTTCTTATGTTCCATGCCATATTATTGATGATACCTACATGTTTTATGCACACTTTATGTCATATTCGTGCATTTTCTGGAACTAACCTATTAACAAGATGCCGAAGTGCCGATTGCTCGTTTTCTCTGTTTTTGGTTTCGAAATCCTAGTAACGAAATATTCTCGGAATTGGACGAAATCAAGACCCAGGGTCCTATTTTGCCACGAACCTTCCAGAAGACCGAAGAGCATACGAAGTGGGGCCACGAGGTGGCGACACCACAAGGCGGCACGGCCAGAGGGGGGCCCGCGCCTCCCTATGGTGTGGGCCCCTCGTCAGCCCTCCGACTCTGCCCTTCCGCCTACTTAAAGCCTCCGTCGCGAAACCCCTGATGCGAAAAACCACGATACGGAAAACCTTACGAGACGCCGCCGCCGCCAATCCCATCTCGGGGATTCCGGAGATCTCCTCCGGCACCCCGCCGGAGAGGGGATTCATCTCCGGGAGGACTCTACACCGCCATGGTCGCCTCCGGAGTGATGAGTGAGTAGTTCACCCCTGGACTATGGGTCCATAGCGGTAGCTAGATGGTTGTCTTCTCCTCATTGTGCTTCATTGTTGGATCTTGTGAGCTGCCTAACATGATCAAGATCATCTATCCGTAATACTCTATGTTGTGTTTGTCGGGATCCGATGGATAGAGAATACCATGTTATGTTAATTATCAAGTTATTACATATGTGTTGTTTATGATCTTGCATGCTCTCCGTTATTAGTAGAGGCTCTGGCCAAGTTTTTGCTCTTAACTCCAAGAAGGAGTATTTATGCTCGATAGTGGGTTCATGCCTGCATTGACACCTGGGACGGTGACGAGAAAGTTCTAAGGTTGTGTTGTGTCTGTTGCCACTAGGGATAAAACATTGGCGCTATGTCCGAGGATGTAGTTGTTGATTACATTACGCACCATACTTAATGCAATTGTCCGTTGCTTTGCAACTTAATACCGGAGGGGTTCGGACGATAACCTCGAAGGTGGACTTTTTAGGCATAGATGCGGTTGGATGGCGGTCTATGTACTTTGTCGTAATGCCCAATTAAATCTCACTATACTTATCATGACATGTATGTGCATTGTTATGCCCTCTCTATTTGTCAATTGCCTCGACTCGTAATTTGTTCACCCAACATGCTTTTATCTTATGGGAGAGACACCTCTAGTGAACTGTGGACCCCGGTCCATTCTTTTAATACTCGAAATACAAATCTGCTCGCAATACTTGTTTTACTCGTTTTCTCTGCAAACAATCATCTTCCACACAATACGGTTAATCCTTTATTACAGCAAGCCGGTGAGATTGACAACCTCACTCGTTTCGTTGGGGCAAAGTACTTTGGTTGTGTTGTGCGGGTTCCACGTTGGCGCCGGAATCTCCGGTGTTGCGCCGCACTACATCCCGCCGCCATCAACCTTCAACGTGCTTCTTGGCTCCTCCTGGTTCGATAAACCTTGGTTTCTTTCCGAGGGAAAACTTGCTGCTGTGCGCATCATACCTTCCTCTTGGGGTTCCCCAACGAACGTGTGAAATACACGCCATCAAGCATATTTTACGGCGCCGTTGTCGGGGAGATCAAGACACGCCGCAAGGGAGTCTCCACTTCTCAACCTCTTTACTTTGTTTTTGTCTTGCTTTATTTTATTTACTACTTTGTTTGCTGCATTATATCAAAACACAAAAAAATTAGTTGCTAGCTTTACTTTATTTACTTGTCTTGCACTCTATATCAAAAACACAAAAAAAAATTAGTTTACTTGCATTTACTTTATCTAGTTTGTTTTATTTACTACTGCTAAAATGAGTAATCCCGAAGTTGAAGTTCGTTCATTTAAGAAACAAGGGGGAGAATGTTTAAAAGATGCTTGGTATAGAATTAGTGATGCTCATAATAGGTGCACCAAGAAACACTCCACCACTATCCTACTCAGGAATTTTTATGTTGGTATCTCTAGCTGGAATAGATATGTTCTTGATTGTCTCGCGGGAGGTAACTTCTTAGGTGCTCCCACTTTAGAAGCTAGTTGCATTATTGAGAGTTTATTTGGAACACCACCTGTTAATGAAATTAAAATTGAAACCTCCCTTGAGGATGTTATGAAAAAATTGGAAACCATAGAGAAAAATTTTAGCGTTGAAACTAAGTTGGTGTTACTTGATAAAACTGATAAACTTGATAAATCCTTAGGAGGAATTGATGAAAGGATTAGTGTCCTAGGAACTTGTGTTGACCATGATAATCAAATTAATAGGATTGGCAAACTTGAAAAAGCAATGGGAACCTTGGGTTCAACCTTTTCATCTTTACAGTTTAAAGAGAAAGCTTATGTGGGAAAGGAGCAAAAGTTTATGTATGTCTCTAAAGTGCCTAAACCAAAGAAATATTATTATAGGCCTAAAATTGACAAAACCCTTAGTACCACTACAGATGGGGGAGTTTATGATGTTGATGCTTCATCTCTTGATGTTACTTGAGTTACACTTTCTGCGCCTAGCTGAAAGGCGTTAAAGAAAAGCGCTTATGGGAGACAACCCATATTTTTACTACAGTATTTTTGTTTTGTATTTGAGTCTTGGAAGTTGTTTACTACTGTAGCAACCTCTCCTTATCTTAGTTTTGAGTTTTGTTGTGCCAAGTAAAGTCTTTGATAGTAAAGTAAGTACTAGATTTGGATTACTGCGCAGTTCCAGCATTTCTTTGCTGTCACGAATCTGGGTCTACCTCCCTGTAGGTAGCTCAGAAAATTAAGCCAATTTACGTGCATGATCCTCAGATATGTACGCAACTTTAATTAAATTTGAGTATTTTCATTTGAGCAAGTCTGGTGCCCTAATAAAATCCATCTTTACGGACTGTTCTGTTTTGACAGATTCTGCCTTTTTATTTCGCATTGCCTCTTTTGCTATGTTGGATGAATTTCTTTGATCCATTAATATCCAGTGGCTTTATGCAATGTCCAGAAGTGTTAAGAATGATTGTGTCACCTCTGAACATGTGAATTTTTATTATGCACTAACCCTCTAATGAGTTGTTTCGAGTTTGGTGTGGAGGAAGTTTTCAAGGATCAAGAGAGGAGTATGATGCAATATGATCAAGGAGAGTGAAAGCTCTAAGCTTGGGGATGCCCCGGTGGTTCACCCCTGCATATTATAAGAAGACTCAAGCGTCTAAGCTTGGGGATGCCCAAGGCATCCCCTTCTTCATCGACAACATTATCAGGTTCCTCCCCTGAAACTATATTTTTATTCCGTCACATCTTATGCACTTTGCTTGGAGCGTCGGTTTGTTTTTGTTTTTTTGTTTTGTTTGAATAAAATGGATCCTAGCATTCACTTTATGGGAGAGAGATACGCTCCGCTGTAGCATATGGACAAGTATGTCCTTAGGCTCTACTCATAGTATTCATGGCGAAGTTTTTTCTTCGTTAAATTGTTATATGGTTGGAATTGGAAAATACTACATGTAGTAACTCTGAAATGTCTTGGATAATTTGATACTTGGCAATTGTTGTGCTCATGTTTAAGCTCTTGCATCATATACTTTGCACCCATTAATGAAGAAATACTTAGAGCTTGCTAATTTGGTTTGCATATTTGGTTTCTCTAGAATCTAGATAATATCTAGTATTGAGTTTTGAACAACAAGGAAGACGGTGTAGAGTCTTATGATGTTTACAATATGTATTCTATGTGAGTTATGCTGTACCGTTCATCCTTGTGTTTGTTTCAAATAACCTTGCTAGCCTAAACCTTGTATCGAGAGGGAATACTTCTCATGCATCCAAAATCCTTGAGCCAACCACTATGCCATTTGTGTCCACCATACCTACCTACTACATGGTATTTATCCGCCATTCCAAAGTAAATTGCTTGAGTGCTACCTTTAAAATTCCATCATTCGCCTTTACAATATATAGCTCATGGGACAAATAGCTTAAAAACTATTGTGGTATTGAATATGTACTTATGCACTTTATCTCTTATTAAGTTGCTTGTTGTGCGATAACCATGCTTCTGGGGACGCCATCAACTATTCTTTGTTGAATATCATGTGAGTTGCTATGCATGTCCGTCTTGTCTGAAGTAAGAGAGATCTACCACCTTAATGGTTGGAGCATGCATATTGTTAGAGAAGAACATTGGGCCGCTAACTAAAGCCATGATTCATGGTGGAAGTTTCAGTTTTGGACGTATATCCTCAATCTCATATGAGAATAATAATTGTTGCCACATGCTTATGCATTAAAGAGGAGTCCATTATCTGTTTTCCATATTGTCCCGGTATGGATGTCTAAGTTGAGAATAATCAAAAGCGAGAAATCCAAAATGCGAGCTTTCTCCTTAGACCTTTGTACGAGCGGCATGGAGGTACCCCATTGTGACACTTGGTTAAAACATGTGCATTGCAAAGATCCGGTAGTCCAAGCTAATTAGGACAAGGTGCGGGCACTATTAGTATACTATGCATGAGGCTTGCAACTTGTAAGATATAATTTACATAACTCATATGTTTTATTACTACCGTTGACAAAATTGTTTCATGTTTTCAAAATAAAAGCTCTAGCACAAATATAGCAATCGATGCTTTCCTCTTTGAAGGACCATTCTTTTTACTTTTATGTTGAGTCAGTTCACCTATTTCTCTCCACCTCAAGAAGCAAACACTTGTGTGAACTGTGCATTGATTCCTACATACTTGCATATTGTACTTGTTATATTGCTTTGCATTGACAAACTATCATTGAGATATACATGTTACAAGTTGAAAGCAACCGCTGAAACTTAATCTTCCATTGTGTTGCTTCAATGCCTTTACTTTGATTTATTGCTTTATGAGTTAACTTTTATGCAAGACTTATTGATGCTTGTCTTTAAGTACTATTCATGAAAAGTCATTGCTTTATGATTCAGTTGTTTACTCATGTCATTACCATTGTTTTGATCGCTGCATCCACTACATATGTTTACAAATAGTATGATCAAGGTTATGATGGCATGTCACTTCAGAAATTATCTTTATTATCGTTTTTACTCGCTCGGGACGAGCAGAACTAAGCTTGGGGATGCTGATACGTCTCCGACGTATCGATAATTTCTTATGTTCCATGCCATATTATTGATGATACCTACATGTTTTATGCACACTTTATGTCATATTCGTGCATTTTACGGAACTAACCTATTAACAAGATGCCGAAGTGCCGATTCTGTTGTTCTCGCTGTTTTTGGTTTCGAAATCCTAGTAACGAAATATTCTCGGAATTGGACGAAATCAAGACCCATGGTCCTATTTTGCCACGAACCTTCCGAGAAGACCGAAGAGCATACGAAGTGGGGCCACGAGGTGGCGACACCACAAGGCGGCGCGGCGCGAGGGGGCCCGCGCCGCCCTATGGTGTGGGCCCCTCGTCGGCCCTCCGACTGCGCCCTTCCGCCTACTTAAAGCCTCCGTCGCGAAACCCCGATGCGAAA